>NC_134484.1:221591033-222191033 GCF_040206685.1 Ascaphus truei
TATATATATATATATATATATATATATATATCCTCTCTCAAATCCTTATCTCGCTGCCTCAAATTGGCACGATGGTGGCAACCTGTATTCGAGAAGATGTATAGTGAAGTTTATGCTGGTAGGTTCAAGCATTCTATGAAAGCTTGAACAATGATTCAAAGATTATGAAAAAATGTTTTGACTGTGTCTACACCAAAGCTGTTTCAAATGCATTAAGAAGACAAAGTGTTGAAGACGTGTACATTAAAATGGTTAAAAACATTAAACAGATTGCTACATCAACACATAGATTACATGAATATATAAGGTTGACAAGGATAAGCAAGGGGGTGAAACAGCGGGACACTATGGGGCCGATTAACAAACTGTGATAAGTGGTTTAATGGTCGATAAATGCCCTTATAGCATGATACTTGCTATTCATAAAGCAGTGATAACACTGCAGTATCACACAATAACGGCTTTTTAATAACTACAGATGCAGCAGAGGTTAATTTAAGGCATCTCGGCGCCATTTTCGTGTGCTCTGCTGTACTCCACGCGGTATTCACGCCATATTCCCTCGTTCATGCCACCCTCAAACCGCCAGGTTCACCCACGATTTACCGCTGTTGATCTGTTTTAATTTAATGGTTTTGGATTTCTTTGGGTGCCATTCTTCGTGTATCCGCCAGGTGGCAGAAATTAATGAATTGTAATGTGTACAGTTCTGTCTGTGCTACTGTATCAATTTGCAGGTGTATAAACCAGATAAAAACCAAGTCTAACACAGTGGTCTCACGATGGACACCAACTTTATCAACACATTTATATTTCTGGGTACTTGATTGAACAGAACAAGTTGCAAAATAAATTGTGATTTATTTCCTTAATAGACAAACACACGACATCTGCAGAATACACTTAAAACAACACTTACTGGGATAAGGGAACAAAATAAATTGTCCTTGGAACGAAAGAAATTGTCCTTTGCTTGCAAGTGCCAGAAATGCAACCTTGCTTTAAAAGTCCTGTGGTTACGTTGTTATTAACCCCTTTACTCCTGGATCAGTTGCCGCCGTGCTGGAACAAATTCTTGCATCTTTTCATCATGGATCAAAATTCAGGAATCACACTGGGGATACCTGGGGAGCCACAGTTATAGACTGCCCAAAGCTATCTTTAACATGTGGATCCAATCCCCCTCGTGGGAAGCATTAACCCACCAATAGCCAGTTTACCCACAGTTCATAAGACCAGTCAAAAGGGCTGTCCGGTGGGCAGGGCGCATGGGTCAGGTTGACGCCCATGCCACTTAGCATACCTGGGATACACCCATAACTTGAGTCTGATTTCTGACCCAGAGGTGTCACTAGCCTGACATCTGTTGTGCATCAGTGTGTCAGTTTTGTGTGCCAGCATTCATTATGGGTCTCTGGGTCTTTTCATAACTGACACTCTTTTAGACAGGGAGATGCTAAAACAGTGAGACCCCTTTGAGGCTCCGTCATAAAATACCCCCAGCTCATTCACTCATATCACAGCTGGATGTCCAATAATTCCTGCTTGGACTTACAAAAAATACCTCCTGCCTTACATTTACAATCTGCAGTTTATACACACTTTATTAAAACACCATGTTCTGTTCGTGTCATAACTGTAAAAATGATATGTACGTGCATGTAGTGGTTCTCTGTATTTGCACCTCAAAAATCAGGTTTCTGGGTGCTTTCGTTCTAGAATTAGTCTTTCTCATTGAAATGCCAGCTGCTAGACTGCCATCATGTGTCGGTTAGAGGGTATGGCAAGCAATGCATTTTTTCTTTTAACCTGGCAGGCAGGGAATGGCCTGCAAATGGGAGATAAAAATGGCTGGGGGAGGGCAAACACAGTAATGCATAGCAAATCAGTTTAACCCCTTCCTCCCTACGTCACAAGTGGTCCATTGTGATTCGACCTTGGTTCTTGAAGACGCTGAAGACGTTATCAAATGTAGGCACTTCATAATAAAACTTATAAAACTCAAAGCTGTGTGCTTTTTTCTACATTCCAACAGTATCCTTGCACAATTGCTGACTGAACTGGGTACCATGTGTTCACCGTACATGTATAAAAAACCTGATTGTAGTTATTAATTTTTAATATTTTCTGCAATTAATGCTGCAGCAGATAACATGGCGACTGTAGCCGAAATATATGAATATTTCATTTCAAACTATGATTTTTACAAATTTTCACCTGACGTTCGTCGTTGGAAGGGTTCGATAAAAAATCTTTAAGTAGAGGTCAGTCTTTTTTTCGCATTGCCACTACTGACTGAGATACAAGAGGGTATTGGGGTGTGGTCCCTGATTTTTACAGTATGTTTGATCATGGCAACTTCAAAAGGAGAAAGGTCGGGTTTAATCCATATAAGATTTGTCAGTCCCAATCCAGCAATGTAACCGCGCCGGCAACAGCACCAGCACCAGCACCGGCTTACAATAGCGGTCCGACTGTTAGTGAAAACCTGGTGAACGGCAATCCTTGCTACCTGTCCCCGCTGGAATACCTGCAAAATTTACAGCCTGAGCCTGATTTCACGTACAGGTACCAGCAAGCTTGCATGTACCAAAAAATTTTCCAGCTTCATCAGCTGTCAACTACAGGTGTAGCAGGCCAGCTATCACCTGTCAACTATAATGCAGACTACGGGAGTGCCAGTGGCGCATCTCCACCCATTTGCCAAAGTTTATAATGAAGGTAAATACAATGTACAGTATTAAGTTTAAAGCTGCAGTTCAAGCTGCCGTGACTTTTCAGGATGTCATCTTCACTGACGAGACAACTGTAGCTCTTGAGAGATTTGCTAGTGTTGCATTCCACAAAAAAGGACGCCTATCTCTGAAGCCGCGTCCCAAGCACCTAGTAAAGATGCATGTGTGGGGTGCGATCTCTAGATGTGGACAGGATGCATCGTCACCTTTGAGGGTAGAATAATGCACAAAGTCACATGCTGTGGCCTTATGCACTGTACAACTATAGTGTACAGTATTGGTACATTTTTCTTTTCTTTTTCTTTTTTTGTTCCAGGAATTACAGTATGGATAAAGTATTTTTCCAAGAGCAAATAGTCCCCGAGATTGTTGAATACATTAGGCATGATTTCTCACCTGGTCCCCGTTTCTTCCAGGACAATGTCCCGAAACACATGGTGTCTGCTGCCCATATTCTTGCGAGCGGTATCAACTGGGTAAAGACGCAACTGGAGTAAGTTCACCAGTTCTCCAGTGTACTGTACGGTAACTGTTTCTCAATGTTTAACACTGTTTATATCTCTTTAACTAATTCGCCCCCCCCCCCTCGAATTCCAGATCACCAGATTTGAATCCCGTCGAATTGGTATGGCATCAGATGAAGGATCATAACAGAAAAGTTGTGAAACCGTCCAAAAAGGATGAATTGGCTAAAGGAATACTGAGTTTCTGGAACAACATACTCACTATACCACGATGCAATAAATATTTAGATCATATAGCTAGCGTGTTGCTTGTTCTTTTACAGCGTAATGGGCAGGCCACCGGAATGTAGTAATGTACTGTACTTTAGTAAGGTAAGTACAGGTACAGTAAGTATTATACAGGTAAGTATGGCACTCAAAATATATATACTGTATAAAGAGTACAGGATGTACACTGTATAGTACATTTGTATTAGACATGTGTGTGCTGTCTAACCTACAGTAGTATAGTTATAGGTATACAGTATATGCAGTAGTTAGTGCTATATATATAAAGTGCAAGAAATTCCACCCACCTCCCCCCAATACTGGAAGGTACTTTAAGGCACCCAGTCCATAATTATACTGTAGTTATACAGTTATACTGTATATAGTTTGACAGTAGTTATAGTCCAATATTGGGAAATACTCAATGACTTTAATGCGCTTTAATGCACAATTTTTTTCTTTTCAGAGCTGCAGCACTACAGGAAGGAGTAGGGGGGGGACATGTGTAAAAGTATTGTACTGTGTGTATACGGTAGTAACAGTCAGTAATTTACACTAACCCCCCTTATCTCAATGACAAAAGAACTACAGACTGCAGTGCAGCCATTATGAAGAAGATAAAGACAAGCTTGTAAATTTGGAAGAAGAGGCGACCTACTGTATTTTTGTATTATTCATTTTTCCATGATTATCCTGCACAAATAAAATAGTTCCTTCTTAAAATTCATGAGAATCATTTGAACTTTGTGTGTGTGTGTTGAGGGCTGTATGCAGGATTATTAGTTCAAAAAAATTCTTTTGAACAGGTCATCAGAATGTTTTGCACCTCACACCCCCAAATAAAAATTACAGTATGCCACCCACCTAATAAAGTACAGTATACATGACTGTAGTGTAGAATTAAAAAGCTAGTGATTGATTCTAAGAATAGGTAAAATTGTTAATCAATCCCATGTCGAGAAACAAAACAAAAAAAGGGGTCTATTGTTTTTATTCAGACTTGAAATTCACATTGAATGAGAAGTCATTGTCGCCAAAGCCCCATACTGTATGCGTTTCAACAAGGTTCCAATGAGACATACACGCAGGTGGCCAAATGTGATGACATGCATATGCGTTTCAGCAAGGTTCCAATGAGACATACAAGCATGCTCCTAAATAAAATGACACGCATACAGTATGTGTTTCAACAAGGTTCCAATGAGACATACGCGCATGTGCATAAAATAAAAACAGTATGAATAATAAATAATACATACCGTATAGAATAAAAGATATACATTTTTATTTTTGTGGTTTCTTAGCAGAGGGATACTGTACACCCATGAGTGGAAATATATTTAACATTCGGAAGAAAAGCGACGTATTTTTGTATTACTATTCCCTTTATTATCCTGTACAAATACAACACTTAATTTGTACAAAATACTTCTTTCCCATGTACACCATACAGTATGAACTCGTAACGTTAATCTTCAAATTACAATTACAATTACACACTTGCAGATCTGTACGGCAATAAAAGACAGGTTAAATTGCTAAGGGTATTAGATTTTTATGACATCAACTCGCGATCACCCACTTGAGTTTCTCGACGGTATTGCAGACTGCGCAAAAATGCAATTTTCTGAACCCGGTAAAAACCCGAGTCAACATGCGTCTTAAGGCGGAGCGGTTGGAAGAAATTACGCACCATCACATGGGTATTCCGAGATATAAACTGCGCGATTTGCTAAAATTATGGCCACTGCATCTGTATTAACAGCCAGAGGCAACAAAGTCATCCGATTGGCCCAAAAAAGCCAAAATCTGTTTGTTTTTGTCAGAATTAGCTATTCACAAATCTGTGATAAGATTATCGACCTTTAAAATCTTTCAATATTTTAATACCACCTAAAGGTTGTGCTAAAAATATTGAGAGATTCATAAAATCATTTTATTTTCTGCACAGGATACCGGAGGCCGGCGGGGATATCTGGGTTTTCCCTTTGAGTATCTGGGGGTCCTCGGGTTGTGGGTGTCCGGGAGCTCCGCATGTGTCCTCAAGTGGTCCCCATGGGTGTTCGGGGGGTCCCCACTGGTGTCCGGGGTCCACATTGAACCCTGTCAACCTGTGGTATCAATCCTGTGCAGTAAAAAATTGCAGTACATTCAAATAAATACATCCCCTCCCCCAAAACATACAGTACAGTAATGGACAAAATTACTATTATCCAGATATGGATAATAGTGCATTTGCCCATTGAAAAGAAACATTATCCAGCATAAAGTAAATAAAACTTGCACTTACCCCTGCTAGAAGTAGGAGAAGAGGCAGAGCACTACAACAAGTATCCAGTAAATAAATGATCAGGAGAGTGGGTGTTCCATAAAAAATAGTTATTTAATGGTCATGTAGAAAAAAGAGGTCCAGAGAGCCCCACATACCCCTGCTGGCCTGCCAGGAGGAAGGGCATCCTCATCCTCATCACTGTCCATGTTCTCCATTGCCAGCAACAAAACAATAAAAAATAACAATCTAATAGCCCCTAAACCCTTAATCACCCTAGCGGTTAGTAAACGCTATAGTAATGAAGGGGCTAAAACATCCTCCCACGCTACCCACCTTGGAGTTCTAGCCACCCTAACCATGGACACTACACAACCACCCCCCACCCCTGATACCTAGTGATTGGCAAAGTGTTAAAGCATGCCATTTAATATGGGTATGCTTTGCTACTATAGCAATAAATGTGAAAGCGGAAAAAAACAGCACAAAATAAAAGAGCTATAGATACATACAGGGACAAGCAATGCATTTTTTTTTGTTTTGAAAATGCTTGATTTTATTTCTTTTAAATGTATTTTTGTTTGCTTTTAATTATTGCTGGTATTTCATTTGTGTTTTGATTTTTAATTGTGGGATTTTTTTAGTCTTCTATTTTTCATTTCTGTTATTTATTTGGTGTTTGCTTTTGTATTGTTTTTTATTTTTGGTGTGTTTATTTGGTGATTGTTTTGATTGAATTTTATATTTTTGGTGGTTGTTTATTTTTTAGGTTGGCCATTGACTGTGATCATGGTAAATCATGCCCATATTATAAAGGTATGATGTACTTCTGTGCCAATCAATTTTTTTTGGCATTTGTAATGTGTATATTTTTAATGTAATGTTTTTTATTTTGTGCCTGTTTTTTTTCAGCTTCCCCATTTATTGCTATAGTGGCAAAGCATGCCCATATTATATGGCATGCTTTAACACTGTGCAAATCAATAAGTAGTGGGGGTGGGGGTAGTTTCCCAAGGTAAGGGGTTAGGCCTCCCAGGTGGGTAGCGGGGGAAGGTAGGTTAACCCCTTAATTACTATAATGGTTACTAACCACTAAGGTGATTAAGTGGTTAGGGTCCATTAGATATTTTTGCCGCGAACGGAGGACAAGGACGGTAATGAGGATGAGGATGCCTTTCATCCTGGCAGGCTGGCAGGGGTAAGTGCAAGTATTATTTATTTATGCTGCTGATTTATGTTTTATCTTAAATGGGCAAATACACTATTATCCATATCTAGACAATAGTTATTTTGCCCATTACTGTGGGTTGGCTGTGCATTGGTGGGTAGTAGGTATTGTAATGTTTATTGGAGGTAGAGGGATTGGGTAAAGGGGGTACTTGACCAAGGGTGGGTGGTTAGGCCTACTGCGGGGGTTTAACCCCTTAATTACCATAGTGGGGCATGTAACTTAGAAAGCAGGGGGCCCCCGAGGCTGAAATCAATGCGGTTCAGCTCAGGAGACCCCCTGCTCCTGCATACTGTTAGTAAAAATTTAATTAAACCAGCTTTATTACCTTAGAGGATAGCCGCTACAGTATTTTTTTTTTTTGTTTATTTGGGGTTTGATACTAGTGTTTTGGAGAAAGGGGTCTTCTGAGGTGAACTGCATTGATTTCAGCCTAGGGGACCCCCTACTTCCCAAGATACAGGCCCCGTATGGTGTGCTGATATCCAACTGCAGGATTTAAATTCCCCCGCTCAGGGGATGTGGAGATTTAAAATCACCATACCGGGCCTGTTTCTCGGAAAGTATTGTGCCCGTGAGCCTGAAATCAATGAGGTTCAGCTCAGGAGACCCCCTGCTGACATACACTATTTTGATAAAGCACCCTGCATGTGAAACGCGTTAGGGTGACTGAATCTGTTTTTTCTGTCCATGTTTTTATATAAATAAATCCTTCTGAATTATTCACCCCACGACTGATCCTGTGCACTGTTTTTTTCCCCTTTGGGGAGTTATTGCATACTGATTTTCCCATACCAGGGAGCACACAGACCAGAGGATCTTATGCTGTTTGAGATTGCAGGCTTCAGGTCGCCATACTACATGCTTCAGTATTTTACTCGGCAAGTGGTGACGTGGAGCTGACCGGGGAGAGAGGCTAAGGAGTCCCATCGGAGCTGTCTGCGGACAGAGTGGTGTGTTGCAAAGACTGCTGCCGGAACGAGTGGCAGGCAGGGGGACACTGAGACCCTACAACTCGACATCGCCAGTGCCATAAATGATGAGCCAGTCGAGGTACACATCCGGACAACATACATGAAGGGGGTGAGCAACGGACTTACCTGAGAGATATATTTACCACGATACCCTCCACCTACCAGCTGGTCACCAGCCATGAGTAACTAACTCTCACTGAGAGCAAATATTCTTTAAATTTACAGCAGATCTGTTCCTCTGATCTACAGACTGGTGAGAGACTTTTGAGCAGTGGAATTAGGGGCTATGTTGCTCTGATGTTTCTCTTTATTACCTTAGCGGATAGCCGCTACAGTAATTAATTTTTTGGTTTATTTGGGGTTTGATACTAGTGTGATGGAGAAGGGGGTCTTCTGAGGTGAACTGCGTTGATTTCAGCCTAGGGGACCCCCTACTTCCCAAGATACAGGGCCCCTTATGCGTGTTGATATCCAACTGCAGGATTTAAATTCCCCGCTCAGGGGACGTGGAGATTTAAAAGCACAGGTGATATCTGCACCCCATACCGTGCCTGTTTCTCGGAAAGTAGTGTGTCCGCGAGCCTGAAATCAATGAGGTTCAGCACAGAAGACCCCTTGCTGACACACTATTATCAAAATCAATATTTTAACTGCACAATCACCTGTAAGAGCCATACATGGAGATGCAGTGTCTCCATGCAGCTCTTCCAGGCTGAATTTTTTTCTGTCATTTGCTGCTCGCTGGGATTTATTGTGCAATAGCACTGCTAAAAAAAAGTGCATTTTTGAATTGACCTTTTAAAAAATGGCGTTCACTCTTAGTGAATACAAAGTCAGGCACCAATGCACTGATTTGTGAATTTGCACCTCTGTGATCAATGACTTTCACATCAACACTTGAAGGTAATTTTGAGACATTAAATTGGGATTAAAAAATTATAATAATCAAGGGTGAATTCTTGAGTCACCTATGATTTGCAGACGAGAATGTTATAGAGTATCAAGAGCAACAAATCAGAGAATCTGTAAAAAAAACAAAGTAAAAGAAAGAAGGTTTGCCTTTGTATGAATCTCAGAAGACCATGTGATGTTCAACAAATGTGTCCTTTCTACAAAAATTGAAACAAATGAAATAAAACTATGTCCACCTTGGCCAACAAGTATCAATGGATGGGAACCTTTTGAATGAAATCAAAAGGAGAATGAAGCACATTTGGAAAACATTTTTTTTAAGGGAACCTTCAACTGTGCCTTAAGAGGAAAATGTTCAACCATTGTATTCTTAATGTGAAGATAATTGAGAACCTTTACACAACTCAAAGAAGTAAGGAGAAATGTATGCTGCTTATAAGCCTTCACAAAGGTAAACACATGTAAATGGCAGTAGGCTGACAATTTACAAGATGAAATGACCATTGTCGGACAAAGATGCTACTCAACTGAATTTCATAGGGAAAGACCAAGATGACAACCAAAAGTAAGATAGGAGGATTACATTTAGAACATTTATTGGAGCAATATGGACCTTACAGGCTTGCATCCACAGTACAATTAAGATAATTGGTGAGGCCTTAAACCTTTAGAAAGGTCCCACTGGGGGACCGAAACGTCGGTTTTTGTGTCTTCTATCAAATATAGAAAATGTAGGATTTACTTACCTGCGTGCTGTCCCTTGATGTCGTGTTGCAACCGGTATGGTATGGTCAACATATATATATATATATATATATATATATATATATATATATATATATATATATATATTCCAAAAATGGGGGAAAGGCGGGGGGAGGGGTGGGAAAGAAAAACCTCGCATCTACTTATGCAAAATTCACGCCACCATAAGCCAAAGAAGATAAATTTATTAACTTTTCATAAGTAAGGTTTGGCGGTGCTCACGGGTTGTGGGTAATATGAGTGAAAAAGAGAAAAAGTAACCCGTAAGGGAGCACTCAGGTATGCAATTGATGTATTTAGTTTATTTAATTTGACACAGTGCAAAAAGGGATGGATAAACAGTAAATGATTAAAAACACTTAAAAAATAGACATGGACCCCTGTCACGGGTGCTACCCTTAAATACAAGTGAACAACACTATGGAACGGTTAAAATCGTCAACCATAAGCATGAAAAGGATAGTGACTCAGAAAACACTAGGGTAAATCAAAATGTCACAGCAGGTTAATGGGTTCTCAGGCACCTATACAAAGCTAAGTTATACACACTATACACCAAAAAATGGACTAATCAAAATATTAATGACAGTCTCGAAGCGTCCCACATCTACATGAACATACAGTGTATATGGTTAATACCAGCAGAATAAGTATGTCACTTGTAGGAACAGGTGGTGAGATGAATGAATGACCCTAGATGTCTAGAGCAGTGGAGTGTGTTAATAGCATATAAAGGAAAATGCCTGATAAACGCCTATTGAATAACCTGGTGTTTGAAGTCAGTGTCCCTAATGAAAATAAAGAATAAATTGTCACAGTCCACCACTGTTGCTTTGTCATGCTCAATCAAGATTTGCAATAGTTGGAATGAGCATGTTGTCAGTGCTTCCTCCCATCTTTGTTTATATTTGGTGTCTGTAAAGTCAAAGGAGGGGAAGGTTTGGAGACGAAGACCCCTAGGAATAAATTTATATTCTGTATATTTTTCAAGTGCTGTCTTCGTCCACCAAACCCGCAACCTCCTCTGTGATAGATGTTTAAGATTTCTTAATTTGTCTGCACTCCCCTCGCTATGTGGTGTCTGTGGCTGCGTGTTTTCTGATGGATCTATATTGAATGCTGCATCTGCAGTTGCTTTCCTATTCACCTCATTGGCGAAAAAATCCATGAAAACACTGTGTCAAATAAATATAAGTGAGCCAAGGTTAGTTGAAATCCAACAAAGTGGATAAATTGAAACACACACCATTAGAGTATCGTGAGGCTCTATGCACTTGCATATTAGACATGGAGGGTGGCAGGCCGCCTTACACACATGCGCAGTAGATATAACTGTAGAACTCGGCATTTACGAGCCACGCATGCGCAGACTACACCGCGCGGATACTATGCGTGCCAGCATGACACGCAGACATGGCATACAGGAAGTAACTTTCCTCAAACACTCGCAGCTGCTGCCGCTCGCATCCGATTTTGGCGCGAATAATATCCCTACATAAACAGTCCCCAGCTTCAGCTCCCTCACCACTCCTAGTCAAAGTCTCTGGACGAAACGCGTCGGAGTGGGGGTGCTAGACAGGACCCCTGACCCATGGCTCACGTAATTATGCTACCCTGAACCTGTGCAACAAAATTTTTTTGGACTGTGACAATTTATTCTTTATTTTCATTAGGGACACTGACTTCAAACACCAGGTTATTCAATAGGTGTTTATCAGGCATTTTCCTTTATATGCTATTAACACACTCCACTGCTCTAGACATCTAGGGTCATTCATTCATCTCACCACCTGTTCCTACAAGTGACATACTTATTCTGCTGGTATTAACCATATACACTGTATGTTCATGTAGATGTGGGACGCTTCGAGACTGTCATTAATATTTTGATTAGTCCATTTTTTGGTGTATAGTGTGTATAACTTAGCTTTGTATAGGTGCCTGAGAACCCATTAACCTGCTGTGACATTTTGATTTACCCTAGTGTTTTCTGAGTCACTATCCTTTTCATGCTTATGGTTGACGATTTTAACCGTTCCATAGTGTTGTTCACTTGTATTTAAGGGTAGCACCCGTGACAGGGGTCCATGTCTATTTTTTAAGTGTTTTTAATCATTTACTGTTTATCCATCCCTTTTTGCACTGTGTCAAATTAAATAAACTAAATACATCAATTGCATACCTGAGTGCTCCCTTACGGGTTACTTTTTCTCTTTTTCACTCATATATATATATATATATATATATAACAAACAGAAAAAGAAAGCAGCGCCTCTAATTATGGTTAATCCAATATTTGTGTATAAGATTACTATAAATAATAATATTATATCAACACAGTGTTTAACTAATAATAGTGAATACCTTAAATATTTAAATCTAGCACAAATATATATAAAAAATCTGTAAACCATATAAAGAATAATACATATAACTAAATGACAACATATATAGGAAAAGAAAAAAAAGGGATAAACCAGTCCTCAGAATAGTTCCAATGAAAATGTGGGTGCTGGTGTAGAGGGACTCCGGCTGCTCTCAATATGGACAAACCACGTCCACAGGGAATCTAAAAGGAAAAAAGGAGGAGAGAGCGCACGCCCATAGCGTAAAATAGTATATTTAATGAGGGGAAGGGGAGGAGGGGGTAATACATGCACTTACAAAAGTACAATAAAATCAAGCATTGAGTGATATAATCACCACCATCCGGTTAGTACTGCATCATCTTGGGGCAATCCCAGTCTTCAAGTGTAAAGGATCGACGTCCCAGCAGATATCCAGGGCAGGTAATGCTGTGTAAGAGTCCTGGAAAGTGGCTCCGTATTGTTAAAGCCTCTGTAGCACTCGCGCATGGATCAGTCTGCTCCAGCGCTCGGTGATGACGTCAGTGTCAATGCGTCCAACGTGATGACGCTCCCTGACGCGTTTCGTCACTCACGGGTAACTTTTTCAAAGGGAAGTGTGGAGAAGGGGAAGGTCCGGTATTTAAATACACAACCTAATGGTGTTAATTGGTTGGAACGCCCCCACTCAGCTGAAAAGGTGCTTTGTGCTATTACAAATATACCACCAATGCATATATAATACATATAATAAAACCTATAAGAATTGGAGGAGATAGAGTATAAGAGATAAAGTATAGGAGATAAAACCGCAGATGGTAGATACTGAACCTAAGGGGATACATATCCAATATATAGTGTATAATAACATTAGCTAGATAAATAAACATGTTGGAAAAATAATAAAATTCTAAAAACATATTAAACACCCATTTAGTTATATAGAGCTACATGGGTCAGTAGAAAACCCCTTAGAAGCAGACCATTGTGATAGCGCAGTTCCCATCAAGGGCTTGTACAGATAAATACAATTTACAAATACATCAGAACTATAACAATATGTGAGACATTTATATAAAATAAATAATTATATACACCCATATACAATGGACTTTAAACAGTCGAAAAAAACGTCGAAAAAAACGTAAAAAAAAACGTCAAAAACACAGATAGTAAACCCTTTATAGTGGATAAAGAAATCCATACTAGCCTATGTCCTGCGGATATACAGTTTAATAGGATTGAATAAGAACATTAATGTTAGGAGTCTAAATGCCACGAACAAAGCAAGATGTCTGGAAGGAAAAATACATATAGAAGTGATAGTGTAACCTATGATAATGTGAATGAATATAGTGTATATATTAATATATAATAAGTGTATATGAATGTGTGAAAGTAAAATTAGTGAATTCATATATATAAAAATAATTATTCTAAAATATACTAATGATAATAATAATAATAATATTATTATTAATTATCCCTACTAAAAAAAACACTAATCAACCATGTATAAACATGTTCATCATTTATGATGGTGCTGACTCCAAGAGATGGATGAAAGTGACTAAGGTGTGCTAAAGTATGTGAAAATTGAATGTAAAAAAATATATATAATATATATATATCTAACCCATTAAACCCATATTAATGTATAATAGTGGAGGGGGGAGGGAAGGGGAAAGGGGGGGTGGGGGGAGGGTTTAGGTGAGGACATACCCCAAGGAGAGATCCAGACAAAAGGGGGGAGGCATAGTCATCCAGGACTTATCAGCGTATCTCCTAGAAGCACGCAGACTCCTGGGTGACTTGACCTCCTATACCTTGTTAGAGTCCGATCCAGTGGACTCCTATCAGTTGTTGTTGAAGGAACTCCTTACCACTGCACTGGGTGATGGGATAATTTCCAAGTCTGAATTTAAATTTTTATTTTCCTCACATCCCCGCACTCCCATCTTCTATCACTTACCCAAAGTGCACAAATCCCTGTCCAATCCCCCTGGCAGACCCATAGTTTCAGGCGTGGAGTCGATGACATCGAGCTTATCCCAATATGTTGATTATTTTCTCCATCCCTATGTAGTCACGCTTAGGTCCCATGTTAGGTATACGCTCCATGTCATCGACTCCATTTCTGACATTAGGTGGAAATCCACCTATCTATGGGAGACATGTGATGTCACATCACTTTATACCTGCATTGAACATACCAGGGGGCTAGAAGCAATTAAATATTGGTTGGACAGGGATCCACTATTTCCAGAAAAGCACAAGCACTTTATTTTACAAAGCATTCACTTTATCCTCACGCATAATTATTTTTTATTTGAAGATAATTTTCACTTACAAATCTGTGGAATGGCCATGGGCACGAGATTCGCTCCAAGCTATGCCAACCACTTTATGGGGCACTGGGAGGAGTCCTTTGTGTGGCAGAACACCTTGCTTGGGGCGGATCTCGTGTACTATGGCCGCTTCATAGATGATATCATTATGATTTGGGGTGGGGAAGAGTCGGTTCTATCCGGCATTTTGAGTTCCTTCAGCTGTTGAATCTGTTAGGACTTAGATTTACATTTGAAATTAGCAATTTGTCCACTGTCTTTCTGGATCTGGCTCTTTGTACATACACAGACCTGAACATTATCACCACCACACACTTCAAGTCTGTGTCTGTGAATAGCTATGTTCATGCGTCCAGCAATCATCACAAGCAATGGCTCAACAATTTTCCCTTGGGGCAGTTCCACAGAATACGTAGGAACTGCACAAGGGATGTTGATTTCAAGAGCCAGTCTGAAATACTTGGAAACAAGTTTCTATCCAAGGGATATGATCCGGTTTTGATTTCCGACTCTTTCGACAAGGTGAGCTCCTTGGACAGATCAGCCTTATTAAAGAAGTCTAAAAATAAACAAAATAAGGGGATCCGCTTAAGTTATGATACCACAGCAGTAACTACAGAGATGGAGGTATCCACAGTGAGGTTTATAACCAACTATAACCAGTCATTTAAATCCATCAATAAAATTCTCAATGATCACTGGTCTATCCTCAAGTGTGACCCTCATCTAGGACCCGCTTTGCCCGATAGAGCTACTGTGGTATACAGGAAGGCTAGAAGTATTAAGAGTATACTAGCTCCCACTAGACTCCCTCCTCCACTTTCACTAATGCCAAGCTTTACAAGGATCCACTGGGCAATCACCCATGTGGCCGTAGTCGATGCATTACTTGCAGGCATCTCTTGAATCAGACTCGTGTCTGTTCTTTAAGTAGAGGTACTACACATACCATTAGTAGTTCCATTAATTGTCTCAGCACTTATGTCGTGTACTTAATTCAGTGTGGGTGCAGTTTAAAATATGTTGGACGCACCACTAGGACTCTTGGAACAAGGTTCCTGGAACACAGGAGAAATGCAATTAAAGATCTCAACAACCATAGTGTATCTCGACACTTCAAATCATTCCATCAACAAGACCCTAAGACTATGAAAATAATGGGAATTGAGACTATCTCACCGTGTGCTCTTGGTGGCGACCGGTTCAAGGCCCTGTGCAGGCGGGAAACCTTCTGGATCCAATTGGGCACTCTAAGCCCAGGTGGACTTAACGAATGCCTGGATGTTAGTACATTTGTTTAATGGTTCCTTGGGCGTCTCTTCCTGTTTGACTTCCTCTGCCTTTCTGTGCCATCTTTTGTCTGGATCTCTCCTTGGGGTATGTTCTCACCTAAACCCCCCCCCCCCACCCCCCCCTTTCCCCTTCCCTCTCCCCTCCACCACCCCCCCCCTCCCCCCCCAAAACTCCCATCCTCCTAGTCCGGAGTTTGGGTTATATTCATATATATTCATAATAAATCATCTCACTTTATTACTATTATACATTAATATGGGTTTAATGGGTTAGATTATACTATATTATATATATATATTTTTACATTCAATTTTCACATACTTTAGCACACCTTAGTCACTTTCATCCATCACTTGGAGTCAGCACCATCATAAATGATGAACATGTTTATACATGGTTGATTAGTGGTATTGTTAGTAGGGATAATTAATAATAATATTATTATTATTATTATCATTAGTATATTTTAGAATAATTATTTTTATATATATGAATTCACTAATTTTACTTTCACACATTCATATACACTTATTATATATTAATATATACACTATATTCATTCACATTATCATAGGTTACACTATCACTTCTATATGTATTTTTCCTTCCAGACATCTTGCTTTGTTCGTGGCATTTAGACTCCTAACATTAATGTTCTTATTCAATCCTATTAAACTATATATCCGCAGGACATAGGCTAGTATGGATTTCTTTATCCACTATAAAGGGTTTACTACCTGGTGTTTTTGACGTTTTTTTTGACTGTTTTTTCGACTGTTTAATGTCCATTGTATATGGGTGTATATAATTATTTATTTTATATAAATGTCTCACATATTGTTATAGTTCTGATGTATTTGTAAATTGTATTTATCTGTACAAGCCCTTGATGGGAACTGCGCTATCACAATGGTCTGCTTCTAAGGGGTTTTCTACTGACCCATGTAGCTCTATATAACTAAATGGGTGTTTAATATGTTTTTAGAATTTTATTATTTTTCCAATATGTTTTATGTTTATTTATCTAGCTAATGTTATTATACACTATATATTGGATATGTATGTCCCCTTAGGTTCAGAATCTACCATCTGCGGTTTTATCTCCTATACTTTATCTCTTATACTCTATCTCCTCCAATTCTTATAGGTTTTATTATATGTATTATATATTCATTGGTGGTATATTTGTAATAGCACGAAGCACCTTTTCAGCTGAGTGGGGGCGTTCCAACCAATTAACACCATTAGGTTGTGTATTTAAATACCGGACCTTCCCCTTCTCCACACTTCCCTTTGAAAAAGTTACCCGTGAGTGACGAAACGCGTCAGGGAGCGTCATCACGTCGGACGCATTGACACTGACGTCATCACCGAGCGCTGGAGCAGACTAATCCATGCGCGAGTGCTACAGAGGCTTTAACAATACGGAGCCACTTTCCAGGACTCTTACACAGCATTACCTGCCATGGATATCTGCTGGGACGTCGATCCTTTACACTTGAAGACTGGGATTGCCCCAAGATGATGCAGTACTAACCGGATGGTGGTGATTATATCACGCAATGCTTGATTTTATTGTACTTTGTAAGTGCATGTATTACCCCCTCCTCCCCTTCCCCTCATTAAATATACTATTTTACGCTATGGGCGTGCGCTCTCTCCTCCTTTTTTCCTTATATATATATGTGTGTGTGTGTGTGTGTGTGAGTGTGTGTGTGTGTGTGTGTGTGTGTGTGTGTGTGTGTGTGTGTGTGTGTGTGTGTGTGTGTGTGTGTGTGTGTGTGTGTGTGTGTGTGTGTGTGTGTGTGTGTGTATTTTAGAAGATGCCACATAGCATAAATATGTGATGACATTAATTATCAAATGAGATTTTTTACAATTAGCACATTCACAAGTGTAGCAAGATCATGCACATTTGAGAGATAATATTCTCATGGACAGGGTACTCATCTGCAGCAAACTTCTGTAATCCCAATGGAGTGCTGGCACTCATTATAGAGTAAAGAGTCTAGTGTCCATTAGCCTTTTATAGTGTATACACTAGATTCTTTACTCCCATGACAAAGTCACTTGTGACGAAATGCGTTGGAACCGCAGTTCTCCCTACAGTCTCTCACCAAGGCTGTCAGCGTGTGGGCTTACAGCAGCAGTCTATTAATTAGTGCCCAGGTTAGAGGAAAGGATACACACCAAGGAAAGTGCTAGGTTCCATATACCTCCATTCAAATATTTTCTCACTGAGTACATTACATATACCCCCCTTTGCTCAACTATGGCCAGGTGAGCACTTGTATAGAGGGAGGTGTACTTTCAGTACAATGCGTCAGCATTTCCATGTTTGGAACCTGGCCTATGTTCTATTGTGAATTGGAAACACTGTAGACTCAAAAACCAGAAACTTAAATTCCATGAGGGGTTTTAACACCTGGTCCATCAACCTTTGAAAGGTTTCCGGAGCCACATGTACAGTAGGCCAAAGGTCAGGACCTTATATTGGAACATCCCATCTGGTTTAAAAAACAGGTTTTTTTCTTTAGCGCTATCACATGGTACTTTAACCAATCGGATTGGGAGATATACAATGTGTGGCACTACATGGTAAATCCCCAATCACATTGAAGTACTATGTGACAGCTTCCATTTTTTTTAAAGTATGTGACATCATCATAAATTGATGATGTCACATCATTTAAAAAAAATGACTGCCATCACATGGTAATTCAACCAATTGGATTGGGGCTGTACTGGGGGCTCTGGAGCTGGTAATAATGTGTATCAACTCCGGAGACTCCCAGCTTCAATAAAATGCAGTAAAAAGAAAAAAAGTTATACTCGCAAATCCCATATTGCCACCCTTGGGGTGACAAGATGAAATTGTTGAGTAGCTCGCTAGGTGAGAGCCTCTATGATCTCATTGGAGGTACTAGAATATTGTGATTTTATAAAAAATGTGAGTTGGAGCTGTTTTTCAGCTCACGCTCGGGATGTTTGAGCAGGAGTACTACCGCTCAGGGAGATGCACTTCCCAAATGAGTTTGGAAGGTCATTGGTGTTTTCTGAATGACTACCTTGCCAAATCATTCGGGAACTGCTCAAAATCCTTGATGAGTTAGTTATCAAAGTTTTTACAATAGGCCCCTTTGAGTCCTTGTGGCCTGTTAGGCCAATGAACAGTCTTACCAGACCTCCTGATGTACAGGGATCAGGGACCAGAAAACTCAGCAGAACTTGAACTCCAAGACAACTCCTCAGCGGCCAAGGGGTATTCAACTAAGGCGACCAACTGCTCGGCGACTTTAGGTTCACTCTGGCTGAGCCACTTCTGGACGGTGTGAGGAATACCCCTCAGGAAATGGTCTATGATGACACTTTTGAAGACTGCAGTGTCTGTAAATGCGTCAGGCTGGAGGCACTTCCATGCAGAGTTGATGAGGTCATAGAGGTGGGAGAATGGAGCCTTTCCTGCTTCATAAGGCCAGGAGTGGAACTGCTGGGCCCAAACAGCGACAGTGACACCTAGCAGTGCCAGAATCTCAGCTTTCAGATTGGCGTAGTTTTGAGTCAGTTCTGGCACCAAGTCATAATATGCTTTTTACGATTCACCCATCAGGAATGGAGCACATATCTCAGCCTATTGGTCGGCTGCCCATCCTTCACATGCTACCGTATGCTCGAAAATTGAGAGGTACGCCTCAACGTCATTGTCCATGGTAATTTTCTGGATGAGGTGAGATTGTACTTGCCAAGTGACCTGTGGGACTCCACTAGTCTGGAAGCTAACTCTCTCTCTCAATGCTTGAAGCTCCTGGTGTAGGTAAAGGTTCACCTGGTTTTGCTCTTCCTTAGGGTCTGGTATACAGGCCTTGCCTTCGTCTTTACTAACTGCAGTTCTCTCTATCTCTGTCTTTGCCAATTTCTGCAACCCCTGCATTAAGGTAGCAGCACTTTCTGCTTAGTTCCACTGTAGAATAGCAGTATTCTCTGCCTGTAAACGCTATACTTTGTTCAGCAATTCTTCCAAAGTCTCCACAACTGACTATCTTTCAGACTGCCCACATTCTCTACCAATTGTGATATCTCAGTAATGCTGCAGGGTATTTTGTCCCATATTAAAGGCAGGAAAACTTATAATTCGCTTAACAGGTTTTATTTACAGGGTCTTGATATCATGTAGCGTCCCATTGTCATGGCATCACGTATTCGTTTAACGCGGTGCAGCCATTCTAAACAGAAACTCAAGGGAGACACTCGCAAGTTGTAGGGGAAAAGCAGGAGAATGAAGGGAGACACTGCACCACACCACCACACCCCACTACTGATAAGACTCGTGAGGTAGGTGAGAGAGTGTTTGGGAGGGGGTTCGAGTGACTTTTTGTTTTGGACGAGTGTTTTTTTTTAGAATGTGTCGCGGACAATGCACTGTACAATGCAGTCCCAATGCACATCCAATATGACAAATTATGTAGTTCAGTTTAGATTATGTTCTTCACATAGGTATGGCTCATCATTTAGTTCAATTCTCTGGCCAAAACATTTTATACTGGCAACCATATAAATGTAATTTCAAGGTAGACCCAAGAAGCAGGTCCTACACTACCAATTTTATATGGTGTCTTTAATATTTCTTCCACTGCATAGAGAAAAGAGGAAACAATGCAATAATATAGCAAAAGATGGGATGCATTGCCAAAGGGGTTAATATTAAGGAGCTCTGTATGTGCTTTGTGTGAGCCTGCCTTCTCAAGCTAAATAAAACCTACTTTTCTACAGTAATGAATACGCACAAGTCTAACACACGCCGACTCTTTCCTATCTTTGACTTCCTTCTCAGAGCACCCTCTGCGTTCTGTTCTTCTTCCTTCATCTCACCTCAGGACTTTGACGATTATTTCAAGGAAAAGGTGGAATCCATACATCAGGACATCCCCACTGGATACTCCTTCCATCCTACACCTATTCATAACTTTCCTACTGCCTTCCTAGACTCTTTTTCTGCTGGCACAGTGGAGGGTGTGTCGTTTGACACAGTGGAGGGTGTGTCGTTGCTGATCTCCTCTTCTCTCTCTACCACCTGTCCTCTTGACCCCATTCCCTCCCATCTCCTAAAACCTCTTGCTCCTACTATAATCCCTGTGTTCACACACATCTTAAACTCCTCCCTCTACTCTTGTACCTTTCCCTCCCCCTTCAAACATTGTATTGTATTTTATGTCTTTATTTATATAGCGCCATTAATGTACATAGAGCTTCACAGTAGAAATACAAGTGGTAATCAAATAAATAACAGATAATATAAATAACAGGTCATGGGGATAAGTGCTTTAGACAAACATAACATTAAGGAAGAGGAGACCCTGCCCCGAGGAGCTTACAATCTAATTGGTAGGTAGGGAGAACGTACACAGGCGACACGTTTTATCCGAGCACGGCTAGCACCGCAAGCCGGGGGATGCCCCGGCGTGCTAGCCGCACTCCCTCAGCGTGCCGCGCATCACCGATGCACGGTCACGCGTCATCGGGTGCCTGCGCCCCCTGCACGCGCGTCCAGGGCTCCCCGAGGGAGCCCTGGTGTCCCGCGATGTGGGGGACGGCGGCAGGGGGTTCCGGGGGACCCGGTGGACCCGGCAGCGGGAGGGAGAAAGCCCCGATCGGAGGGCGCTCCTCCGCAGCTTCGGTGCGTGCCCGGCACCCTCCGGCGTGCGCCAGGTTACTGCTGCGGCCGAGAACGGGCAAATGCTCGAATAAACTCGGCCGCAGCAGTACAGAGACAGTAGGAGGGAGTTCTGGTAAGTGCGTCTGCAGGGGGCCAAGCTTTATGTATCATGTGTTCAGAATGTTCACAGTGCTATTCGCATGCTTCTTTAAGCAAGTGTGTCTTAAGGTGGGTCTTAAAGGTGGATAGAGAGGGTGCTAGTCGGGTACTGAGGGGAAGGGCATTCCAGAGGTGTGGGACAGTCAGTGAAAAAGGTTTAAGGCGGGAGAGGGCTTTTGATAAAAAGGGGGTAGAAAGAAGACATCCTTGAGCAGAACGCAAGAGTCGGGGTGGTGCATAGCGAGAAATTAGGGCTGAGATGTAAGGAGGGGCAGAAGAGTGTAAAGCTTTAAAAGTGAGGAGAAAAATGGAGTGTGAGATGCGGGATTTGATTGGAAGCCAGGAGAGGGATTTCAGGAGGGGAGTTGCTGAGACAGATCTAGGAAAGAGTAGAGTGATTCTGGCAGCAGCATTTAGGATAGATTGTAGGGGAGACAGGTGAGAGGCAGGAAGGCCGGACAGCAGGAGGTTACATTAATCAAGACGGGAGAGAATGAGGGCCTGAGTCAGAGTTTTAGCAGTCAAGCAACAGAGGAAAGGGCGTATCTTTGTTATATTGCGGAGGAAAAAGCGACAAGTTTTAGAAATGTTTTGAATGTGAGGGGCGAATGTGAGAGAGGAGTCGAGTGTGACCCCTAGGCAGCGTGCTTGGGCTACTGGGTGGATGATCGTAGTTCCAACAGTAATGTGGAAGGAGGTAATAGGGCCAGGTTTGGGAGGAAGTATGAGGAGCTCTGTTTTAGCCATGTTGAGTTTAAGGCGACGGAGAGCCATCCAGGATGATATAGCAGAGAGACATTCAGAAACTTTGGTCTGTATAGCAGGTGTAAGGTCAGGTGTTGAAAAGTATATTTGTGTGTCGTCAGCATAGAGGTGCTATTTAAACCCAAAAGATGTTATTAGGTCACCTAGAGAGAGTGTGTACAGAGAAAAGAGAAGAGGTCCCAGGACAGAGCCCTGGGGTACCCCCACAGAGAGATCAATAGAGGAGGAGGAGGTGTTAGCAGAAGAGACACTGAAAGTACGATGGGAGAGGTTGGATGAGATCCAGGATATAGCTTTGTTCCGAATACCAAGAGTATGGAGAATGTGAAGGAGAAGAGGGTGGTCCACGGTGTCAAATGCTGCAGAGAGGTCGAGTAATATGAGCAGAGTGTAATGACCTCTGTCTTTGGCAGCATGGAGGTCGTCAGTTATTTTAGTGAGGGCTGTTTCCGTGGAGTGAGCAGTGCGGAAGCCAGATTGTAGAGGGTCTAGGAGAGAATAGGTGTTGAGAAAATGAAGCAAGCGAGAGAATACAAGATGTTCAAGGAGTTTAGAGGCAAAAGGCAGGAGGGAGACAGGTCGATAGTTAGAAAGACAGGTAGGGTCAAGCTTGCTGTTTTTGAGTAATGGATATGGGCTGCAGGCAGACTAGCTGTTCTGACTGGGTTTATATAGGCCTAAAAAGTCACCTGACAGGGTGGTTCTGTCTGCTTAATTAGCACATCTGAGGCACATTCAAACAAATGGTTTTCTACACAGGGTGTTTCCTGCCTAGGTGGCAACACTTAATTTGATTAGGGGTAGACAGAAAACAGCATTCAGAGATGGTTTTTACCTAGCATTGGATCACTTGCATATACTATATAATACACACAGCAAAGGCTTCAATGATGATTTAGAGATGGTTTATACCTAGCATTGGATCACTTGCATATACTATATAATACACACAGCAAAGGCTTCAATGATGATTTAGAGATGTTTTACCTAGCATTGGATCACTTGCATATACTATGTAAAACATGCAACAGTTTTACCATTACTCAAAAACAGCAAGCTTGACCCAACCTGTCTTTCTTACTATCAGCCTGTCTCCCTCCTGCCTTTTACCTCTAAACTCCTTGAATGTCTAGTATTCTCTGGCTTTGTCCATTTTCTCAACACCTATTCTCTACTAGACTCTCTACATTCTGGCTTCTGCACTGCTCCCTCCACTGAAACAGCCCTCACTAAAATAACTAATGACCTCCATGCTTCCAAAGACAGAGGTCATTACACTCTGCTCATATTGCTCAACATCTCTGCAGCATTTGATACTGTGGACCACCCTCTTCTCCTTCACATTCTCCATACTCTTGGTATTCATAATAAATCTCTTTCCTGGATCTCCTCTTACCTCTCCCAGTATACTTTCAATGTCTCCTTTGTTAACACCTCCTCCTCCTCTATTGATCTCTCTGTGGTAAAACCCTGGGCACTGTCCTGGGACATCTTCTCTTTTCTCCTTACACACTCTCTCTAGGTGACCTAATCACATCTCTTGGGTTCAAATATCACCTCTATGCTGATGACACACACATTTACTTTTCAACCCTTGACCTTTCCCCTGCTGATCAGACCAAAGTTTCTGAATATCTCTCTACTATATCATCCTGGATGGCCCTGACTTAAACTTAACATGGCAAAAACAGAGCTCCTCATACTTCCCCCCAAACCTTGCCCTACTACAGTACATTCATCCATATTACTGTAGGAAGTACTATCATTTACCCAGTAGCGCAAGCACGCTGCCTTGGAGTCACACTCGACTCCCATCTCACATTTTCCTCTCACCTTCAAAAGGTTGCTCAAACCTATAGGTTTTTCCTCCACAATATTACAAAGATAAGCCTTTTCCTCTGTTGCTTGACTACTAAAACTCTTACACAGACCCTCATTCTCTCCCGTCTCGATTACTGTAACCTCCTGTTGTCTAGCATTCCTGCCTCTCACCTGTCTCCACTGCAATCTATCAAAAATGCTGCTGCCAGAATCACTGTAATATTTCCAAAAACTATCTCAATGTCTTCCCTGCTGAAATCCCTCTCCTGGCGTCCTATCACACACTCCATTCTCCTTCTCACTTTTAAAGCTTTACACTCTTCTACTCCTCCTTACATCTCAGCCCAAATTTCTCACTTTACACCGTCCTGACTCTTGCGTTCTGCTCAAGGATGTCTTCTCTACCCCTTTTGCATCTAAAGCCCTCTCCCACCTTGAAACATTCTCGCTGACTGCCCCACACCTCTGGAATACCCTTCCCCTCAATATCCAACCTGCGCCCTCTCTATCCACTTTTAAGACCTACCTTAAAACACACCTGCTTAATAAAGCATATGAGTAGCGCCATGGCTTATAATTTATGCCTCATACTTAAACCTTGGCCCCTTGCAGATGCACTTACCAGAATACCCTCCTACAGTCTCTATACATTCTTCCTAACAACCAATTAGATTGTATGCTCTTCGAAATGGGACCCCTTTTCCTAAATGTTACTTTTATGTCTGAAGCAATACTCCCCTTTATGTGTTACTGCTGCGGCCAAGTTTATTCGAGCATTTGCCCGTTCTTGGCCGCAGCAGTAGCCTGGCGCGCGCCCGAGAGTGACGGGCGCGCGCCGAAGCAGCGGAAGAGCGCCCTCCGATCGGGGCGCTCTCCCTACCGCTGCCGGGTCCGCCGGGTCCCCCGGAACCCCCTGCCGCTGTCCCGCGATCGCGGGACACCAGGGCTCCCTCGGGGAGCCCCTGGACGCGCGTGCAGGGGGCGCACGCTCCCGAAGACGCGTGACCGCGCGTCTATGACGCGCGGCACGCCGAGGGGCGGCCACTAGCAAGCCGGGAAATCTCCCGGCTTGCGGTACCGGCCACACTTTAATAAAGTGTGTCGGTAGTGTATTTGTAATATTTGTTATTTATATGATTGTCACAAGTATTACTGCTGTGAAGAACTATGTAAAATAATGGCGCTATATAAATAAAGACATTCAATATTCAATATTAATAATTGCACCATCAGTAGTAGTGTGCTGTGCATGCGTGTCACTATGGAACCTGGTTAAAATACAGATTTTATTTTATTGTGTATTTATATTTTTTCAAAACAAATGGTAATTAAAGAGAGTTCAAGATGCTGTTTAGAAAAAAAAATCCATTCAATATGTACATCAATACAATCTGCACACTGACAAGTGATTAGCCAATTGCGGGTCGATCTGTTCTCCTGTGATCAATCGATAAGGGGTTGCCATCATGTCACCTATAGTACTGTACTGTCACATGAAACACTCAGAAGTGAAGTCAATATTAAATAGATTCCGACTTCCAATTTTTTTTTAAACACATACAGGAGATAAAGGGGGTCATGCAGTAAGCGGCGGAAAGGCACTTTTCGCCCGTTTCACGCCAAAAATGTGTACCCCTATTCAGTAAGGGGCGAAAATTTGGCAAAAAAAACGAAGTTGTTTGGCGTGTTTTTTTTTCCGCCATCGGCGCGGACGAAAAAGCACTTTTCACCGCAACTAGCCATTTTTTCAACCACGCTCAATTCTAGTAGTGGTGAGTAGCTTGGCGCCACTCTAGCATGGCGTTTTTCACGGCAATCCAGCACGCCACAAAAAGTAGGCAAGTTGCTGGTGAGAGGCTGCGGATGGCCGGCGGAACGGCACTTAGAAAAAATCAGGCCTTTTTCCGGTCTGGGATTGATGCCGGGGGTCTCCGGAGCTGATACCATTAATACCAGCACCGAAGCCCCCCAGCATGCATCCGAGGCAGGAAAAATGCATTTAAAGCCCACTTCATTACCTTAGCGGCTAACTGCTAAGGCAATGAAGGTGTTAACCAGCCGTGCCAGGTTTATTGTGGGTAGCGGTGGTGGGTGAAGGGGTATTTGGCCCTTGGTGGTTGTTTAGGGCTTGTGGGGGAGGGTTGCGGGTGCACTTAACCCCTTCATGACCTTAGTGGTTAATGCCGCTACGGTCAGGTAGGGGTTTACCACTCCCGCTACCCACAAGCAAGCCCTAAACAAGCACCGTTGTGGCTAAGAACCTCTTCACCCACCCCCGCTACCCACAATAAAAAAAAATACACAACAGCCCCACACTAAATAAATAAATAAATATATAACTAAATAAATAAATATATAACTAAATATATATAATCAAAAAATAAATAAATAGATGATACCGTTCTGTGGCTAACGAAATACTTTTATTTGTGCGAGCTTTCGAGATACACTGATCTCTTCTTCCAGCGATGTTACAATCATCGATCAGTGTATCTCGAAAGCTCGCATAAATAAAAGCATTTCGTTAGCCACAGAACGGTATCATCTATTTATTTATTTTTTGATTATTGGAGCTCGGCTAACACTGTACTGATACCTCTACATGTAAATATATATATATATATATATATACTGCACCGACACACTTTATTCGAGCAAATACCCGGTATGTACCTGGCAGATACCTGGAATGCGCCGCCCCTCACCTCTAACAAGCCCCGTTGCATTTGCCTTCCCAGCCTGGGTTCATGCCTGGCTGATGGGCGGCTGATCTGTTAAATGATAATGATTAGGATTTAATAGGCTGCAATGCTTCAGGTGTCTACCAGATGGCATAAATTCATGAATTGTAATGCAGTATATATATATATACTGTGCAGTATTGCAGCCAGCGGGAATAAAATGCTTCAATCCCTGCTTGGAAAATAACTGAATGCACTCGGGCAGAAAACAGTCACAAACCTCAATACACCCGGGTATACCCGAATTCGTGGGACTAGCCAAGCTCGAATAAAGTGTGTCGCCAGTGTGTATATATATATATATATATATATATATATATATATATATATATATATATATATATATATATATATATATATATACATTACAGCAACAACCCCTGTAACCCCCTAACATACACATATATGCACATCAATGATACTAGTACTAGAGGCCGACGGGGGACCTTGGGTGTTCCCCGCAGGCCTGCAGTACCAATTCAGTGCACCCCAAAAAAATTACAACACATAAATACACCACCCTTAACATATACAGAATAGTAATGTGCAAAATTACTATTATCCACATATGGATAATTGTGAATTTGCCCATTTAAAATACATAAATAACAATAAATACAATAAATACATATAGTACTCACCCATGTCTGGCTGACACAATGAAGGCCATCCTCATCTTCATCACCGTCCATGCCCCCTCTGATGCTGTAAACATGACCAAGAATAAAAACAGCCAATGTAATGTCCTCTAACCCCTTAATCACCATAGCGGTTATTAACCGCTACAGTCATTGAGGGGTTAACCCACCCTCACCCACCACTCGGAAGGCCTACATACCCTCTCCCACTAACCCCCCACCCCATGAGGCCTAACCACCCTCTCTCACCCAATACCCAGCCGGGAGGCCTCCCCACATACCCTTGGGGCCAATACCCCCTTCCCCCACCCACAGTACCCACAATAAAAACAATACACAGCCCCACAATAAACATCATTCTATTTATTAAATACATAACCCACCCCCTGTGCCCCCCCATAAATACATGATTTATTATTTGACATGCAGGGTTAATACCCCAGGCCCACAGGAGTCCCCGGTGGGTCTGACGGGTCACATCACAGACCTACAGGTGCCCAGCATCATGTTTCACACAGGGTCTGGAGGCCTGTTGGTGGTTCCCGCCAGACACCATGGTCCGCCAGGTGATCTCCACAGGTCACCGTGGGCCACAATGGGGTCTCCACGGTTGGCCCGCGGATGTCTGGGGGGCCCCGGGTCAGACCAACAGGTGTCTGAGGGGCCTCGGGTGGTTCCCACATGGGTCTCATGCATACCAAAAGGAACCAACCCTGTATGTTAAAAAAAATAAACATGTCCTAGACATTAAATACATCAATCCCCCCCCCCCCCACAACACATACAGTACAATAATGTGCAAAATAACTATTATCCAGATAGGGATAATAGATTATCTGCCCATTATTAAACAAATTAACTAGCATAATAAAATAAATAAAGTTCTACTGAACTCATCAATAAGATGCCCCCTCGCCAGAAAAATCCTTGTCCTCCGTTGCCAACAAATACATAGCCAATACATTGCAATTACATTCTGAGATCAATTAACCCATTAATCACCTTATCAGATAATAACCGCAAAGGTAATTAAGGGGTTAAGCCACCAGCGCCCGATACCCACCTTTCACCAATACATTTTTACAGTGGCTTCATCATGTAAAAAAAAAAATATATATATAATATATATATATATATAATATAATATAATATATATAAACACACATGATGAACCAATATACAAAGAAATGTGTAAGGGTTAACAAAAACGTGCTCTAATAAAAATGCCACTTCTTCATATCATCCACAGTCAAATAAAATCCAATTTCCGAAACAAATCAAATGTCATCATCCAATCTAAAGCATCAAATGCCAATCAAAACATTTAATTTACATTGTATACATGATGCATACAATCTATGCACCCTGTACACTCTGCAAATCAATGTTAACAATAAAATATTCCAATCAAAATACCATTAAATACAAACAAGTATACTATTTAAACCAAGCAAGTCAGCATAAATCAATTAGCATTCATTAATCACATCCCAAAACAATTTAAATACCATCCATAACAATTACACAATTAACTATTTCAATCGTTAAACAGAACAAGTTACTATCATACAAAATATAAGTAACAAAAATAATACAATATTCAAAAGCAAGCCTCACCATGACCTAAAGTACAGCATACAACATCAATAATTACATCTATCTAATTCCAAAATACATTACATACACATTTATGCATAGCAGCACAGCCAAAATCATTTTAAAGGCAGCAAAACAAGCTTTTCCAACAAAGTCATTTCTTACCCTGTATGTATATATCGATCTAGACATACATACATTCATACAGTGGCAAGAAATGATCTTAAAAAAAAAAACACAGGTAAAAAAACAAAAAAATATGTACAAGTTAAAAAAAAATACATTTATTTTGTTGACTTACCATTATTTGACCCACTCACCAACTCCTGTTGAACAGCTTACTCTCCAAGTGTCTTCTATTTGTAATCCATCTTCATCTGTATTCTTCTTTCTTGTATCTTCTTCTGCTCTCTTCCGGGGTCTTCTTCTCTTCTTTGGCCACGCCCTGGCCTTCTATCTTCTGTAGGAGGTCCTTCCTCCTCGGCGTCTGCCTTCAAAATGAGACGACATAGGCTTTTATAGGCCTATGACGTCACATTGTCGTAATATGGTTCCCACAGCCCTGATTGGGCCGTGAAAACCATGTGATTTTGGTGGGAAACATTTAATTTTGATGACATCATTTAAAGGCAATGAGGCCAGCCAATCAGAATAGCTGTGCTTCAATTGCCTTTAAGATGACATCATGAAAAGAAAGATGGCCGGCCTCACATGGTACGGTAGCCAATCAGAGCGTGGGAAATACATCCCAACTCTGGGCCCCCAGACCCCTGTGGGAACCACCCAAGGCCCCTCAGACACCTGTGAGTCTGACCTGGGGCCCCCCAGACATCTGCGGGCCTACCGTGAAGACCCTATTGTGACCCACGGTGACCCGCGGAGACCAGTGGACAATTGTGCATGGCGTGAACCACCAACAGGCCTCCAGACCCTGTGTGAAACATGATGCTGGACAACTGTAAGTCTGTGAGGTGACCCATCAGGCCACCGGGGACTCCTGTGAGCCTGGGGTATTAACCCTGTATGTTAAATAATAAATCATGTATTTATGGGGGGGCACAGGGGGTGGGTTATGTATTTAATAAATAGAATGATGTTTATTGTGGGCTGTGTATTGTTTTATTGTGGGTACTGTGGGTGGGGGAAGGGGGTATTGGCCCCAAGGGTATGGGGGTAGGCCTCCTGGCTGGGTATTGGGTGAGAGAGGGTGGTTAGGCCTCACGGGGTGGGGGGTTAGTGGGGGAGGGTATGTAGGCCTCCCGAGTGGTGGGTGAGGGTGGGTTAACCCCTTAATGACTGTAGCGGTTAATAACCGCTATGGTGATTAAGGGTTTAGGGGACATCACATCGGCTGTTTTTATTCTTGTTTATGTTTTGCAGCATCGGAGGAGGGCATGAACGGTGATGAAGATGAGAATGGCCTTCATCGTGGCAGCCGGACATGGGTGAGTACTATATGTATTTATTGTTCTTTATGTATTTTAAATAGGCAAATTCACTATTATCCATATGCGGATAATAGTAATTTTGCACATTACTATACTGTATGTGTTAAGGGTTGTGTATTTATGTGTTGTAATTTTTTTGGGGTGCACTGAATTAGTACTGCAGGCCTGCAGGGAACACCCGAGGGCCACCGCCGGCCTCTAGTATCATTGCTGTGCATCCCAAAAATGTGATATATGTAATGGGGTATAGGGGTTGTTGGTGGCACAGGGGATGTATGTTGTTTATTGCAATGTTTATTAGGGGCAATTGTCCCCAATAAACATGCTATAATGCCTTAACCCTTTCATTGCCTTAGCGGCTATCCGCTATGGTAATGAAACAGCATTAATGTATTTTAATAATATTGTGCGGGAAAAGGAGGTCCCCTGAGCTGAACCGCATTGATTTCTGACTCAGGGACCCCCTGCTTCCCGAGTTACAGGCCCCGGTTTGGGGCATCGGTTCCATTGTCGTTGCCATCTTTATAGCGGGCACGTCGCGTATGGGACACTATAAAGATGGCGGCGACACAGGCACCCGATAACACATACCGGGGCCTGTAACTCGGGAAGCAGGGGGTCCCTGGTCCACCAATCAATGCGTTTCAGTTCAAGGGACCCCCTGCTCACAGTACACTATTATTAAAAATACATTCATGCTGCTTCGTTACCATAGCAGATAGCCGCAAAGGTAAGGAATGAGTGTTTATTGATATGTGTGTTTTATTCATAGATAACACAAAAGAAAGTTCTTAGGCGCTATAATCCCTTGGAAATAGGATTATGACAAATAATAAATAAATGCAAAAATACAGATATAAAATAATAACAGGGCAGCCAGGAATACTGGTAGAACAACACCAGGAATGCAACACAGAACAGATACAAACCAGCGCCCAAAGAGAAATGTCCAATAGTCCAACAATTGAAGTCCAAAAATTAAGGGGAAGAGAGGATCCGGGTGGTCCAATCAAAAGGAAATCTCCAATTCAAGGGTCCTTTACATAGGGACAAAAACAAGAAAGAAAATCATAGTGTAACTTGTAAAAAGTTTAAAACAGACAAACAACACAGAACACACCACAAAGAACATAACAATTAACACTGAAGCTGAAAATAAAATATCTATTTATTAAAACAATGGAGCCTGCTGCAGCAGGACATCAAGGGGTTAAAACCCAAAACCCTACTTACAACAGGACCGGATAGATTGGGCGTGTGTGACCAGGCAGAGACAAATGTCGATTGTAGTGAGGATCCTCTGCGGGCTCTCCGATGCACGATTCGTGTCCCGTTTCCCTCAACTCCAAGCAGCCCTTCAAGATGATGCAGGGGGGGGGGAAAGAAACACACTGCTGCACTCGTCCACCACAGCTCCTCTCGCGATGATACAATGACACTGTATCCTGCTTGAAAGGTCTGACACGTGTCTAACTCCCAGCTCTCTCCAAGGCGCCGTGACCTCTGACCATATGCGTTTCGTGACTGACGTCAATTCCTCAGGGGTGGTTTAGTGAAGGTGAAGTCCTGCTATATACCCCTCACACGACACTTATTTGACAGAAATATCCAACTCCAATCAAGATTAAGATTCAGCTCCTAACAGACAGACTAGAACTAACACGAACATAAGCACAAAAACAAACTTACAAACACATTACATAATAAAAACAGGGATGCAATAACAATGAAATTATACCTGAAAACGTAATAGATTACAGTAAAATAATACAGTGATAGTCATAAATATAACAATAATGTTATCATAATGACCCATAAAAAGTCAAAAACGAAAATACTAAATGATCTAAATAGTCTAAATAGATAAATAATACTTATATTAATTATAAATGAATAATGACTAATGATTAAAATTGCTATTGATGCAAGGAAAAAAGAAAAAAGTGAGAAAATACATATTTATAAAATGCCCTTTCTATTTAGTCAAATAGACCCCTAGATCAAAGTCTAGATTCAAACCATTTGGAGAGAGGGTTCTCAGATCATAAATCCAGAATGCTTCACGTCTGCTAATCTGGTTGAGTTTATTGCTCCCCCCTCCAATTGGTAATAGCAATTTTGCTCGCTTGACACTGGAGACCCTTGGGGTTTTGCTTATGGCAAATTAAAAAATGGTTAGACACACTGTGTGTAGTCAGACCCTTTTTAATGTTATACACGTGCTCATAGATCCTTCTTTGGAAGGACCTCCCAGTGCGTCCAACATACTGTAAACCATAGGGACAAGTTAGTAAATAAATGACATATGCTGAATGGCAATTAATGAAGGATTTTATTGGATATATTTTTGAGGTGACATTTGATTTAAACATTGTGCCTGCTTTACCATATGTACAGGCAGTACACCTAGTACAAGTGAAAAAGCCATTAACTACATTGGACGAATGGGACTTCTTCCTAGACAGTGGACAACTAGGTGCTACTAACGATTTAAGATTATTAGCCTTAGTGAAAATTATATTTGGAGTGGGGGTCAATACCTGTGCCAGAGTGTTATCTCTCAAAAGAATAGGCCAATACTTTTTTAACACATGTCTAATACATGGTGCCATCTGATTGTATTGTATGAAAAATGATATATTGTCAACCCCATTGGATCTGGGTTTTTTTTGGTACTCAAGAAATGTGGACCGGTCGATTGAATCCACTTGTCCCATGACTTGATTTAATTGCTCAACCGGATACTTCCTTTGAATAAATTTCTGTTTCAATTCTTCCGCCTGACTCGCAAAGGTCCGGGAGTCGGAGCAGTTACGTTAAGGCGAACAAACTGCCCCTTAGGTATATTCCTGATCCACTGGGATTGTGATGGCTATCCGCCATTAGATAGTTATTGGCCTGGACAGGTTTAAAGAATGTCTTTGTTTGGATTGTGTTATTAACAATATATAGATTCAGATCTAAAAAGTCGATCTGCTGTTCATCAAAATGACATACAAATTTTAGATTCCTGTCATTATTATTTAAATGTATGATGAACTCATCTAATGATTGTAGACCCCAGACCAAATAAACACCACATCATCAATGTAGCTACGCCATAGCACGAGATTTGCACCCAGTGGGCAGTTGTTCCAAATATAATCCTCCTCCCACATACTCTTAAAGAGGTTGGCGTAACTGGGTGCAAATTTCGTGCCCATGGCAGTCCCACATGTCTGTAAATAAAATGGTGAATTGAAACAAAAATAATTGTGAGTAAGAATGTGTTGTATACTTTCTAACAGAATTAATTTCAAACCTGGTGATATATCAGTGTTAGTGTCCAATACTCGAGAGATGGCCTGGCAGCCCAGATCGTGCTGGATGACGGTATACAGAGAAGTTACATCAGCTGTCACCCACACGTATCCCGGCCGCCATTCCACCTCTCGCAGTATCTGTAAAACATGCATGGTATCATGTAAATAAGATTTAGTGCTGCAAACCAATGGTTGAAGGTGAAAAAAAATAAATTGTGATAAATTGGATGTAAGTGTTTTAATACCCGAAATAATAGGTCTACCCGGTGGATTAGTGAGGTGCTTGTGTATTTTGAGGATAAAGTAAAATAGAGGGGTGCGTGGAAAAGCAATTCTCAAGAAGTCAAATTCGTCCTCGGTAATGGCTAAATCGGTGAGCCCTTTATTAAGAAGAGCCAACATATTATGTTTAAAACGGCTCAAAGGGTAACCTGTCAGGGGGAGGTATGTGTCAGTATCACTCAGGAGTCGTATAGACTCCTTTATGTAGAATGCCTGATCCATAATGACAATACCCCCTCCCTTATCAGCAGGTTTATTAACTATATTCTCATTGGCCTCTAATAGGACCAATGCCTCCTTTTCCAATTTGCTTAGATTGTCATGTCGGATTTTAAATGTCCGGCTTTACTCTTCCAAGTCCTTGGTAACCATTTCAACAAATGTGTTTACTAAATGTCCCTGTGCAAATTTTGGGTAAAATGTTGACGGCTTTTTGAACCTTCTTGGCCTCGTGGTAACATTTGTGGCCTCATTGATTGGTGTACAGGTTTGCGTAGTCAGGTCATCTCATAAAATATTTTTTGAGAGCCAGTTTCCTCGCAAATCTGTGGACATCAATATATAAATTTCAACTATTGGGACCACACACCGGCGCAAACGTCATGCCCCTCCCAAGGACTTTCCTTTTGATATTGGTCAGCTTATGTTTGCTAATATTAAAGATGTTAGGATATTTATCTAATCCATTATTACTCCTTCTTCTTCTACTTCCCCCTCTTCTCCTTCTGAATCGCTTTTCCTTTTTTTCAGGTTTAGGGGCTGAGAATCTAAAGGGGGATTTCTGATCTCTACCTCTGCTTTTCCACACACCCCTCTTTTTTACTTTATCCTCAAAATACACAAGCACCTCACTAATCCACCGGGTAGACCTATTATTTCGGGTATTAAATCATTCACATCCAATTTATCACAATTTATTGATTTTCACCTTCAACCATTGGTTTGCAGCACTAAATCTTATTTACGTGACACCATGCATGTTTTACAGATACTGCGAGAAGTGGAGTGGCGGCCGGGATACGTGTGGGTGAAAGCTGATGTAACTTCTCTGTATACCATCATCCAGTACGATCTGGGCTGCCAGGCCATCTCTCGAGTTTTGGACACTAACACTTATATATCACCAGGTTTGAAATTATTTCTGTTAGAAAGTATACAACACATTCTTACTCACAATTATTTTTGATTCAATTCACAATTTTATTTACAGACATGTGGGACTGCCATGTGCACGAAATTTGCACCCAGTAACGCCAACCTCTTCATGAGTATGTGGGAGGAGGATTATATTTGGAACAACTGCCCACTGGGTGCAAATCTCGTGCTATGGCGTAGCTACATTGATGATGTGGTGTTTATTTGGTCTGGGGGTCTACAATCATTAGATGAGTTCATCATACATTTAAATAATAATGACAGGAATCTAAAATTTGTATGTCATTTTGATGAACAGCAGATCGACTTTTTAGATCTGAATCTATATATTGTTAATAACACAATCCAAACAAAGACATTCTTTAAACCTGTCCAGGCCAATAACTATCTAATGGCGGATAGCCATCACAATCTCCAGTGGACCAGGAATATACCTAAGGGGCAGTTTGTTCGCCTTAACGTAACTGCTCCGACTCCCGGACCTTTGCGAGTCAGGCGGAAGAATTGAAACAGAAATTTATTCAAAGGAAGTATCCGGTTGAGCAATTAAATCAAGTCATGGGACAAGTGGACTCAATCGACCGGTCCACATTTCTTGAGTACCAAAAAAACCCCAGATCCAATGGGGAGGACAATATAGCGTTTGTCACACAATACAATCAGATGGCACCATGTATTAGACATGTGTTAAAGAAGTATTGGCCTATTCTTTTGAGAGATAACACTCTGGCACAGGTAATGACCCCCACTCCAAATATAATTTTCACTAAGGCTAATAATCTTAAATCTTTAGTAGCACCTAGTTGTCCACTGTCTAGGAAGACGTCCCATTCGTCCAATGTAGTTAATGGCTTTTTCACTTGTACTAGGTGTACTGCATGTACATATGGTAAAGCAGGCACAATGTTTAAATCAAATGTCACCTCAAAAATATATCCAATAAAATCCTTCATTAATTGCCATTCAGCATATGTCATTTATTTACTAACTTGTCCCTGTGGTTTACAGTATGTTGGACGCATTGGGAGGTACTTCCAAAGAAGGATCATGAGCATGTGTATAACATTAAAAAGGGTCTGACTACACACAGTGTGTCTGACCATTTTTTAATTTGCCATAAGCAAAACCCCAAGGGTCTCCAGTGTCAAGCGAGCAAAATTGCTATTACCAATTGGAGGGAGGGGCGATAAACTCAACCAGATTAACAGCCTTGAAGCATTCTGGATTTTTTAAGGTTAAAACCCTCTCTCCAAATGGTTTGAATCTAGACTTTGATCTAGGGGTCTTTTTGACTAAATAGAAAGGGCATTTTATAAATATGTATTTTCTCCACTTTTTTCCTTGCATCATTAGCAATTTTAATAATTAGTCATTATTCATTTATAATTAATATAAGTATTATTTATCTATTTAGACTATTTAGATCATTTAGTATTTTCGTTTTTGATTTTTATGGGTCATTATGATAGCATTATTGTTACATTTATGACTATCACTGTATTATTTTACTGTAATCTATTATGTTTTCAGGTATAATTTCATTGTTATTGCATCCCTGTTTTTATTATGTAATGTGTTTGTAAGTTTGTTTTTGTGCTTATGTTCGTGTTAGTTCTAGTCTGCCTGTTAGGAGCTGAATCTTAATTTTGATTGGAGTCAGATATTTCTGTCCAATAAGTGTCGTGTGAGGGGTATATAGCAGGACTTCACCTTCACTAAACCACCCCTGAGGAAGTGACGTCAGTCACGAAATGCGTAGGGTCAGAGGTCATGCCGCCTTGGAGAGAGCTGGGAGTAAGACGCGTGTCAGACCTTTCAAGCAGGATACAGTGTCATTGTATCATTGCGAGAGAAGCTATGGTGGACGAGTGTAGCAGTGTGTTTCTTCCACCCTCTGCATCCATCTTGAAGGGCTGCTTGGAGTTGGAGGGAAACGGGACACCAACCGTGCATCGGAGAGCCCGCAGAGGATCCTCTCTACATTTGGCATCTGTCTCTCCCTGGTCACACACGTCCAAACTATCTGGTCCTGTTGTAAGTAGGGTTTTGGGTTTTAACCCCTTGATGACCCGTTGCAGCAGGCTCCGTTGTTTTAATAAATAGATATTTTATTTTCAGCTTTAGTGTTAATTGTTATTTTTTTTGTGGTGTGTTCTGTGTTGTTTGTCTGTTTTAAACTTTTTACAAGTTACACTATGATTTTCTTTCTTGTTTTTGTCCCTATGTAACGGACCCCTTAATTGGAGATTTCCTTTTGCTTGGACCACCCGGATCCTCTCTTCCCCTTAATTTTTGGACTTCAATTGTTGGACTTATTGGACATTTCTCTTTGGGCGCTGGTTTGTATCTGTTCTGTGTTTTATTCATACTGTAGATGGGCAGAGGGTCTCCGGAGCTGAACTGCTTTGGTTTTAGGTCCGGAGACCCCCTGCTTCCCGAGATACAGGCCACTTTATGGGGTGCCGGTATCCCTCTGCTTTGTTTACATTCCGCGGTCACGTGATCGGGATATTTAAATGCAGAGGGATACCGGCACCTCATAAAGGGGCCTGTATCTTGGGAAGCAGGGGGTCTCCGGACCTGAAACCAATGCGGTTCAGCTCCGTAGACCCCCTGCACATGTACACTATGAATAAAAAATTTTTTTAAATAATTTTTAATGTGCCGATGTTTGCGCAGAGAGTACGGCGGATCTCTCTCTGCTGCAGACACATCTCTGCAGGGGACGGCTTCTCGGCAGCTTGTCGCCAGGCAGCCTGTCTCGCCACCGGTTACTCGCCATTATTTCAGATGGTGGTGGCGCATTCATTAGCCAGGGATTCGGCCCTTCCTGCATACAGTGAGGGTAACACGCCAAAAACATGGCGAATTCAAACCATGCCGAATCTAATTTTCCGCTGCTTAGTGCATAGACCCAAAAGTCTGTGAGTGACCAAGGTCATTTAACAATGAAACATTGTATACTGTAGCATACATACTGAACTTTTTACCTGGTATTCTAGACACCTGTTTTCAGACATTGCGTATCACCTATCTGTAGTATTCGTGTCCCCCATAGGCAAAGACATTAACTTTGCCATCTGCCAGATGCGCACTAAACTGCAACAACACAAATAATAATTCCGTCTTAGTGCTAACTCGCCGTCAATTTCCCACGGCCCATGAAATTTCAATTGAGGAATTCCACTAGATTGGTACCCGCATCTGTGTAAGGCAATGACTTGCAAAATCCTCAATTGCCCTTTAATTTTATGGCTATGCAACCTTACATACATGCCCTTCTTTCCCTATCAAAATGACTATAATATTTTATTCACAATGTTATACAGTATATACATTAAGGAGATCTCAGCATCTCATATATGCAGATCATTTGTACAACAGCCAGTAACCATATCTACAATTGGGTTAATCCAAATTTCATAACCAATATTTCATGAGAGGATACTATCATGCACTGCTGGTTTCCCATTTTGTCTTATAGTGCTGACTCTACCTTTAGCTGGGAGTACAGAACCAAACTCTGCCAGCAAGCCCATATACGTTCAACAATGAGTGCAAGCAGTGGTGGGCTGACCTGGGATCATGAGGGCAATTGCCCACTGGGCCGCTATGATTGGAAAGATTAGGGCTGGTAGCTCTAAGAAAGAGAGGAAACTGCAGATAAAGATGCGGCCACAGAGCAAAGATGTGAAAATCCAGATCTCAGATGGCTACTCCTCTTTGCTGGTCCTCTCTGCAGCTGCCATGTTGGGTCCTGCAGGCTAGTGTGCTGTTGAGGGCATACGTAACCACAGTGGAAATCCATGGGTTTATTGCCTACTGTTTATTTTTATGTACAGTATTGCAATGTCAATTTAATTGCATTGTGTATTTATTTTGCAACACAATTGGGCAAAGCGCTATTAGCCATTTGGCTTCATTCTGACACGGGAAAGTAAAACATTTATTCATTTAATTTGTATTTTACTGTATATTTGAATAGGAAAAAGCGCTAGTAGCCATATTTGGCTACTAGGGCATTTGTCCATTCCTTTGTCGGGGGGCATTTGTCCATTCCTTTGCCCATTCCTTTAGAGGTAGTAAGGTAAGGAAGGGGTTCAACCCTCCCGGATCCCTCCCGGTAGGCCTATTCACCCACCATGGGGCAATTACCCCCTTAACCCACCCCCTCTAACCCCAACAAACAAGGTACTTCAATTTAACCCTCTAAGGTAATGTAGGTACTTTTATTATTATTTTAATTACAAAGTATTGAAGCAGGGGATCGCTGGAGCTGAACCACATACATTTCAGCTCCAGGAACAACCTGCTTCACGAGATATAGTCTCCAGTATGGCCAGACAGTATCTCCTGCAAGTTTAATTTTCGTGTGTCACATGATCGGGACATTTAAACTTGCAGGAGATACTGGCACCCCATACAGGGACCTGAAACTCAGGAAGCAGGGTGTTCCCAGAGCTGACATTAATGTGGGTCAGCTCCAGAGACCACCGGCTTCAAAATAATATTAAAAGCAGCGCAATCATCTGTTAGAAATGCACAGAGAGAGGGACTGCTTCTGTCTACTCTCACTGTGGTGCTCATCTAGACTGGTGTGTCCTGGTAGGATTAACACAGTGGGTGTCCCATTCAGAAGCAAGGACCCCTGCTGTGTTAATCCTGATGGGAAATCCCCCCCTGCTGTGCTTTTTGCTGTGATCTCTCCATGTTTGGTCTGTGCTGGACAGTGAATGTCTGTGTTGCACAGTGGTTCCTGTCAGTCTTTGTTGGACCGTGTGTGTCTGTGTGTGCCTGGGAGTTTGTGCTGCTCAGTGTGAGTCTGTGAGTCTGTGCTGGTCAGTTTGTCTGTGCTGGTCAGTGTGTGCCTGTGAGTGTGTGTTTTTCAGTGTGTGCCTGTAAGTCTGTGCCTGAATTTGTGCTGGTTAGCGTGAGTCTGTCCTGGTCAGCGTGTGTGAGAATTTGTGATGGTCAGTGTGGCGATAGGAGGTTAACCAGGCCACTAATAAATGCATTATATCTGGCTGGTTAACCCTAAATTGCGTTGGGACTGAAGGGGTTAATTGTGTGTATACGATAATGACTTGCTTTCCACTCCACCATCTTTATTGTCCCCATTTTGCAGCTCAAATCCTAGCTGCAGCTATGTGAATATTTGTAAAATGTGCAAATTGTATTTGCGACACAAGGGGGAGCTGCTAGCGCTAAACCAAGCGCTGATTGAAGAAGATTGCCTATGAATGGGTGGCCGCTTTGAAGTATAGGGTCACTTTCTAAGCCCTAGACCTCTAAACAGCAAGATCAATTGGATAAATGGTTTGCGGTTTAGCTGAAGTGCTTTTCTGTCAAAATGTATCCACCAGTCTTTTTAGCCACTTAACTTGAAGGGGGAAAGTATATTGGCATGGAAACTTGGTTAAAACGCAGACCACATCACTGCCTGTCCAATTAAGTGGCTAACTTGCGCTAGGAGTGAGCTAGCAATCTAATTTTTGCATCCCTGGTAGCTGAAAAAATATGCCAGACATACATATTTGTTTTATATTGTTTATTAAGATAGAAACCACGTATAAAGAATACAATGTGTTTCAGTGCTGGTTTAAAATGTGAAGACAGGAAACTTTTTCTGTCAGCCCGGGTGTTGCGATGAGGGGGTTAATCAGGCCATTAATAAAGGTATTATACCCGGCTGATTAACCCCAACTTGCATTGGGAGTGAAGGGGATAAAGTATATGCATTACCCTGATGTATTTGCCCCTGTCCCAGCCTTCTTATCCCCATTTTGCAGCCTGTTCCCTGTCTGCAGGAATAGAAATGCCAATAAACTTAACTATTTGTTTTTAGGCACAAGATGGCATTGTGATCGCTGAACCAAGCGCTGATTGTAGAAGCGTGGCTGTGTATGGGGGTCTGCTTTGAAGAAACAGATACTTGCCGGATCCGGAATAGAGGAACCATGGTAGATGCAGTGGCCGATGGTCGGGGGGGGGGGGAGAGGTCCGGAAGGTCGAGGTCCAAGCCGAGATCAAGGGGTGAGAGAGAGACAACATAGTGAGGAGCAAGCCGGGGTCCAGAGCCAGAGGAGGAGTAGTAAGCCGAGCCGGGTCAAAACCTGAGAAACACAAAGCGAGCACAAGGAGATTCACACTAGGTAAGCAAAAGCTATGCAGAGCAATAATTCCAGGGAGGAACTGGGGTAATAAAGGTGGGAGAGCATATCAGAGAGGTAGGTGGAGCAGAGGTGTTCCGTGGAGCGCAAGTTGATAGGTGCGCGCTGTAATCCTGAGGCGGCATCAGCTGTGAAGCAGGGTGCGTGGGTACGGCTGGAACGAGTGCCGGGGACGTGACGGAGCTGCCAGTGCAATGAATAAATTATAGCCAGGAGCGCGCGCGGTCTAAGGTCGTCCCGTGCGCGTCCCGGCCAACATGGCGGCCACGTGTGTCAGCGTCGGCTTACACGGAGCATGCTTGCAGAGGGGATACCGCGGGGAGGGAGAAGGGGAAGCAGATACAGTCCCTGGAAGAGGTAAGGAGGGGTTGTTAGAGCCCTGCTACCTTACACTTGAGAACCAAAAGGGCTAGCACTCTGATTTTTGGTGTGCAGCCCAGAATAAAGAAACCATGCACCCACTTATCAAATTTATTAAAGTGGCATAAGCAGAACATATTGTTTTAATAAACTGTACAATCAGGGAGAAACATTTTCTGCAAGCCCGGGGAAACTCCTTTAGTATGTAAATATGCTGAATGAGCTGAGGGTATTTTCCTCCCTGCACTTCAAAGAGCCCCTGCTAAGTGGGAGACTCTGAGTCTAGTGAAGTACAGGGGTGAAAATCCTCAGAGATTCCAAGTGTGAAAATGGCCGGGAAGTTGCTGAGTGCCAGATCCCGGTACTCAGCATGAGCCATTGACACATTGGGACCAAATCCTAGACTGAGGGTCGCCAAGTTAAGGGTGGACCCCTGGTATGCTAAACCACATAGGTGTCAGGCTGACACATACACTTTGCAAACCGGAAAGCACTTTTTGCCCGTTTTACAAATTACGGTCAAATCGGGGATTGGTGGGTTAAATGTTCCCATGGAGGGGATTGGGCATACATGTTAGAGATAGGTTTGTGAACCCTATAAACCTGCCAGCCCAGCTTTCCCTGTGTGATTGATGACATATTCAAGCTTTGCACAGGATTCTGTTCAAATACAGCGGTAGCGGTTCCAGGACGCAAGGGGTTAACAACATAGTAACTAAGGATTTACCACAAACTTAGGAATTCGTTAGCCCTGGTGACTCCCGAACAAATTCTTCAGAGGCACCCTGCAGAGTTGGTGCCCCAGTGTCTATGAGAAGTCCGGAGTTGAAAAGCCTCAGAGATCCTAGGTGTTAGGATGGCCGCGATATTGTAAGTACCAGATACCGGTGTGGAGTATGGGCAATTCACACTTGATGGCCAAACCCCAGACTTACTGTCGCCAGGTGTGAGCTTCGCACATGCTCCGTGCAAACCCGGGAAGCAACTTCTGCCATTTTTGCAAGGTACTGGCAAGTCGGGGATAGGTGGGAGAAATGTTCCCATGGGCGGGATTGGTTGAGCATGTTAGGTATAGGACCCTTAGCCCTAAAAACATGCCTGCTGGCCAGTCCCTAGCATATTCATCTAAGATTTTAGCAAGAAACGTCCAAGGCTTAGCGTCAGCGGTTCCAGAGTGTGAAGGGTTAACCAACATCTTAACGAAGATTTGCACCCTCTTCTGGAATTCGTTAGAGCTAAGGGTTCCTGAACGAACCATGTAAGGACTGAACAAACTTTGTCCTTTTGGCGGAGATATAGGTGTGGCAACTTGTGCCCCTAGCCAGGAACTGTTACCTGGATCAATTTGTACACCCATTTGCATGCGTGCAGGGGTGCCCAGAGACTTTGTTTAGTTCCAAGGACATTTGATATTGTTTCCCTGAACCCAGTAAGTGTTTTATTAAGTGTAATTGTGTAAGATTTGTGTGTTTGTCTGAAAAGAAATAAATTACAATTTATTTGACTCATCTTGTGTGCTCAGTCCAGAATCCCGGTATTAATTTGTGTATAAGTCTTGGTCTCCCGTGACAGTCAGTGTGAGTCTGTACATGTAAGTGTGTGAGAATTTGAGCTGAATAGTCTGTGTGCAAGTGCTGTGCAGGCCAGTGTCTGTGTGTGTATCTGCAGGTCAGCGTGTGTTTTGTGGAATACATTATGTGTATGGGGAAAGTGTTTGACGTGTGTATATTAGTATGTGATTGGTTGTTTGTATGTGGTGAATGTATCAGGTTTGTGCGTGCTCTTGTGTTTATGTTGCCTATATAAAGTCATGTGAAAAAGAAAGTACACCCTCTTTGAATTCCATGGTTTTACATATCAGGACATACTGTAATAACAATCAACTGTTCCTTAGCAGGTCTTAAAATTAAGTAAATACAACCTCTATGGATGACCTGCTAAGGAACAGATGATTGTTATTATGTCCTGATATGTAAAACCAAAGAATTCAAAGAGGGTGTACTTTCTTTTTCACATGACTGTATACAGTTGCTATGCGTGGGGGCAAGAGGCTTCCAAGGTCCTTCTGCTGTGACAACATCTGTTAACATGATTGGAAAACTGTTTTTTCTCTATTAGTAATTTTGTTTTGTTTATGTTTTGTATTTTAATATTTTAAACATTGATTATAATGCAGAATTACATAACAAACTCCGCTTTAGCAGGTACCTACTGTATACTAAATGTATATTATCTATTATTGTTCTGTGGACTCAACTTAGATAAATATGTGAAAATATCCAAAGGGTTACATTAATAAAGCATCATGTTATCGATGATTAAGTTAAATTATAAACTGACAAAATTAAGAAACAAGATTCCCTTATTATTATGAAGGACAATTGTGGATACACAAATTCCTCAGTGAAAGATTATATACACACACACACACACACACATTTCTCTTATTTATGTCTATCATAGCACTTACCTCTTCAGTAGAGAATGAACTTCAGAATACCATAGAAATTTATTTATACCTATTTGCTAATTGGAGAGAAGGAGCTCTGAACCTGAAAGGAGGCACCAGGCACCTCAATAAAATTACTTAACAAAACAAAACCAGGTGAGATTTGACCTACCCGAATAAAGGAATGTATCAGTTACACTATATAATGTACTACCTTTATGGAGTGTGCAGCTAGGAATGGATTTCACCATACATTAATGTAAAACAAATAAACAAGTCATGTCCTCTTCCCTCTATGGAGTTTTTAAAAACAAATATATAATCATAGATATTTACAGCTAATTAGAGCAAAAATGAGCAGCATAATTTAGCAGCTGAACAGAGCGTTGGCCTCTAGAGATGGGAGAACCAGTCCAAATCCATTCATCATAATTCTGTGGATTGTTTTGATCAATCAAATCCACCCCCCCCTCCCAGTAGTGTTTCCAGTTGTATATATATCGCCTAAAATGTCCCTCCAAAAAAATTACAGAACCTGGCTCGGAGATATGCTAAATTAAATTGTCCCACCCCTCACTTCCTAAAAATATTTCCGTAATAACTATATATATAGAGTTGATAAGCCTCAGGCACCAACCAATGACTCTTATGGTGTCAGACCCAACCGGACTAGAACCCACTGTGACTGATTTTCTAGGCTGCAGCTCTAGGCAACAATGAGTTTCTAAAAGTAAACATGCAGCCATGCTCCCTTCACCTTGAATAACATGGCATAAAACTGTAAAAAAAAAATATGAAAAAGAAAACAGCACACTTTTAATGCACTCTATCGTTAATGGAGAGACACTTCTCGCCCGTTACTCCCGCATAAATAACCCTGTAAGGAAGCATTTTGCAGAAAATGTACAAGACAAGCAAGTTGCGTAATATTGCTCATTCAAACCACCTCTAAAGCGGTGATGTAGACATAACAAATAAAAGCCATCTATGTGAACCCAAATCCATAAATCTTATTCTAAAAGGTTCAATATTGATGCTTTTTGTGAGATTGATTGCAGAAATATTCTGGCATGCCTTGTTGATAGCTTGCATGATAAGGAGAGTTACAGTTTGGTGAAACCATTCATCCAGTATAACAAGCATGGGATTAAAGAAGCATTTTCAGTCTTCAAACTATTTCAGTGAGTTTCTAATTATGTATTTCTGGTTACCTCTCACAAGAATTCTTGTTCTGCTTTTAAAAAAGAAGAGAAACAAGAATGATATAAATAGCTATTTAGCATATAAAGTACAGTATAGTTTTGTCCTAACGATACCTGAAATCTTTGGGGTAGATCCTTAGAAGTTTGCTAATTTTTAAACGTTTCGTTAATGTCAATTTAACGTATCCATATCCATAATGCATATCACCAAAGGTGCTTAATGCCAAGATGCCCTGGCATTTGCCTTAAAAATGACTGATCAATACATTTGAATGGATGTTAGGCTTACTTATGTGCAAATCATATGGTAATGAGCAGTTTAGCTAACAACTGAGATCCTCAGACTTCTGTTAATGTTAGCGCATGATAATAACACTACGATATTTAGCAACTTTCAAAATCTGCTAATACTCACATCCAGACTCTGATTACCATTGAGATATTTCTTGGAGTAGCATATATATATATATATATATATATATATATATATATATATATATATATATATATATATAAAATGGATCATCTAAATGTCTGAAACCCCTCATTAACTATATTGTGGCTTATAGTGATTAAAATGCTACTGTATGTTTGTGTGAACTAATACTGTATATAATGTAATACTGACTGTATAAAGTATAGTTTGCACAATAATATATATCCATAACTCAACAATATAACTTAATTATTAATTGTATTAATTAGGGATGTCCTTACTTCATTTATTTTAATTGTACATTAATACAAATTAAATATTAAGATATATTGTTGAGGTATTTATGGATATACATTGTTCCACACCCATACTTTATACAGTCATTATTAAATTATATACCATATAATTAAGTGAAAATGTTAATAAGTATAAAATTATATATTTAACAATGTCAGCAGATTTCATTGCTTTCGGTAACGCACATGAACATGCCTTAAAGTTTGACCAATGCACATTGTGACAGTAGCGGTAACCGGCCTTCATTAATAATGTTGAAGCCCGGCTGGCTGCCCCTAAAACCAAGGGCTTAAATGTCAGCTCGGTCCCCTGCAGGAATGTAAGCTAGGGATGTCAAGTGTAGGTAGGATCCATGTTAGGAAATAGCTGCAGGACAGGAACTTTGAGAGCAGGAGATTAATGGTGGATATTGGCGAGCAACTAGGGTTAAAAATTGTATAAAGTATTGCTGACCGGAGTTAATGGTAGTACATTTATGTGACCCGCAAATATGTATGATTTGCGGTACTGTCTGTAGATATAGATGGGGTGTGTTATGGAAGTACAATGTATTGTATGGTATAAACCTGTCCAATTTTTGGGCTTTACCTGTTGTTCCCCTTATCCCAAAGATATGAAACTTCGGGAGTGTAAGTTTCAGGTGGGATATTTGTGTCAAAATGTATTTATCTTGTTTGCTGGAGTTTGGGGGACAAAGTTACCAGTAGTCCCCTAATTTTCCACGACGTGGAGGCATGATTTGCGGGTACACGAGTTGAATTACACCTGGGCTACACAGTGTCCCCCAGAATCCTGATTTTCGAGCCCAAGTATCCCAGACCCATTTCCCACACAGGTACTGTATAAGGTTCCCCGAGTGATTAAATAATGATTGAATGTTTTATACTGTAGGTATTAATGTTTTATACAGTATGTATTAAACTCTAGGTAGTCAGCCTGGGCATCTATATAGGTGCAGGGATGTCTGCATAGAGTCTGTGGATCAAAGGGGAGAAGGGAAGTAGCAAGGTGTCTGGCCATTTGGTTGAACCGGGAAGGGCAGAGGAACAGGTCCATAAGCAAGGCTCCCTGCGGGGAGACTCTTTGTTCTCTCAGACATTGTGGAGTCTGTCGAGCGGGTGGCAATGGGTTGGCTGGGGGATGATGCTGCTCGTTGGTGTTTCCCATTGGCCAATTCATATTTCCCGCCCACCCTGTTTTTTAAGCAGGTTTAGCTCGCCACCTCCTCTGACATCAGCAGCCAGATGAACCCCATTCTGATTGGCTGGTGGGAAAAATTCCCCACGTTCTGATTGGTGGGCAGTCCCTGTTCCATGTTAGACATAGTATCTCAAACAATCCAGGGGGAGCATATAGGGAAAAGAAAACAGAAGGTACACAAATAAGTGCAGACGTATATGAATTCAATGGAATTATTATGTATGTTCCTCCATGTATCATAACCATTGATTACGTCTTATTCAGAGTTATGTATAACCTTTTAAAGATACAAGATGTCCTATGTTTGTATCCAGACTTATCCCGAGTGCAACAAGTGCTGATTAGACTGTGTAATTGATTAATTATTTGATTGAGCACATGCAAAGGGTATATAAGAGTCATCTGTATACCATTACACACACTCCTGACGAAGCCGACAACAGTTCTTGCTAGCTGGGCGAAATGCGTTGAGTGGACCTATTTTGGACTTGGAGGTGATCCGTAGCACACCAGCCCTGCAGCTGTGACGTCACCTTTCCTGACGGGCGCAAAGAGGGGAGTTCTGATTTCAGACACCGATCAGTGGGAGCCAGCTGAATACCCAAGGGAGGCGGTGAGCAGTTCGGCAAACCTCCAATTTCACCATTTGTGTGATACATGCATGATTTTTATTGACATATTGTAAGTGCGCATTTTTAAACCTTCGTTTTATAAAGATTTATCTATCAAATTGATTGCACTATGTAGTCTTCTCTCTCATCTTACATATAATACATTTATTGCTGACGGAGCATTTGAAAGAGGGGGCCTGACTGCAACGATCTGTATGGGTGGCAACCCTATTTGCCAACTGCCTTTGATTTGCTGACGTCCTGTGAGTAGATTAACCATATGAGCCAATACACAATCTGAAATTCCATTGAATTAATATATGTCTGCATTTATTTGTGTACCTTCTGTTTTCTTTTCCCTATATGCTCCCCCTGGATTGTTTGAGATACTGCTTTAACCGTTGGAACCCGTGAAACAGGTCCCACCAGAGTGTTTGAGCTGGGCTTTTTTAAACATTATATTTTTCATCACCTTAACACTTAACACTAACACTATATCTCTCTATGGGCCTCATGCAGTAAGCCCCGATAAGGCTTTTTCGGCATTTTATAGCCGTTTTTTGCCCTCCTGATTCAGTAAGCCCCGATAAGTGGGAATTATCGGCAACTTTTCTTCCGAAAAAAAAAATTTCGCCACCCGGCTGCCGATAAGCCACTTATCTGGACTTTTTTTTCCCGCCTGAATTCAGTAAGCCCCGATCAGCTTTTCGGTGCTGATCGGCAGGCCAGATTGGAGATTTTATGGCCAATCCAGCCCGCCAACTAAAGTTGGCAACTTGCTGAAGGAGAAGCATCGGCAAGGGCGACACTTAGGAAAAATCAGCCCTTTTTCCTGCCTGTGATTGATGCCGGGGGTCTCCGGAGCTGATACCCGCACCGGAACCCCCCGGCATGCATCCGAGGCAGGAAAAAGGCATTTAAAAGCCACTTCATTACCTTAGCGGCTAACCGCTAAGGCAATGAAGGGGTTAACCCACCGTGCCAGCGTTATTGTGGGTAGCGGGGATGGGTGAGGGGGGTATTTGGCCCTGGGTGTGAGTTTAGGACTTGCGGGGGGGATGCGGGGGCACTTAACCCCTTCACGACCGTAGCGGTTAATACCGCTACGGTCCTGAAGGGGTTAAGGCCTCCCGCTACCCACCCGCAAGCCCTAAACAACCACAGTTGGGGCTAATGCCTCCTTCACACACCCCCACTACCCACAATAATAAAAAAAAAACACCCCAGCCCCACAATAACGAATTAAATACATAATTAAATAATTATATATATATATATATATATATATATATATATATATATATACCCAACAACACCTATACCCCCCTAACATACAGTATAGTAATGGGCAGAATGACTATTATCCACAAATGGATAATAGTGCAGTTGTCCATTTACAATACATACACAACAATAAAGACTTTAAATACATATAGCACTCACCCATGTCCCACTGCCACGATGAAGGCCATCCTCATCTTCATCCTGGCCATGCCCCATCCGCTTCTGCAAAACAAACACAAGAATTACAACATCCAAATTAATGTCCCCTAACCCCTTAATCACCATAGCGGTTATTAACCGCTACAGTTATTAAGGGGTTAAGCCACCATCACCCACATACCCTCCCCCACAAAGCCCCCCAACCACCCTCACCCAATACCCACAGGGGAGTCCTACCAAATACCCTTGGGCCTAATACCCCCTCCCCCAGCACATACAGTACAATAATGTGCCAAATAACTATTATCCACATAGGGATAATACATTATTTGGCCATTATTAAACACATTCAATAACGTTAAAATGTAAAGAAAATTGTACTAACCTCATCAATAAGAAGTCTCCGTCGCCAGCATCATCCTTGGGGTCCGTTGCCAACATTAGAAATAGCCACAACATTTGAATATCATTAACATAACACTGAACCCCTTAATCACCTTATCGGGTACTAACCTGAAAGGTAATTAAGGGGTGAAGCCATCCTGCAATGCCTACAACAGTTATGCATAACATCCTCAGTGAAATAAAAACCAATTGCCTAACCAAATTCCATTTAATCATTCAATCTGTAGGCTCACATGCCTCATAAAACATTGCATTTACAGTGTATACATGTAGCATAACATGTAAACTGCATGTACACGCTGCAAATCAATGTTAACAATACAATAATGCCACTCAAATCGCCATACATCACAAGAAGTATATTATTTAATACAATAAACTCACCATCAATGAATTACCACACATCAATTACATCCCTAAACAATTAAAATACCATCCATACCAATTACACAATGAACTAAAGCTATCCTAACAGAGAACAACTTCAAAACATAGTCAAAAGTACACCAACAATTACAATATACTAAAGCAAGGCTTTCCATATCCTACTGTACGGCCTGGAAGCCCAAAACTTACATCTGTCTAAAAATAAAATACATTTAGCACACATCAATGCATAGCCACAATGATTAACAATACAGAATTAGAAGCTTTAACAACACTATCATTTCTTACCCTGTATATATATCTGTACACATACATACAGACATACATACAGTGGGAAGAAATGATATGCATTATAAAAAATGAAAACATGAAAAAGCAACACAAAAAACAGTTACATTAAGTACATTTCTTTATTTAACTTACCATTACTTGCCCCCACCGACTCCCGTTGATCAGCTTACTCACGAACCAATCCACGACACCATCCACGACACCATCCAGGAACAAATCCATGAACCAAACCAGGAACCAATCCAAGAACAAGTGCAGGAACCAATCAAGGAAGCAAGCTACGAAGAAATCCACGAAACAATCCACGACACGATCCAGGAACAGGAACCCATAAAAGAAAAAAACATAACAAATTAAACATTAAAATAATAAAACATGACAATCAAGGGTTGTACTAGTTTTATTCTTAGTGAATCTGTATTAAAATACCTTGTTCCGGGGTCTTCTTGACGTCCGGTGCCACACCCAGGTCTTCAATCTTCAGGAGGAGGTCCGTCCTCCTCGGCATCTGCCTTCAAAATGAGACGACATAGGCTTTTAAAGGCCTATGACGTCACATTTGTCGTCATATGGTTCCCACGGCCCTGATTGGGCCGTGAAAACCATGTGTTTTGGCCGATGTAAAAAAATTGATGACGTCACTTAAAGGCAATGCCAGCACAGCCAATCAGAATGGCTTTGCTGCTACTGCCTTTAAGAAAACGTCATGAAATGACACATGGCCGGACTCACATGGTACTTGAACCAATCAGAGTAGGGAGGGAGTTCCCACGCTCTGATTGGCTAGCTTACCATGTGAGTCCGGCCATGTGTCATTTCATGACGTTTTCTTAAAGGCAATAGCAGCAAAGCCATTCTGATTGGCTGTGCTGGCATTGCCTTTAAGTGACGTCATCAATTTTTTTACATCGGCCAAAACACATGGTTTTCACGGCCCAATCAGGGCCGTGGGAACCATATGACGACAAATGTGACGTCATAGGCCTTTAAAAGCCTATGTCGTCTCATTTTGAAGGCAGATGCCGAGGAGGACGGACCTCCTCCTGAAGATTGAAGACCTGGGTGTGGCACCGGACGTCAAGAAGACCCCGGAACAAGGTATTTTAATACAGATTCACTAAGAATAAAACTAGTACAACCCTTGATTGTCATGTTTTATTATTTTAATGTTTAATTTGTTATGTTTTTTTCTTTTATGGGTTCCTGTTCCTGGATCGTGTCGTGGATTGTTTCGTGGATTTCTTCGTGGCTTGCTTCCTGGATTGGTTCCTGCACTTGTTCTTGGATTGGTTCCTGGTTTGGTTCGTGGATTTGTTCCTGGATGGTGTCGTGGATGGTGTCGTGGATTGGTTCGTGAGTAAGCTGATCAACGGGAGTCGGTGGGGGCAAGTAATGGTAAGTTAAATAAAGAAATGTACTTAATGTAACTGTTTTTTGTGTTGCTTTTTCATGTTTTCATTTTTTATAATGCATATCATTTCTTCCCACTGTATGTATGTCTGTATGTATGTGTACAGATATATATACAGGGTAAGAAATGATAGTGTTGTTAAAGCTTCTAATTCTGTATTGTTAATCATTGTGGCTATGCATTGATGTGTGCTAAATGTATTTTATTTTTAGACAGATGTAAGTTTTGGGCTTCCAGGCCGTACAGTAGGATATGGAAAGCCTTGCTTTAGTATATTGTAATTGTTGGTGTACTTTTGACTATGTTTTGAAGTTGTTCTCTGTTAGGATAGCTTTAGTTCATTGTGTAATTGGTATGGATGGTATTTTAATTGTTTAGGGATGTAATTGATGTGTGGTAATTCATTGATGGTGAGTTTATTGTATTAAATAATATACTTCTTGTGATGTATGGCGATTTGAGTGGCATTATTGTATTGTTAACATTGATTTGCAGCGTGTACATGCAGTTTACATGTTATGCTACATGTATACACTGTAAATGCAATGTTTTATGAGGCATGTGAGCCTACAGATTGAATGATTAAATGGAATTTGGTTAGGCAATTGGTTTTTATTTCACTGAGGATGTTATGCATAACTGTTGTAGGCATTGCAGGATGGCTTCACCCCTTAATTACCTTTCAGGTTAGTACCCGATAAGGTGATTAAGGGGTTCAGTGTTATGTTAATGATATTCAAATGTTGTGGCTATTTCTAATGTTGGCAACGGACCCCAAGGATGATGCTGGCGACGGAGACTTCTTATTGATGAGGTTAGTACAATTTTCTTTACATTTTAACGTTATTGAATGTGTTTAATAATGGCCAAATAATGTATTATCCCTATGTGGATAATAGTTATTTGGCACATTATTGTACTGTATGTGCTGGGGGAGGGGGTATTAGGCCCAAGGGTATTTGGTAGGACTCCCCTGTGGGTATTGGGTGAGGGTGGTTGGGGGGCTTTGTGGGGGAGGGTATGTGGGTGATGGTGGCTTAACCCCTTAATAACTGTAGCGGTTAATAACCGCTATGGTGATTAAGGGGTTAGGGGACATTAATTTGGATGTTGTAATTCTTGTGTTTGTTTTGCAGAAGCGGATGGGGCATGGCCAGGATGAAGATGAGGATGGCCTTCATCGTGGCAGTGGGACATGGGTGAGTGCTATATGTATTTAAAGTCTTTATTGTTGTGTATGTATTGTAAATGGACAACTGCACTATTATCCATTTGTGGATAATAGTCATTCTGCCCATTACTGTATTGTATGTTGTGTATTGCTGCTATGTTTATTGGGGGCATTTGTCCCCAATAAACATGCTACTATGCGTTAACCCCTTCATTGCCTTAGCGGCTATCCGCTATGGTAATGAAGCAGCATTAATGTATTTTAATAATATTGTGCGGAAGCAGGAGGCCCCCTGAGCTGAAGCGCATTTATTTGTGGCTCAGAGACCCCCTGCCTCCCGAGTTACAGGCCCCGGTTTGGGCCATCGGTTACAGTGTGGACGCCATGTTTATTGCGGGGACGCTATAAACATGGCGGCGACACTGCCACCCGATGACACATACCGGGGCCTGTAACTCGGGAAGCAGGGGGTCCCTGCTCCACAAAGCAATGCGGTTCAGCTCAGGGGACCCCCTGCTCACTGTACAGTATAATTAAAAAGACATTCATGCTGCTTCATTACCGTTGCACATAGCCGCCAAGGTAAGGAACGAGTCTTTATTGATGTGTGTGTGTTTTATTTATACTGTACATGTGCAGAGGGTCTCTGGAGCAGAACAGCGTTGGTTTGAGGTCCGGGGACCCCCTGCCCCCCGAGATACAGGCCCCTTTATGGGGTGCCGGTATCCCTCTGGTTTGTTTACAGGTCGCGGTCACGTGATCGGGACCTTTAAACGCCGAGGGATACCGGCACCTCATAAAGGGGCCTGTATCTCAGGGGGTAGGGGGTCCCCGGACCTCAAACCAACGCGGTTCAGCTCCGAAGACCCCCTGCACATGTACACTATGAATAAAAGTTGTTTTTAAATACTTTTTTTGGTACCGAAGTTTGCGCTGAGAGAGCGGCTTGTCTCTCTCAGCTGCAAACATCTATCGGCACCAAAGGCTTATCGGGAGCCTTATCGGTAGCCAGGCTGTATCGCCACAGCTCATCGGCAGCTTTGCTTTCGCAGTGCTTCAGCAGGGATCGGAAGGATTCGGCCCTTACTGAATATTGCGAGGGCAAATCGCCCAAAAAAAACATTTTCGCAATTCGTGCCGAAAATTTTGTATCGGGGCTTACTGCATGAGGCCCTATCTCTCTCTCTCTCTCTCTCTCTCTCTCTCTCTCTCTCTCTCTCTCTCTCCTCTCTCCTCTCTCTCTCTCTCTCTCTCTCTCTCTCTCTCTCTCTCTCTCTCATGAAAATCACAGTTAATAGCACTACTAGTTTCCAGAGCTTACATTATTTTTGCATCTTATTAGCTTTGAGAATCCCCGTTAAAAATTAGAAAAATAACGTCCGTTCTCTATTTCGGGAACGCAACGTTATTACAGATGCATTAGAACATATGCATTAGAAATTCTGGGGCATCCTCACAGTAAATGCCGCAATATTGCCGCAACATTTCTGTGAGATTCTTAATTGCCCATCGGATTAAAACAGCAGGAGTTCAGTTTGCATGGGACTGCAGGGACCCCCCCTGCTGTGTTCATCCTATGGGCCATTAAGAATCTTTCAGAAATTTTAAGGCAAAGTTGAGGCATTTACTGTGAGACTGCCCCCGAATCTCCCAGAATTTTCCAGGTACAAGTGTTCTAATATTCGTGGCTGCATTTGTTGGTCAACATTACTGAAGCTCTAAGGATCTACCCCTTTAGTCTGCCAAACTGGCGAGCTTGTAAATTATTAATACATTTGAATATAGGAAAAGGTAGCATAAATATGTCTGACGTTTAAATGTACTCAATTTAGGCAATTGTGTGAACATGTGTCAGTACTGTGTTACTATATTTGAAAGAAAATCTCTAAAGAATCCCCTCAAACTTACCATAACAACACTGAATCTAATTGTAGAATACAAAACTATGATTTAATGAGTACATACATCTAATAATTACTAGCAATTTAAGAATTTATATTAAAACATTTAAATAAATTGTGAGGAGAGGTCCTAATTTACACATGTTTATTTCTCAAATGCCAGTTTACTTATTCCAGATATTTATTGCTGTATATTGTATCAGTAACAAAAACACATTTGTATTAAAGTAGTCAAATAAATACAGTATGGATAAATACAAAATGTATTGTTCATGTGTTTACTGATTTTCATAACACTCTAAATTAATCAATAGCACAAAAAACATGTAAATGATGAGAGATACAGATAATTTAACCAATTGTAGAATATTGAAACTATTCTCAGTATATTTCAGGTTAAAAGCACAATGTAAGCATGAAAAGAACATTTTCACTAGTCATAAACAGAGTTATCAATAGATTTGTATTGATGGTACTAATTAATGCCATATTAAATGCTGTCTATTTCATAATCTGTTTAATTTAAATTTTCAATGGCAGTGAACAGTACATTGTTGAAAAGCAAGGACTGACTTGGAAAAAGTTGGTTATTAACTATGGTTTAGGACAGGGGTGCGCGTGATTTTTTTGGGGGTGCACGGCGGTTACAGAGACCCGTGCTCTCAGTGCGAGACCTCTGTAACTCAGTTACCTGAATTCAGCCACGGGGTCATGTGATGTGACGTCAAATGAACTCATGGCGTGATGATGCCTGTCGCCATTGCGGCGCATCAACCGAAGCTGGCTAAATTCAGGTAAGTTAGTTACAGTGAGCCTCAACATCCAATGTTACAAAGTATATAGTTAAATAACTCAATTTCAGTGTTCTTATGAGTAAAGGTAATTTAGTTAAACCCTTTGGCCAAAGTGATATAAGCCTGCAAGCCACATCAAGGCATAACCAGTAACCAGGTCTTAACACTACCTATGCAAAATGACATTTACCTCTGCTCAAGGGAGAATGACCTCAGTGGGTCTGTACAATACAGGAACATGAAAAAACCTTCTACTTAAAAGGTGGGGTGGGGTGAGCTTAAACCCTGCGAGGAGGGGCCACAAACCTAAACACAACTGATGCCAGTTGAAAATATAAATTAATTGTAACACTGTTTCACCTTGAGTCGCTCAAATCACCTTCCTGTCTAAGTTCCTTCAAGACTTTTGCTGTTTCCATTTTAAACATTTGTAACTACACTGTAAAGTGTAATGTTGTCAACTTTACTTTGTGCACAGGACATACTTGAAAACGAAAGATAACTCTCAATGTATTTATTTCCTGGTAAAATATTTGATAAATAAAATGTAAAATATGTAAATAATCCTAAAAACATCAAGATAGCGATACTGAAAGGGGCAAGAAATCACATCAAAATATCAAAATAAATAAAAGAGATCTGCAGTATTAAGCAGTAGTCCCTAATAAATCTCTTCTTGCCACCTACAGCACTGTTTTATTTTTTTAACTCTGATGCTTTGTTTAGGAGATATAAGCATTTTCTACTGTATATTAAGTGTCCAGTGCCCCATGCAGTCTATAGTTTACCACATACAGTATTTTACCTTGGAAGGTAGAGATAAAAACAATATAAAGATTTTGAAAAATAATAATTAAAAAAAAAACATGGCAGAATATGCTCATGGGGCAAGATACTAACAGTATATTACGTAAACTCATATACTGTATACTTCTAGATGGGATTCCTGTGTTATCAGTATATTTTAACATTATGAATAACTGGGCAACCATGGTGAGCAAGTGACCCATACTTGTAGTCAATTTAAATTTATCCATAAATCCTCTTTTAGTAGATCATAAAACTGAATTATATAATTTATGCCACTATTTCCAGTACACAAAATAGAAATGTTCTACTGTATATGCAGACAGACACATTTTATGTAGAATGAGAAAAGTTAATAGATATAATCCATACTTAATTTAGTACAAACTACATGGTAATGGACTAATACATTGTTGAACAGTACCAGTGAGTGGTTGGGCAATGATAATTTCCAACAATCATTGGTCTTTTAGTAAAGTCAATAATGTATTGGCTATACAGTATAAATAGAAAGTGACCGATAAGAACAGAACAAAATAAAATCCAGGAGCAAAATTTAAATGTGTGTAATGAGTCATTATTTCTTAATTTATGTTTGTTATCCTGCAATTCAGTTTTACAAAGAAGAGAACATTTTTTTCATATAGAATGTGGTTCATGAACCTCTCTTCCATGACAATCTGATACATTTTAGGCATAGCCTATCAATTTGTAAGCATTTGTCACCCAAAAATGGTCCACATTCTGAGAAGATATCTACACTGTAAATGTATTTGGATCCGTAAGTGATTCAGTTTCAAACATCAGAGTAAAATCACACAGCTTTGCTATCTGGATGACATTTTTTATTGTAATGTAAGCTTTGAAATTATTCTCTGCATGATGTCTCTAATATTCTTGAAAAATATAAGAAATAATATAAGAGGATCCTGAATACAACTTTTGTAAAGTAATGTGGGTTATATGACAGTTCTGGTTTTTAAGGTTAATTTCTTTAAAATCCCTCCTATATAGCAAGGGAACCAGGAGGTCCCTGGAACTGATAAGAGCCCCTGATTCCTGAGATACTTACAAGGGAAACAAATTGCCATTTCAATTATTAAGGTTCCACGAGTCAATAAGGACTTATGTATTAAGCAATGCAAATGACTATTATACTGTAGCATGCACTGGGTACATGTCGAACTCAATTTCAGTTGCACTTGTGTGCACTTACTGCATATACTATGCTAAACTAATTTTTCTCCATCTGCGCATCAGATGCATCAAAAATGATTTTTTTATATATTTATTTTGGCGCACAGAAATGGACTACGCTTGGTGTACAGATGTGAATGGTAGGTACTGAAAAATAAGATTTCTGTGCACCAGAAAAAAACATGAAAAATTCTTCAAAATCATCTACCAGGCTAAACTTGCATGCAAGTTGATCAAAAATGTACTAATCACTGGGTCAATGAGTAATATTTACAATAATATACGTAAAATAAATGTATCCTATATTAATTAAATTACCAAAGTGGATTTTTTTTTTTTTTTAAACTTGTCCTGGGTCCCCCAAAAAGAAATAATTGAATAATAACAATGTAAATGTGTCATTGTCATTTTAATATAATAAGTATGGAAGTAAGTAGTGAATGAAGAAAGATTGTGCTTGAATATCATAATCAATTCATTCATAATAGTCACAAATTAATATGAAAATATTTTTTTTTTATGTTATCTATATGGTGTATCCACAATGTATATGACTGCATGGAACAATGTAAATATAATAACGCTCATAATAAAAAAAAAATTCATGCGTCTTATTCAATAGAAGCATTAGTTTGTGCTGATTCAGATAATATATAGGTTTCAGAGAGCCTGCATTAACAATTAGTAAATTAATTAGTATAGTAAAAAACATATAAGAGGTGGGACATAGTGGATATAGCATATATTCTCTGATTGAAAAGAAGAAGCAACAAACAGTGCAAACTATCAGTTATACAATTACAGGAATATAATACAAAGAGAGCAACCAACTGTGCAGTAACTAATGTAATATGTTTAACAGTGTCTGTCCTATGAACAGCATATTTTAAAGTTATTAAAAATTATTAAAATAGTTAAGATCAACAATGGGGAATAAACACTAGTGAATAATAATTATAGTGCACTAATATGAGGACTAATTATAAATGAGTCTGTATGGTAGTCTGACAGTATGAGTCTGTAGCTGTAGAGGCAAAGCGTACATGGACAAATGAGTCAAAGGTAAACAATAAATTATCTGAAGGACATAATGGACCTTATTCAAGATACTAAATTCACCTCTAGATTAAGACCATCTGGTGCTAAAGTGTAGAGCATATTGATCCAATATGTCTGGAGTAGATACAAATTGTTACAACTGTCTCCACCCATATCATTTAAAGTCCCTATATCTATCCCTTTTATTTCTAAGCCTTCTGATTTGCAGTTATGGAATTCGGCAACGGTGGAGGTTTTCTGTCGCCTTTTTCACCCACCATAACTTAAAATGTAAATGGTAAACCTACCCAGCCTAGAAATATTTCAAAGCAAGTATAAACAACCTCACACTGATGATACCCATCAAGGTTGAAATATGTATGTGAGTGGTTTGTACTTGCTTTGTTGGTCCCATGCTATGTTTAATAGCATCAGCTTAAATGGGCTCCATGTGAATGGATATTCCAGGCAAAAGGTGACACATTGTGTGCTCATTTGCATGTAATTTCCCCAAATCCCTTGCTGCAGTGGGAGCACTGTATGCTTGGTGACAATGGTTGAAAGGCAGAGTGAATGTGCTCACAAGTGATATTCTTTATTGGCTATACTGTATGCTAACGGTGGAGGTTTTTTGTTGCCTTTTTCACCCACCATAACTTAAGATGTATGATATATATATATATATATATATATATATATATATATATATATATATATATATATATATATATATATATATATACAAATACATACATACATATACACACATATACACACACAGTTCTGACTACAGTATCTGAGGCACCATTAGAAGTCAATGGGGTTGCTGGAGCTTGGAAGAATTTAGACTGCTTTTCAATGGGCAAGAGTATCTTATCATTCCCAAAAGTGAACGGAAAAAAAAACCTGTTCTGCAGTTGCGATTGGCCCTTTCCTTTTAGTATATAGTGCTGACTGTCATGAAATTAATTGTATTCTAAGCTTATGATACTCATACTTCTGGTTTATCTGAGTTACAGATGTAGCAGACATTATTGTACTTGTTCTCATGAAGTAACATCATCACACAGTTTGCAAAAGTATGCAGTGTTTTTGGCAGCTCCATTTGTTTCAATTGAGCCGCTGTAAACTGTGGCAGTGATAACATGATATTGTGCAATATCACCTGCTCGGTACAGCTGGATAAAAAGATTGTATAATTTTAACTCTGAGCTTAAGGTTTATTGTAGTCTTGTTATTTCCTTATACATCAAGTAGCTAATTCATGCCGACCGAATAAATAGCTTAACCACAATTTTTGTTGTTTGTGAGTGTGCATAGAGCACATTTCATGAAGTGTTATGAATAAAACATCATTCTTTCCTTGGTGCTGCCTGCAAAAGGAGACTGAAGTTATGACATTGCCATAAGCAGAATATTTCACTAATCAATTTTCCATTTACAGAGTTAACAAGGATATTCATTTGGTAGATAAGAGCCACTAGTACAGTATATGCAGAGAAAGAGGTGAAACCTGAATCAACATTTACAATCAACTTTTTTTATATTGATGTATTTATCTTACACATTCACCTATTGTGTAATAGCTGTACAAAAATTATTAAAATAAATAATATGTATACAGAAAATTGTGTTTTTCTTCTTACTCATACAGTAAAATTGTGACATAAAAAATGTTATGCGAGCAAGCAATTTGTATAGATATTGTCACATAACTACCATTTTGTTTAAGTAACATACATTAGGACGCCTGCTTCAGAAGGCTTACCCTGTCCGCTCCACGTACAGGAACAGCACAATACTCTTTTCGGGAGAGATATCTGTCTTTCCCCGCTGACCGTGACGTGGATGAAAATTAGAACTTGGCCAAGATCTGAGAAATTGTCCTCAGCTAAGCTAGGTTTCTCCGGCAACTCCATGCTGTGTGCTTTGCTATTCAGAAAAAAGCACATTTGAAAAGCCTGGCAGCGCTTCACTGTTCCAAGTCTCAACATTGTCTGGTTCTTTGATTGGCCTGTCCCCTTACATAGACCTCTGTGTTCTATGTCCAACATGAAGGAGGGACTGGCAACCAATCAGAGAACAAATCGGAGCTGCAACAGCAAATCCAAGCTGGGGGCTCATCTTGTTGTACGTGTCAGATGAGGGGGTATGTCAAGGGGGCTCAGGATGCCGGCAAGCATGAAATTCTAACTGGCCAATGGGAACCGTGCCTACCAGCAACTTCTTCCTCTTGCCAACCTCCCGCTGGGTAGGCTACACTGAGACTGGGAGAACAAAAAGTCTCCCCCGTGTGGTAGCCTTTGTCTCCAGACCCGGTACTCTGCCCTTCCTCGCTCACAAAATGGTCTGATACCTCTCGACTTCCATTTTCCACTTTGATCCCACATCTCTATGCAGACATCCTGGCTACTTAGCAGATCACCAGGACTGTCTGTATAGAGCAAAATCAGAAGATCAGAAGAACAGCCGCTCCTTAAAGAAGTAGAACTCACCAGCCGAAAAAGAGATTTAAAAAACGTTTTTATTTTAAACTACATAAAAAAGATACAGCACCCACAGAAAAAAATAATCTCCCCCAACGCATTTCACGCCCATTCCAGCGCTTTCTCCAGAAGTATAATGGGAGAGGAGGTACAATTAAAACCTATCCCCCTCAATAATGATTATTACAAAAACATGTGCAGACAATTAGTATATAAAGACAACATACTTGGACAAAAGATTAGGTGAAATGAAATAAAGTTAAGAGTTAAACATATACAACAGGTAGATAAGGTAATAAATGTAAGGCTGAAAAAGGAGAAATGCTTAGAATTTGTGAATTGTTGATATAGTATATTATCATAAGAATAGTATTGGAGCAATGGTCATTAATTAAATACTATTCCCAATTCATAATGGCAATCACAGGTTGGCATAATTTAGACCTCAGTATCCACTTGTATATTAAACAATATATAACACCATATATACAGAAAGGCGTAGTACATTGCTATGATGATAGAACCGATGAGTCATGTAAATCTTCATGGAACAAACTTTAACAATAATGGGATTTAACAAAGATTGTTGACCTATCAAAGTGTGTAGATATTGTGATATCAATGCCAAAGACCTTTAATCTACACACAAAGCATTCATAAGCAAAAAACGTATTCTATGACTATATAGATAGATTTATTTAAATGGCAAGATGTGAACCAGATATATTGATAAATCCTTCAAATAAGACCAATCAATAAATGTTATCACATAAAGAACCTATTGGATTAATATATAGTAGTCTATTTCAAACCTAAAAAATAGATTATGCATAGAACAAATACATAATTGTATACAAAAGAATGATTAGAATAATGATGACCAGTATTGGGCAGATTTAATTTATATATATATAATTTTTACAAGAATAATCTTAAAATTTTCTTATTTGTCATCCACATTGTTTAACACATCATTTATTGGCGCCACTTCATACTTTCATTTTTGTTCATATGTATATATATATTTAGTATTTTTGTTCATATATATATATATATATATTGGCGTTACTTCATACTTTCCTTTTTGTTCCTAAATATATATATATATATATATGTATATATATATATATATATATATATATATATACAGTGGTTGACAAATCACCAAAAAATCTACTCGCCACACAAAAAAATCTACTCGCCACCTAGTACCAAACGTGTGCTGCTTGGGCCAATATTTACTCGCCCGGGGGTTAAATCCACTCGCCCGGGGCGAGCAAATGTATAGGTTTGTCGAACACTGTATATATATATATATAGGAACAAAAAGGAAAGTATGAAGTAGCGCCAATAAATAATGTGTTAAACAATGTGGATGACAAATAAGAAAAATAAAAGATTATTCTTGTAAAAATTATATAAATGTACTGTGATTATGTGCTCAATAGTGAACAATTTAAACTATACAACACATCAAATAAAAAATGCAAAAAAGTGAAAAGAAGTTATAAACCAGTCCTTTAAATGGAAGTCCTTCAATAGTAGAACAATGAATACTGGTATGGGGGATCTCCGGCAGCTCTCAAATTGGATGAACCACATCCAAGGGATACCTATGGGAAAAGAAGAAGAAAGAGCGCATGCCCCATAGCGTAAAATTGTACATTTATTGGAAAGGAGGGGAGGGGGGTAGGGGGGAGGGAGGGGGGGTGAAAATTCACTCACAAAGGTAAATATAAAACAGGCAATTTGTGATATATATCACCGCCACTCTGGTCAGTCAGCATCCAGGATCCGTTTTGTTTTTCTTAGCAGTGGCCTAAACAGAGATCGAAATTTTATGAGTCATTACTGACACTAGCGAACTCTCTTCCCATGAGCGCTAAAGGCCATGTCTGTACATACTGTGCTATATGTATGCACACACAGTTGTCTCTCACACATACTAATACTCCTTATTTTTCCATCCATATACACCAATAGGGACCACATAGTATCCACACACACTTTTAGTTGTGCTACAAACTCTCACATTTCCACACCCACCCACACCATTTATATCCCTCTCACTCCACACACACCTTGTGTAGAGCACTGTTTATACTGTGGGCTCTCCATTCATTTTTATTCACACTGATACACATACACACTCTTTCTTCACTTGCTTTCAGTTACCCTTTGACACCTCTAGCCATAAAACACATCCACACCGGGGGAAGGAGAAGTACAGATAACATTCCAAGAGACACTGTTTTTAAGTAATCCTTGCTTCATTCATTGTAACATCGCCGGAAGAAGAGATCAGTGTATCTCGAAAGCTCGCACAAATAAAAGCATTTCGTTAGCCACAGAACGGTATCATCTATTTATTTATTTTTTGATTATGGAAGCTCGGCTAACACGGTACTGATACCTCTACATGGATATATATATATATATATATATATATATATATATATATATATATATATATATATATATATATATATATATATACACACACACATATACAACGATTTTAAAGACATGGATAATGGCACAAAACCGTGCAGCATCAAACGCTGCAAACTCTGCAAACATATTTGCCAGGATCCCACAGCCAGTCACAACCATAGAACATTCAATGTTAAAGGTTCATACAGCTGCACATCCGGGAATTTAGTGGATATGATTCAGTGCAACAAATGTGACCAAGGTTGCTACATTGGGGAAACCAGCCAAAAACTACAAGGCAGAATGAATATGCACAGACACTCTATACTCCATCATGAAGAAGGAAGATACTGCTCACCTGTGGGACATCACTTCTCACAACCAGATCATTCCATAAATGATCTAAAAATCAAAATCCTCAATGGAATGTTTAAAAGCACCCAAGAACGGAAAACATTTGAACTCAGAATGATAAGACTCTTTGACACCAAAACCAAAGGACTTAATCCGGACATGAGTTTTCTCACACCCTATCAAAATTGCTTGTAATTATCCTGCTTGCCTCTATTCTTATCCACACTTTCTCTCCCCCCCAGTATCCATCCCCCTCCCCACCTTTGTTTGACACTGTCCCCTGGCTTCAAACACCTACCTTATCTACAGTAAATATCTGTTTTGTTTTTTTTTCCTCTCTCCACACTGTTTTAGCCATTGAACCCTTTGTATATCAGTATTGCTGACCTGAAGAAGAGAGGATAACTCTCGAAAGCTTGTCCTATGACATAAATTGTTAGTCCAATAAAAAAGGTATCACCGAATACTGAAGAACTCATTTATTCTGCACACATATATATATATATATATATATATATATATATATACAGCTAAACCCCGTTATAATGCGCCTCATTATACCGCGATTCGGTTATAACGCGGTTTTCCCGTGGCTCCCGTTTATAAAAAAAAAAAAAAAAAAAAAATTTTTAAAAATATTTTTTTTTTGCACACTGCACACACTGCACACACTGCACACACTGCACACACTGCACACACTCACTGCACACACACTGCTCATTGCTCACACTGCCACACTGCACACACACTGCACACTGCACACACACTGCTCATTGCTCACACTGCACACACTGACACACTGCACACACACTGCAGACTGCACACACACTGCTTATAGCTCACACTGCACACACTGACACACTGCACACACACTGTACACTGCACACACAATCCTCATTGCTCACACTGCACACACTGACACACTACACACACACTGCACACTGCACACACACTGCTCATTGCTCACACTGCACACACTGACACACTGCACACACACTGCACACTGCACACACACTGCTCATTGCTCACACTGCACACACTGACACACTGCACACACACTGCTCATTGCTCACACTGCACACACTGACACACTGCACACACACTGCTCATTGCTCACATTGCACACACTGACACACTGCACACACACTGCACACTGCACACACACTGCTCATTGCTCACACTGCACACACTGACACACTGCACACACACTGTACACTGCACACACACTCCTCATTGCTCACACTGCACACACTGACACACTGCACACACACTGCACACACACTGCACACTGCACACAATTATTATATAGAAATAAACAGACAACTGCACTTTAACAGATGTATTTTGTCTGTACAACGTCTTGTGACTTTTGTTTGACAAAGTTAAGGGGGTGGGAAGTCATTGTGCTGTGGGGGGTGGGGGGTGGCGGGGCCCTGCGCTGCGGCTACGGCGGGCCCTGTACTGCAGCGGGGGGGGGGGTTAGCGGTCTGTGTGTGTGAGTGCGAGTGCCTGTCTGTGTGTGTGTGTGTGTGTGTGAGTGCGTGAGTGCCTGCATGTGTGTGTGCGCGTGTGTGTGTATGAGTGCGTGAGTGCCTGTGTGTGTGTGTGTGTGTGTGTGTGTGTATGTGTGTATGTATGAGTGCTCCAGCCCGAGTCCGTGCAGGGAGGGGGGGAGAGTAGAGGGAGGGGGGGGAGAGTAGCGGGTCCCTCCTGCAGCCAGTGGAGGGAGTGGGGGGAGAGTAGCAGCTCCCTCCAGCAGTCCGGGGAGGGGGGGGAGAGTAGCAGCTCCCTCCTGCAGTCCGGGGAGGGGGGGGAGAGTAGCGGGTCCCTCCTGCAGCCCGTGGAGGGAGGGGGGGGGAGAGTAGCAGCTCCCTCCTGCAGTCCGTGGAGGGAGGGGGGGGAGAGTAGCGGGTCCCTCCGCTCAAGCCACGCCCCCCCTCCCTGTCAAACCTCCCACCTCCCGCTCACCTCCCGCTCCGGCTCTTACACTTACTTACACACACACTCAGACACTTACACACACTCACTCACACTTACACACACTTACGCACACTCACGCACACTTACACACACACACACACACACTCACACACACTCACACACACTCACAGACACTCACACAAACTCACACACACCCACACACACTTACGCACACTTACGCACACTTACGCACACTCACGCACACTCACACACACTCACAGACACTCACACACACTCACACACACTCACACACACTTACACACACTTACACACACTTAGACACTCACAGACCCTCACACACACTTACACACACTTACACACACACTCAGACACTTACACACACTCACAGACACTTACACACACTCACACCCACATACACACACCCATATAGACACACACACTTTCTCTCCCATTTATACATACACACACACACTCTCTCACTCTACACAGACGGGGGGTGGGGTCGGAGCAGAGGAAAGACCTCCTCCCGCGCAGGCAGCGGGAGCACCGGGGACAGCGGTGGGGAGAAGAAACCCCCCGCTACCACCTCCATGCAGGCAGCGGGAGCACCGGGCACGTGGAGGGATCTGAGGTAAGCGGCGACCTGAGGGACATCCCCGCTCCCATCTCCTGCCCCGCGGCCTGTCCCGCGGTGACAGGGGGAAGCGGGGACAGGAGGGACATGCCCGCTCCCATCTCCTGTCCCGCGGGATGAATATGCGCTAAAGCGACGGCCATTTTTTTTTTTCGCGACCCCGTTAGTAACGCGGTGGTCTCGGGGTGGACCCCGAGACCTGCGTTATAACAGGGTATAGCTGTATATATGTATCAGTACCGTGTTAGCTGAGCTTCAATAATCAAAAAATAAATAGATGATAAGCATTTCCTTAGCCACAGAACGGTATCATCTATTTATTTTTTTATTTTATATATATTGTCCCCAATAAACATACTACAGTAACTTAACACCTTCATTGCCTTAGCGGATAGCCACTAAGTTAATGAAGCAGCATTAATGTATTTGTATTAATAGTGTTAATGTGCAGGGAGTCTCCAGAGATGAACCGTGTTGGTTTTATGTCCGGGGAACCCCTGCTTCCCAATATACACTCCCGTTTATGAGGTGCCGGTATCTCCTATGAATGGAAATGTCCCACGTCACGTGATCGGGCTATCTCCATGCATAGGAGATACTGGCTCCTCATAACGGGGCCTGTATCTTGAGAAGCAAGGGGTCCCCGGACATAAAACCAATGCGGTTCATCTCCGGAGACCCCTGCACATCTACAATATGAATACAATTTTAATGTACACATTTTTTATTTGCCGGCGAGATTTGTGCAGAGAGAGACAGATCTCGCTCTTTGCAGACATATCTCGCCAGCTGAGCCCTTCTCGCCAGGGCTCGCCATCTCTCCGCCGGATTCCTCTCACAGATATGCGCACCTTCCTGCATACCGTGAGGGGAATCCACCAAAAACATGGCGAGTTCTAATGCCTGCGAATGGGCCATTATCGCCGTTTACTGCATAGGCCCCAATGTCCCTTAACAAGGGATCCCAATGTGTTCTAACTATGGATTGAATAATGGTTGCTTGACTGCTAAACGTTGTAATGAAGAAAGGTGGATCTCGATTCTTATTAGAGTTGTTGCAATCATAACCTATATGTTCTTTATTTTTATTAGAAAAACTTGAAGGGTCTGAGTTAATCAGGTCTTCTCTTGGTCTATATCATGCATTAAGATATACCTCTTGTATAGTTCTAGGATTGTACAGCAGCGGCAGCTTTTATTCGAGTAAAAGCCGCCGGCTGCATGCGTCTGGGAAGCGGGTAGCCGCGGCGCGTGGCGGCGCACTGTGACATCACAGTCACATGCGCGCCCGGCTTCCCCGTCTTCCCCGGCTTCCCCAGGCTTCCCCGACACCCCTGGAGATCAAATTAAGGTAAGCGGGGGAGCGGGGAAGCAGAGGGGCAGAGCAGGAGCCGGGTTCGGGGTCGGGAAGGGGAGTAAATTGCGCGCGAAGTGGAGGGGGGGTGCGTGGGGGAAACGCGGCGGCGCGCGGTTATTACTGGCGGCAGCTGGGGTAGATCCCGGCATGCCGCCGGCATTTAGTTCAATAAAAGATGTCGCTACTGTACCTCTTTTTAGAAATATTTGAGAAAGTTCTGATGAGCTAATCTCAAAGTGCTCCATAGTGGAACAATTTCTGCACAATGGCAGAAATTGTCCATATGGAACACCCCTAAACAGACTGTGACTTTGACAGCTTTTAGCATGTAATAGAGTGTTACGAGAGTGTGGTTTACGGTAAATACAGTATCGGTGTAAACTTTTAAATAGTCACTCTTTAAAGAAGTAAAACTCACCAGCCGAAAAAGATATTAATTTTTTTTATTTTAAACTACATAAAAAAGATACAGCATTCACAAACAAAAACAATCCTCCTCCCACGCATTTCACGCCCACTCCGGTGCTATCTCAAGGAATATAATAAGAGAGGAGAGTAGGTACAATTTAAACCTCTCCCCCTAATTAGGATTACTACAAAAACATTTACAGACAATTAGTATATGAAGAAAACATCTATATCTGTCTGTACAGAGATGAATACTCATTTTAAAAGTATATCTTTTTTACTCTAACCTGAGCTCGGGAATACAAGTGTTACACTAAGCATGGCGGGCAATACAGTATTTTAAAGGGAAAATATAACTGGGACAACGTGAACGCAGACCAGATGCGGTCTGCGGATAAAATGGGGGGACAACTGTTATCTTTGCCCCCCAACCTCGTACACATGTTTTAAGCACGTTTTCACCCAAATACCCACCCTTAAAATCCCACTCCCAAAATCCCAAGTTTATTGAAATGCATTAAGGATATAATACATACAGTGTCCCAGGCCTATGGTGCTGCTAAGCTGCCAGGGATCCTCGTTTTTCAGGGGTAACCAGTCAGGCTTCACCTTTATTATGCAGACTGGCTACCCCCCACCATCACAATTATATTTCTTTATTTAATGTACAGCGCTTCATGATGTAATTTAAAAAACAATGTATGCTTGCATACTAATCACATATGTGATATTTGCACTTCACACAAAGTAATATGGATAGCTGTAAACTATGAACAAAAATGGGTTGAATTTATCTCTGTTTAAAGGAAGATAGATCATCACTCAGTAAGAACAACAATCCCTGTGACACCCGGCTAATAGTTTCATTAATGTATATGATTACCTTTGTTGTACTATGGGAATTACATTACATTGGGGATTTCCTTCTTTGCACCTGAACAAAGTTTCAGTTAATTGACTGGTGGATCCCATCACAGCAAATAAAACTAATAGCTGCACATTTTCACCAAATATTTCAGGATATAGTTTAGCTGAAATCCCGGAGATTCTGTTTCTTTTTACAATATAAGTGGCCTTTCACAAGTTTTAGCTTAAAATATAAAGTTTCATGTGCAATACTCAGAAAGCACTGTATACATTAATGCACCTGCTTTAAATGTCACTCTTGCATGCTTTACATTTCCTGTTTAATATATGTATAGTACTCATTAAATACACGTAGACAATGGCATGACATCATTTGCTTTATTTAAATATAAATCAGGAATCCTTCATAGGTTTCAGATTTTATTGCCTTCAACAATTCTACCATATACATCAATTGATTACATTTTGAAGTGATGGTAATATAGTGTTGAAACACTAATGTTTGCGATTAAAAATGATGTATAATTCTATGATAGTAATTAACAAATGGCCCTTATCTTAAAATGATGAACACAGGCCACCATCATTAATTGTAGGTGCTACTGTGCTAAAATATATTTATTGACAACCAAAGGTCTTCAATATGAAATAAATACAGTATGTGTATATGGATGAGTAAATGTAATGTTAAAATATTTATCTAAGGGCCTCCTAAGTAATATTTTGTGTTTTAGTATTCAGTTTTCTCTTAGTAAGAGAGTGTGTGTGTGTTTAAGTTATGGTGGGTAAAAAAAGTGACAAAAACCATCCACAGCAAAGCATACAGCAAATGGAAATATTACTGTATGCTCCCCCTAGGTCTGCAACCTCACCTTTCACCATTATCACCCAGCACATAGCACTTTCACTGCAAAAAGGGATTCTGGGAAATGACACACAAATGAGCACACAGTGCCACCTTTTGCTTCAAAACCATTCAACATGGTTCCCCTATAGGCTTAAGCTTGCTGCATGGTCACAGCTTTGAGCACAGCCAGGGTTAAGATGAATAGGCAGTAAACTCACACACAGACAGACTGTTTCGACCTTAGTGGGTCTCCTCAGTGTGGGGCTGGTTCTACTGGCTATGCAAAAATAAAGCAGGGATCAGTTTTACCATACTTAGTTAGTTATCAGGCAGTCAGTGGTTCAGCGTGCTGGACCTGAGGTCTGGATACAACCAGGTAACCATGAGCCTTGAAGACCCAGAGAAGACAGAGTTTGTCTGCCCCCTCGGGTTCTACCAGCTCCCCAAGGCATTTGTGGTGCACCTACGAAATTCCAGAGATTGATGGAAAAGAACATTGGTGATATGAATCCCCTGGAACGTCTAGTCTATCTGCACGATATTATCGTATTTGGCAAAACACTAGAGCACGAAGAACGCCTTCTGAAAGTACTGGATTGACTAGAAAAAGAAGGCCTTCATTTGTCCCTGGATGTCACTTCTACCACACTTCAGTCACCTACGTAGGCAACATTGTGTCTGTTGATGGAGTGGCCACCGACCCCTCTAAGGTCGAAGCCGTAGTGAACTGGCCCAGACTAGATAACGTGATGGAGCTACGATCCTTCCTGGGGTTTTTCGGATACTACCACAGATTCATATAGGGGTACTACTGCAAGGCCAAGGTCCTCAATAATCTGTTGAAGATCTACACCAAGGAACCTCGGCAGAAGACCGCAACTCCACAAGCTCTCTTGGGGACAAATGGATGTCCGCCTGCGAAAAGGCATTCACAGGGCTTAAGAAAAGCCTCACGGAAGCCCCTGTCTTGGCCTACCCCAATCTGGAGCAGCCGTACATCCTGCATGTGGATGCCCGCTTCAACGGGCTAGGGGCCGTGTTACATAAAAATTACCCTGCTGCCTCCACCCAGGGGCGTATGTGAGTCGCAGCTTGAAGCCGAGTGAACAAAGCCTCCTTGCCACCTACTGCCATCCAGATGGCATGTCCATCACAAAAGATACTATCATGAGATGGAAAGGGTTGGTGATACACCAGATGTAACCTGGTAGCTACAGCCATACGACAGGCCATCCAGCAAAACAACCCCTCCTTAGTGAAGCGTGCTCCTACCGACACGGTCGCAGTCATCATGAGAGAATGGAACATGTTCTGCATGGATTGTGGTCTTCTCTACTGGGTTGTACCCTATCATAACCATTCCGAAAAGAAACAACTCGTTCTGCACTGAAACTTGCAGTACACTGCCCTACAATCCCTGCATGAGGATCACAGACAACAGGGACTTGACAAAACCTTTGGCCTAGTGAGAGATAGGTTCTTCTGGCCCAAAATGCGGGAATCAGTGGAGCGTATTTGTCAAAAGTGCCTGCGGTGCATACAACGGAAAACACTGCCTACATGCGCAGCCACAATTGGCCATCTAAAAAGCTCTGGTCCCATTGACTTAGTCTGCATGGACTTCCTCTGCATCGAGGCAGACTCAAAGGGTATCGGGAAAGTCCTGGTCATGATCGATCACTTCACCCGATACACCCAATCATTCCCCACCAAGGATCAGAAAGCGCTCACAGAAGCCAAAGTACTGTGGGAAAAGTACTTCATCCATTACGGGTTGCCTAATCGGATGCCCTCCAATCAAGGGAGAGACTTTGAGAGCAAGTCGATAAAGGAACTTCTATATTTGCCCAGCTTTAAGAAGTTTCGCAAAACTACATACCACCCTGAAGGAGACACCTTGGCGGAAAGGTTAAACCAAACCCTACTAGATATGCTAGGCACTCTAAAGGGCTTCCAGAAGGCCAGCTGGAGCAAGCATATTGAACCACTAGTGCATGCATATAATTGCACATGACATGAATCCACTGTGTACACACCCTATTTCATGATGTTCGACAGAGAGGCATGACTACATGTGGATATCCGCCTATGAGTATCTACCGATGGGGTACCGAATATGATGCATTACAAGTATGTGAAAAGGCTCCAGGATAACCTCAATAGAGCATATCAGTTGGCGGAGAAAGCCACTGCCAAATTGAATGAAAATAACAAGCGGAGGTATGAACATAAGGTCCACCATCGGGAACTTCAGCCCGGAGATGCATTTCTCCTGTGAAATTTAGGAATCCCAAGAAAACAAAAGTTAGCTGATCGCTGACGAGAAGCTCCCTTCGAGGTAGAGTCCCAGATGCAAGGCCTCCCTGTATACCGAATCCGAGATGCAGATGAAGGGTAAAGGTCTGGCATCGAAATCACCTGCTACCTATTCCTCAAGTGGGGGAAGACGAAGCTGAACTACCTCCCGTAGTGCCGACAAGTAACCTAGAGGAGTCCAATGAAGGACACCTTAGTTGGAGTCTCAGCAGCTGTCTCGGAGCACGTTTGCCTCTGTTATGACTATGCTCACTGAACTGTTCAATCTTGTTTAGATGCCTATTGTACAGTTAAGTTGTGTAATGCACTGCATTTTTATTATATAAAAGTTATGTATGTTGTTCCCAAGCGGGGACTTTGGATTCTCCATCAGGGTGAGGATGTAGCCAAGCCCCCCTCTTAACTCTGGTGTGGGGAGGGAGTCAGCAGGGCGATCAGAACGCCTGAGCTCCATGGTGAACCCGTAGTGCGGGGGCTTCCATATTAGGTATTGTGCATGCGCAGTGCGAGCCAGGTGCACATGCGCAGTTTAGTGAGGAGGCCATCTAAGGTGGCTCTGCAATGCCATGCAGGACTACATGCCCCATAGTGCTTAGGGAGATAGGCACCTAGGGTGCTTAGGGAGGTAGGCACCCTAGGGTGCTTATGGAGGAAGGGCAGTTCAGCCAATACGGCTGAAGCAGAGCAGGGAAGCAGAATATCACCCATGAACAAAAGCCCGTGAATCAGTCATGACGAGGACAGCAAGGGAAGAAGACGTGTCCAAGGAGCAAGTAAGCCTCTGGACTAGGTCAGCACTTGACCCTAAGGCCCCAGTTAGGCCCCGAAAACTACTAGGAGTAGTACAGCACACAGTGTTGTATAGAGTGGAAGTCCCATAGACCGGAGAGGGCGCGTTCCAATACTTTCCTTATCTGAACCCCATTGCGGCCTTATCTTGTTGCATATTTTCTGCATACGGTCTACAACACTGTGTGCGGAGAGACGCCAGCGACAGACGGGCGCCGTCTGATGATGTCAGAGCTATTGCGGACAATCCGGAACTGCCTGAGAGAACACCGCGTCTGAGCTGACGGCTGCTGCAGGGAGATCCCTAAAGGAGTTTTGAACTTCCCGCCAAGCGGCCCGCCGGAGACCGGAGAACATCATACGGGGAGGATTTCCAAAGAGACGTGCAACCCTTTGCTGAGCTGTATACTGAGGACCGGAGGACGATCCAGATACACACCAGCCTGCACAAAGCTGATCCCGCGAGTGGTAACATGTCCCTAACATGTCATGCTGATATATGCTTTTATTGATGTACGTGCAATAATCACCCTTTTACTTTATAAAACATATTTTAATACTACACATGAGGTTTTTTTGCGCTGTTTTCTTTTTCTTTTTTCTCATACATTAAATGTAAGTTTTTTTAGTAAAAAGGAAGTTACTGTAACATAGTGAGATAAAAAAGTGAATAAAAAGGACACAAAATTCATACCTGGCATTGCCTGTCATGTAACACCATACATAGTTTCCTCAAATGTGACAAACAGTATCTTACATCAGCTACAGATTGTTAGATACCAGAAAGTTATGCCATTCTTGCTAGATTTTTTTAAAGGGACAATAGGGGAGCCCCTGCTGTGGCCACAATGAGTTAAGGCTGTGAATGGTGCACTGGGTGTATATACAGTAATAAAGGATAGAGAGAGAGAACCCAATGTTGCACTCAAGTTCACCCTCTGGTGATTAGTGAATGAATTAAAACATAAACTTTATTAAGAGCACATACTTTACTGGTATATAGAGTTTATTTGTTTTTTATATATTGGTCACTACTAGTCATATTACCCATCTCTACCTTGGTTTATGCAGACCCTGCCATAGGTGACTAGGAGTTCAAGTAACTACCTGAACACACCCTATATTATTCCTTTTACATAGGTCCATATTAGGATTTCTGTGTTTGTTTCGTCAGGTGTGTGTGATCTGGATATCCTAAACACACACCACCATTTTTGATCCTGAGCCTATATGGCTGTCAGTATTACTGATCCACCTACCTACAGTACGTCGTTTTAATATCCATTATTTTAACAATTGCTCTTAATAAAGTTTATGTTTTAATTCTTTCACTAATCACCAGAGGGTGAACTTGAGTGCAACATTGGGTTCTCTCTATCCTTTATTACTAGATTTACGTAAGAAAATGTCATGCACATAGGCACACAATTTGATATATTCTATTACAATACAGTATGTGTGCCATGTAACTACTCACTAACTCTTCCATAAAAAAAATCCCAAAACAGGAAGCCTACACACATATGGCAAAAGTTAAAGAGCTTGTATAACACAGACAACCTGCATCAGTTTTGTTTTCCAAATATCCAAAGACAAGTGCATTCATATTTACTTTTTGAAAAGCAAGATCAAATCAGTTGCACGCTAATCTCCAACTGTGGGTAATGAAATAACAAGAAGAGACTAAATAAATATAAAAAGATGCTCTTTTATATTTTAATTGTTTAAATATATGCAGATTTCTCAACCCCAATGCACATTTCACCATTACTCTTCAGGGGAAGGATCTTCTACCGCACAACACGCAAGATGCAATATACAGTTCATATAATAATATATATATATATATATAATAATAGAAATACAATAGAATGACATATATAAAAAAATCTAAAAAAATTTTCTTTGCAGGATCTTATACATATTGCATTATAAATGCTACTGTTCATGATTAATGTCTTTATTTAATTCATAAAGAGTTTGCTTAACAAATAATGATCCCCTTCTTGACTTCTTTTTTTTTTTTTTTTGTAACGGTAGATCATCAATATTTCATATTGATATATGAATATCAATATGCATATTGAATAAATCAGCAAAAACATTATTTATAAAGTATCGTACAAGTACTTTTCTTTTTTTTCTCTTATATATTTTAAGTTTACATGAAGTACATTCAATGCAATAAATCTTACAAGGACACCATATTGCAATTAATAAAAAAGACATAACTGTTCATACTGTATCCAATTCAGGACAGGAGCTTCACCAGTATTTCAGGAAGCATGGGAAACCCGAAATTGAATTAGCAAGGGTTAGCTCTAGAGGATAACCCAGTTATTACCCTGTAAAAAGTGGGGACTGCTGCTTTAAGTAGCTCTAAAACTACCAGTATTTTATATTTTTTCAGTAAATAGCACAGTGCGTTTTAAAAGTAGAAGTTTATTATTCTGAAATGTTATTTTTTTGGCTTAAGAACGAGGATTAGATATGATTTATTTATTATTTTTGTATTTTCTGTCCAGTTAGCTTTGTGAATGGATTTTCTTTCCTGACTGACAAGGTTTAGGGAAAGATATCACCATACTCTAACAGGGATAGCCTTATGTGAATATGAATTATAAACTATATTTTATTTATGTCAAATGTATTGTATAATGCCTGCATATTGTTATTTGCTAGCATATAGTTTCAGAGCATCTGAGTTATGAATAAAGAAGATAAAACACCAAAATACAGCCTCATGAGGCAGTCTTGACAAATAGCTTTTGAATTATTCAGATAGACTGTCCTGCATATTCAGAAAACCTCTTACAGAGTGAAAAATGTTTCATGAGTTCAAAAATGTTTTGGTTTGTTCTACAAGGATATTGCAGAAACAAACTAAATGAAATGCACATACCTAATGCATTTGAGTTCGACCTCTGCTGATCTGAAAATAAATCTGTATTGTTTAGTAGAGAATAAAGCAGGATAATAAAACATGGCTAACGATGCTTAGAGTTCGTATCGAATTATATTAAAATAATAATAATAATAAACAACATGGCTATAGTTTCCATTATGTAATTATTCACCAAGATGGTATATTCTAGTATTAAATGTCTTGCAAAATTATGGATTTAGACTAGCCAATACAATCACTTTATTATTTGTTTGTTTATGTGTCTGTTCATAGATATTTAATCATTTTTGGATATGCTACTTTGTATCTATACTATGACAGTTTGCAGGCAATATATTATATCTACCTCCAGTAAGTCTAAAAATAATGAAAAAGTCAGTCTAAAAATCTAGTGTAATGAAATGCCTTTTCTAAATGTATTACTGTTTGTTGTATCAGTATTTTTGCATGCTTGTTACATAAAAATATTTGTTTCTTACAGTTACACTCAAATTCTGACAAAGGTGATGGATCTGTGAAGTACATACTTACTGGGGAAGGCGCTGGGACTATATTTCTCATTGATGACACGACAGGAGACATTCATGCAACAAAAAGTCTAGACCGAGAACAAAAAACACATTACGTCCTACATGCACAGGCAATTGACAGAAGAACAAACAAGCCTCTTGAGCCTGAGTCTGAGTTTATTATCAAGGTGCAGGATATCAATGACAATGCACCCGAATTTCCGGATGGACCCTTCATCGTCACTGTCCCAGAAATGTCTGATATTGGTATGTAAAATTATTTGTATTAGTAAAGCATGTGATTTGTACTCAGAATTACAAATACAATGTATGAACAGATTATCTACTTTCATATTAAATGTAATTGCAGCACAAATAACTTTAGTACAGCAAATGCAAATGTCTGTTCTTGTTAGAAAAATGTATTTACTCTGCTATGTAGGCAAAATAGATACACTGTATGGTACAGTTTGTTTTCATGTCTAAATACAATGTTGGCAATAAATGGTACTACTGTACATAGTATGTTGTCATGAATGATCAATATTAAAGCCATGATAGATACAGCATAGATTCAGTAGCTACTTTAATAACTAAAATGAACATATTTATTTTAACGATAAATTGATATAAAATGAGGTTTGATGCACCTCTATTTTATTCCTAGTAATGTCATTACACAACTAGAAAAGTGTATTATAGACATTCAGCCGTTCACAGAATGTATTGATGGTACAGGGCTGAAGAAGTGGCTCAGTGACTAATGATATACTGGTGTTAGCTCCTTGTGACCTTGGACAAGGACTGCTGGTAAAAATCCTATTTACAATGCTGTTTATTGTGTACTTTATTGTAATTGTGTAGCGCTTTGAGTCCCATTGGGAGAAAAGCACTATATGAAATAAAGTTATTATTATTATTTTATTATCATGACAGATCCTAAGCAATACATATCTTTGCACCTCTGATTCTTTACATACAGTGAAATTGCAAATAATAAAGGCAGAACTAGTGAGACATGGAGAACAACACATCAATACTACAAATTGGTAAAATAACAAAAGAGGGAGAAAGAGTAAGTTGTTTGACACCTTTTATTTGACCAACTAAATATGTGATGTGTTACAAGCTTTTAAACCTCATGGTTCTTCATCAGGTATGGCTGAAATATAGAAACATAGAAATATTTTAACAGAGGATATTATATACAGTACAGTTTTGTAGAGAGATATATAGTTACAATGTATATGGGAAGGAAGGAAATGAGATGTGATAAGAAGCTGGCAGGCTAGTGTAAAAATTAGCAGAGAAGGCACAAGAGGCTACACACTATTGTAATGTAATAGAGACCTAGACAATCAGGAGACATAAGAGTAAGATGTGGAATAGAAAAATACATTACAATAAATGTAATGTCTGATGCCGGCTCTGCTATTTTTCACACTAGCCTTCTAGTATTCTTATATCACTTCCTCCCGATAGGTATTGTAACTAGATATCTCTCTTCAAAACAATATACTTTTGCCATACCCGATGAAGAATGGCTGGAAAACTAGTAACATATCAACTATTTGTTGGTCAGATTACCTACACTACCTACTCCTTCTCCCTCCTTTGTTATTTTGCAAAATGGAAAAAAGGACCAACATGGCAACCCATCCTTCATTGCATACTGTGATGATATGGGCAATGAGGCTCATAATAAAAGGTGAAGCCCAGCCAATCTCAGTTCCACAGATCATTATTGGACTGGCATGTAGATGGACTAAATTGTGTACTCAGAGGTTGTGCCAGAGACACCCCAAGACAAGGTTGTGTGCTTTCTGAAGCAGGCAATTTATGCTTGCCTGCCTGTGACTTGCATCCAGCGCTGCCTGGAGTTCCCTATCCCCCACAGAAGTGGAAGCTGCACTCGGTAAGCCATTTTTGTAGCACCAGGCACCTAGGACTGGTAGAATTCCCCCTGTATTCCTTGTGTGGAGTGAGAATAGTTCTGTTAAGTGACTTTGTGCTGTGTCTCTTGGCTCCGGCTGAAATAAACACCCATTTATTTGATCTCTGCATCTGGTGCTTGATCCCCTGATAGAGTCCTGGTGTCTCATGACACACACTGCAAAGTATGGTCTAGGGAGCTGAGTTATGTGAATGTCTATTAATGTGTTTTGCACATTTTTGTTTCAAGAATTTTTCTTTGTGGGTTTTTATTAAGTTTTTGGTGAAGGAGACAATGCTATAGATTTTTGCAAATTTTGCAAATGTGATAGTATTTACAGACTTAGGTGACCTGCTTATTGATTTTTAATGGTTATTGATTTGGGGGGGGGGTCATTAACAAATGTTGTACACTTTTTCACGGGAAAAAGGGGCAAATTTGGCCTGGTTCGTGAACTCCAGGGAAAATATCGCACATCTTTATTAGGAAGCATGTAGTTCAAGAAATGTGAAAATAAAAATCATGTGTATACTAATGAATACATATACATTCCAAACAGGATTTTACTGTATAGTCAATAGATTTCACAACCTCCCCTTCAGTTACAGTTCAAGATGTAGAGAGATATAGTATGTACTAGCTTAGACAAAAGAGGTAAACTATATCATGATTGAAGAGATTAATTACAGTGAAAGATGTGGCATTGCCACTTCAAAGGTATCTTTTGCCAAAATGTAAGTAATATTTGTTATCATGGGGGTTAGAACGATGGGTGTATGGGGGCTTCAGCCCACCTGGATATATACATTTTTACATTACGGAAATGTATTGGTTACTGGTTTATTACAACTGAACCCCGTTATAACGCGGTACTCAGGGCCCACATAATGAGACCGTGTTATAACCGGGATCACGTTTAAAAAAATGTAAAAACAAAATGGCCACGCGATCAGGGGTTCTGTGAGGACTTACCTGCATCTGCAGCTCTCTCCTTTCTTCATCAGCTTCAGGCGAATGTGTGTGTGTTTTGTTATGTTTAAATAGGGCTCTTGTTGCTTGTCCTTTACCCTATAGCTTTTGACACCCAAAGACTACATCTCCCAGCCTGCTCGCTGCCTGACAGAGCCTCGTGATTTCTTTTTTGGGGGTGCAAACTTCAATAACAAATCATGAGGCTCTGCAAGATTTAGAGGCAGTTTCTATCAAACAGTGATACGTCCTTGTTACATAAATCCTAAGAAGTTTTTTGATCCACAATTTCTACACTGTTGCCCAGACAGATTTGTAGGGTTCACAATCAAGGAAAAAGTGGCACAATTTAGAAACACAAACTTTGCTTCAATGTGTCAAAGAAAAAATCCTATTGATTTCATGAAAACATTTGTTGATGTATATGGAGCAGATTATTCCCCCAGAATTGCACCACTTGGTAAATATGGTCAGAAATGCCACCACCATTTGATAGCTTTAAACTGAACAAATTAACAAACAGTGCATGGAACTTCAATAAAAAGAGAAGAACATATGACATATTAATAGCAAAGAGCCTATCAGACACCTTCTCTGCTTATTCACAGGAATCTGACTGGGAAGCCTCAGTAGGTACAGGTTTCCCAGACCATTCTTCTCAAGTTGGAGTAAGGGAAGAATTTTCAAACTTTGCAATGGAAAATATTGACAAGCTAGTAAAAGCAGTGAAAATAGTAATGGAAATAGAGAAAGTAAAACAGTTGATAAGAAACCATGACTATATGTTCATGAGGTCACAAAGAAAGTCAAGACTATTTCCAGTACATACAGCAATCAAGAATCTGGTTAATGATGAGTGAAAACATCCAGACAAGAAATCATCCTTGTCAAGAAAAAGTAACCAGATGATTCCTTTGACTCTGAAAACTTAAAGACTTGTGATAATCCTTCAAAAGTAGACACTTGTAACAAGGATATAAATAAGATTAGCCATAACTTTATGTGATGGTTCAACTTCCGAGATCCTATAGATAAGAGAGAAGAGTGTGCACTAAAGGAGAATATTTTCAACAGCAGGTGCTCCTTTGCAAACCAAATGTTGCATTCAAGTAAAAGGGCAATGCACTGCTAACTGATAGTATTAGAATACCAAAATGCAACTTGATGAAAAAACAAATGTAATAAACAAAAACAGAGGTATACATGTCCAAGCGCAACTCTTATGCATTTCGTTCCAGTGGGATCTTTGTCAAAGAAAACTCTTTGAAAAAGTTCCCACTGGAACGAAACACATCAGAGTTGCGCTTGGACGTTTATACCTCCATTTTTGTTTATTATATTCGTTTTTTCATTAAGTTACGCTTTTGTATTCTAATTCTATCAGTTAGCAGTTCACCGCCCTCCTCCCATTTTTACTTCCTTGTTTACCTTGGCTGGAGTATGCTTTAATTATGGACGAATCCACAGCTGTCTCCCTCCTGTCGGCACTTTCTCTATGAGGATTTACTCAGTACATAGGTTTCCAGTCACTGCATGACACAGGTATAGTGGGGCTGTGGGACTACAGGGAGGGTTGGTGTTTACTGGGTTTCTCACCTTACAGTGGGCACCTCAGTGATTAATTTTCCCTCCTTCATTCATTACCCCTCCCCCCAGCCTGCATGCATGTCCGCACCTACATATGGGACTTTGATATTCATGTAAGATAAACAGCCTGTCCGTCCTAGTTCATTTACTGATTTACTGATTTTTCAAGGATCTATATTGTACCAGCAGTTCATGAGCACTAGCTTTGGGTTCATAACCCATCTATCTCAAATGTTGCATTAGCCTGCATTACAAAATCATTGTGAACATGGATGATGCAAGTAGAAGGATTAACAACTAAGGTCTCAAGGTCTCAATTCTGAAGCAATGTTGCTATTTTGATATGTCTGGGCATATACTACAGTGGCAGCTGCCTTTACTGTAAAGCGGCCGTCACCGCGGAAATTTTTAACCCGCGGACGGTGCGCGGCTCATTTTCGTCCGGTTTCCCCGCCTCGGGCGCTTTCAATGATAAGCGCCATTAGCGCTTATCTGCTGAAGCGGCCGCCGCGCGGGAAACTCCGATTCAAATCGGAAAAAAGCCCCGCATTTATCCCGGCAAGCTTTAGAATAAAGCTGGCCACAACAGTACTTATGTAATGCATCTATCGAATCCTGTTTAGTTAATCCTCCTGGGCTGTTTACTGTTTTCTCGGCCCTGATCGAGTCCTGCCTGGTCTTATTGCGACCCCTACATGGTCATGGAGGCAGTAGGTATTGCTATATACAGTATATAAGTGCAGGGCTCTCTCAACAGTAGTCTTCAAGGCATTGTAACTTAAAGCTTGGATAGCATATGCAGCTTCCAAAAACAAGCTATGTTCCATGCCATTTGAAGACTCATTATTCAGAGTGGAATTGGAGAGAATAAACAGATGACAAGGCGAGAATATTACCTCAAGACAGGAGACAGACCAAGACCCACAGATGAAAATTTGTGGCCCAAGACCTTCTGAAAAAGAAAATAGGTTATACAAGAGCTTCAGAGGGCAGTCATATTCTTTCAGAACTAGTCAAGGGGAATATCCACAGGAGGATCATTTGGTGCTTCAAACTTCAAGACATCAGATTGTCAGGGATCAGTCATCAAATAGCTACAAGACTCAGAACATTTTCTGCTCTTTGGCAACAACACCCCAGATGAAGTCGCAGTAGGCGACGAAACGGACGTCACGTCGGGTTTTTAATATTGTGTACACACTTTGGTACTAACATATGAAGCTCTCCTAGTTTAACATACGGTCAGGAAGGGTTTATACGGGATATACAATACGATGCCTTTGTTCCGGTCTCCTGACACACTAAATCCTACGAGCGGAGATATCCACGTGACACACTGGAAGTCGCGCGTTCAAATACGAGAGATACCGCCCGAGCATCAGAGGATTCAACTAGTTAAATCAGCTACTTACGAGTATTTGGCTTACACTGTGATCAGGGGCATAAGGCACAGTAGTTGATCTGATGCTATAATACTCATAGCTTAATGTGTCTATTATTAACAAACATCTGCTGGTGTCTGAGTGGGCTCCTACCCTCAGCAAATATAGTCTCTGATTACACTGTTTACCAGGGACTTAAACAGCAATCAAAAGCTTCTGATACAAGACTCTACAATTGAGTCTAAGACTGTATATCAACACAACTCCAAAAGCACCTGAGATATATGTCTGCCATTTGAAGCACCTATGTTTACATGTCTTACACACTGATAAGAGCATAATAAAGTCACTGTCCACTAAAGGGGACACACAGGATCTCCATCTGTATATGTACCCACCCACATATGTGTGATATCTTACTAACAGTCAATGTGCAGAGACTCTATTTAAGAGCAATCTTTAACTGTAAGAGCAAATTCAAAGTTTTTAGTCTGAGTACTATCATTGGTGTAACACCACAGGGTGAGATTTGTAATAGAACAATCTCTTGAGCCGTGGTGCCACATCGAATATAAGCCATTAAATTAGTTTATATCTGCTGGTATCTTAGGGGGCTTCTACTTACAGCTGACATAGCCCCTTACTATATTGCGTACTAAGGACCCTTACAGTCAGAATTAGCCTTTGACTTAGGGCTCAATCCTTCACCTGGATGTATTTTTATGAACCTAACATAAACAGGAGTAAAATATAGTCGCGAACTACTATTGGTGACACACAGGGTTGCCCAATATACACTTATTTATCCACATATTGGTGGTATCTGACTACCAGTCACTGCACAGAAACTCTATTTAAGAGTAACTTTGTAATCATAGTGGTTATAGTTTCAGCTCTCCATGGTGCACTAATTTGAGTGCTATTTGGAATAGTGAAACCCCAGGATTTCAGACACACGGAATAACTGAACTGTGTCTATATACATCGGACATACATATTTATGTAAGTCTCCATCTATATGGAACTACGATCTATGCATACGTATTGTCATATTGGTCATCATTAATACATATACAAGATGCAGGTGTGTGACTATTGACATCATATGTACTCATTAGATGTTCATGAGCAGACATATACACAGCATAGGACATCATTGCAGTCTATGAGTAATGGTACTATAAATGCATCAATCATCATTTTCTCCCCCTTGTTTGAGACCTTACATAACCACTCCCAATACGTGGCGAATGGTAATGTAATAGGTATCTCTATACGAAACAGTTACTTTGGATCTATCTCCTCTTATACATTTAGGGTTAATACATAGGTATATTAATACCTCACCCAGGGTATTCTAGAAGAGGAGTCTATCCTTTCAAGGGTGAAATGCTGGAATTTATCATGTATTATCCCCGTATCTACCCCCTGATTTGTTAAACAACCTCCAAGAAGGTATTGACACAATAATCACACTAGGGACTTCATTAGTTTTTAAATAATATTTTATTCAGTCATTTAATAAAATTATACATGTTGTATGTGTCTGCGCACTAGAGGACCATGATCTAATTCACCTCAGGTCTGCGGTGCGCCCTAGTGGGGATCTTTGTGTGTATTCTTTTCACACACATCCCTTTTGTCTTTGGCAACAACTAACAACAGATCGCTGGGCCATCAGCTAATAGAGAGAGTTTACTCATTAGAATTCACAGAAAAATGGCAAAAAGGTTTATCATCACACCTTCACTAGTGTTTCCGGTAAAGAGGAGAAAACTGAGAGGCAGTAAAAAATTTCAAAACTGGATGGAGTGGTGGTTTCAGCACCAAAACATCTGGAAAGGAATGTAATATACTAGTCTATTCGGTTAATGATTTCAAAGGCATCAGGAGTATTTAGGCCAGTCGCCAAAAGAATCTTGAGATTTGTCATTCATGAAGGAATCAAAGGGAAGCATTATCAATTCAAAGCATTACTTTTTGGCCTATCACCTGCACCTAGACTCTTCTCAAATTGATGACAGTAGTAGCGGCAGTGAGCAGAGAACAAGGTATATCTGTAATACCCTTTCTGGATGATTGGCTACTAAAAGCAACTTCATATCAACTCTTGGAACATCACAACCAGTACAGTACTTACTGGAATTCCTGCAGGAGCTAGGTGGGTCATCAATTGGGAGAAGAGCACGTTGAGACCAGCTCAAAACATCAATTTTCTAGGGCTTCAATTCATTACAGACCTCAGAAAAGTTTTTTGTTTTTTTTTGCCACTAGACATAACAAAGAATCTGTAGAAATGGAAGGTAGCAAAGGATGCACTGCAACTGGATAGTGGTTTGAAAAAATATAGGGCAAACTCCAAAATAAAATCGAGGGTTATTTATTGTTTAAATTCAGACATGGGTGTACACAGCAACCGCACCAACGCGTTTCGTCCCGCAGGACTTTATCACATTTAACACCTTGATAAAGTCCTGCGGGACGAAACGTGTTGGTGCTGTTGCTGTGTACACCCATGTATGAATTTATACAATAAATAACCCTCGATTTTATTTTGGAGTTTGCCCTATATTTTTTCAAACCACTATCCAGTTGCAGTGCATCCTTTGCTACCTTCCATTTCTATTGATCTACGACATCAGGAGTGCACGCAGAGGAACCTCTACTTTGCTTTGGCGTTCTGGATCTCGGCTCACCCCCAGGGCAGGTAATGGGCATCAGCCCTCATCTTATTACCTGTTATTTCCATGGGGTGCTCATACTTATTTAGTGGGATGTGCATTATTGACCATATATGCGATAGTCATGCAGACTGACCGTTACGTCTTTATTTTTGCCTCCCCGCATACTATGAAGCTTTACATATGAGCCTAAAGACTATATAAAGTGTTCCTTCTCTGGACTTATGTTTCTAAATACCAAGATGTATGTGCACACACACAGTATTTAAGCATCGCTCTATCAACATTTCTTCTAACAAAGAATCTGGTAGCACATCAGATACCTTAAGACTGTCTCAAATAAATCACTTCACCAAGCAATGAGAGTACTAGTACTTATATCAGCATCCATAGCGACTGTGCCATGGGCAAAATTGCATATGCATCCACTTCAGGAAGAAGTCCTAATGGAGTTGAATGGAGATGCAAGGTCACTAGAGAAACTTCTCGTCATGTCGTCGAACCAGAACCTCTCGAAGATAGTGGCAACAAAAAATCAATCTTTTATCAGGAGGTCCCTTGGAAAATACAGAGTGGACAGTGCTCCCCACAGATGCCAGTCAGTTCATATAGGGAGAACACTGGCAGAAACACCCAATTCAACGGCAAGGGTATCATGCAGAAAGGAGATTGCCATAAAATCTGCTGGAATTAAGGTCAGTCTTCAAAGCATTAGAATTATTTGAAATTTAGTTGAAAAGGCTTGCGATCAGAATACAGACAGACAACATGCTGAAAGCCAAATACTGTACATAATTCCAGAAGGGGTACAAGAAGTCCTGCACTGATGAGAGATGTCATGATGATACTATTATAAGCAGAAAGCAACTCTCATGATATCAGCAGTGCACATCAGGGGGAAATAAAATGTCTTGGTGGAATGGCTTGGTTCACAGACCTCTTAGATAATCAGCAAAAAATGTTCAGTAAATGGTGCAAACCAAAAAGGCAGCAGTCCACCAATGGCACCCAATAATATGATCCTACATTTTTTTAACAGGAGGGTTTCCAGAAAAGTCTAAAACCAAACATATTAAAGGTCCAGATCTCAGCAATGGGAACAACATAGGCTTGTGATAAAGAGATTCATCAGAACCAGAAAATTTGACCTAGAATCAGAGATCCAAATCCAGCATCGGATAGGAATCTGGTACTAAAAGTTATATTTTATATACCGTTTTAACCCTTATAGGAAGCAGACATGAGATACCTGTCTTTAACACTCCTCTATGCAACACATGGAAAGATACCTTTGAACCTGAGATACCTGAGAAATATGCTAATTTTTATATTCAAAGGATATTCACATGATTGCATATTATCTCAAGTCAATGTGTAAATTAACAGAAAAGAGGGTTAATGCACACATCAAGTGCAAAGGCCTATTTAGACCATTTATTAGTCTATACAAGAGACAAAGTGCAAATGTTTTTGGGGGGTAGAAAAGTGCCTTCCTCTGGAAAAACTTGACACTTATGCATGGTTCTTGAAATCTTCACACCTCTATGTATGAAGACTCTATACATATAACACTTACCTTCTTGTTTTATATATTACATTTGATACTCTGTGTCATGTTGAATACATTTGATAAGGTATTACACATTGCTGGATATGCAAGTAAATGTTCCTTGTATATTGATTGTATTGTTCTGAGCTGTGAGAATGTGGTTCTCCATACATATGTTTGTATGTTTTGCAATTCTTTTGGTTGCAGGTATGTGTTCCCTTTATTTCTGTATTCTGTTTAGAGGCTGATTCTAAACTATCAGGTGCGGTTCTGGGAAAATATTTTCCAGTATTTTGTCCACACAGAGCTTAGGCTTTGAAAGGTATTTGAAAATACTTTTGAGTTGTTGGGAAAGGGGGTTGTAAGTTATGATTAGAGATATCAGTTTAATTTATGTTTTAATTTGTACTGTAGTAACCTTTCTTTTGGGACTTCGTGGCCCATTCCGTTTCTCTATTTGGTGGTAGAGTGAGTTTGTCTCTTTAAGACATTATGAGCCAATTTCAGATGTTTGTCCCATCTGCTAGAATTAGAGAACATTCTGTGATATCTCTGGGTCTGTGAATATGGATCTATTATCGACAACCCTATCCAGCAGTGACAGCTCATAGTGGTAACAAATGTAGTACTGCAGTGCATCTCAGCTTTATTCTTTTACCAGCACATTGATATTCATGAGTGCACGGAATAACTCTAATTTTCCAGATCTATATATGTGCTTTCTATGCCTAGTATACTGAGACCAGGCACCAACTGGTTAAATACCTTTTTTGGACCTTAGAAGATATAAATTTGCCATAGCAGGACAGTTTCGTCCTTGAATGTGGGTGTTACTCTGATCAGTTACTCTAACGATCATTTCAAGAGCACACTCTGGGAATTGATAAAATATATTGCTACTCTTTAGGATAACAAACACACAAAACCCCAGCAAGCTCTTTTTGGGAACCCCTGAGCCCCCACAAAATATATATGTATTTAAGTGTCAAAAAGGAGAGCTATTGAGAGTGGCATATGTATACAACAAACGACAGAGAAGCCCAATGCTACATCCAATATGACAAAAATGCACAGTAAAATACTTATATATTCTCTTGAAAAAGGGTCATTTAGTTTAACCCTTTGGCCAAAGCATTGTAAGCTTGCGAGCCACGTCTAGGCAGACCCTGTTTGCAAGTCCAAACACTACTAGATAGGATTAAAATTCTCATTTACCTCTATTAGGCGAGAGAAAGACCACATTGGATCTATATCCAGTAGAATGAAAGACCTACTAACTTGGGAAGAGGGGAGGAGTGGGCTTAAAACCTGGGAAGGAGGAGCTACTAACCTCCAACAGCTGAGACAGCTGAGAATAAGTTAACAAACACACAAAACCCCAGCAAGCTCTTTTTGGTAACCCCTGAGCCCCCCAAAAATGTGTATGTATATAAGTTTCAAAATGGAGTGCTATTGAGCTTTGCATATGTATACAACAGATGACAGAGAAGCCCAATGCTACATCCAACATGACAGAAATACACAGTAAAATACTTATATATTTTCATGAAAAATGGTAATTTAGTTTAACCCTTTGGCCAAAGCATTGTAAGCTTGTGAGCCACGACAAGGCAGACCCTGTTAGCAAGTCCTAACACTACCAGATAAAATACTAATATACCTCTATTAGGATTAAAATTCTCATTTACCTCTATTAGGAGGGAGAAAGACCACATTGGATCTATATCCAGTAGAATGAAAGGACAAGCTTACAATGCTTTGGCCAAAGGGTTAAACTAAATGATATAAATATTTTACTGTGTATTTTTGACATATTGGATGTAGCATTGGGATTTTCTGTTGTTTGTTGTACTCTTTAGGATGTCCTGTTCAGCTATTTGCACCAGCTTTAGCAATAAGCTTATGTTTCCACTTGGTAGCTACTGTATTATACACGACTTTGAGAGTTAACATCACACTGCTGCATTTTATATAAACCCTCTGCTTACGTGTAGTTACATCATTGCATTGTTTTTGATACTTAATAGAGTATGCTTTGGGAATAGAGATGTGATACTATTGTAAGTTAGGAATGACATTGCACATCTTCTGCATGTCCTAGATCCATTATTGCTACAGTTTTATGTAGGTTACTGCTTGTATAACATGTAGCTATCTGTTTGCATTTCATTTTAAATGCCATGCTTTACTGCTGTTTTTTACTTTGAAGCCAGCTGTGTCTGTAGTTTGGTTGGGAGTGTTTTGCTATCTGCTCCCTTTTCCATTACTGGGATAGCCGCGTGGTCTGCCTTTGATGGTAGTTTGTTTAGCTCTATTGTGGCTACATACTATATATACACATATATGTTACTATTTCATTAACATATATTTACATTGTTTGAACCATCAAGGTTTATTATGTGCATTAGAGATGGTCCACTAGTTGTTTTTTAGTGATTTTATCATTGTCTGTCAGTAATTTCCTTGTCCATTCCATTATCTAATAATGGAATCATTTTGTACCCACATTTAAGAGTGCCCCAGCTTGGAGTTTCTGTAGGTCTTGTATTGCGGGACCTATCACTTATTCATATCTGAGGGTCTGTCTGAAAAAAATGTCTGCGGCCGGAAGGAAGCTATTTTTATGTAAATATCTATATGTCTGTGGGTTTTCTATACATGGCTGTTTCAATGTAACTATCTTATTTTATAGTAATTGTACACTAGTTTATAAGCAATTGACGAGCGGCATACTATTTAGTCAGTTTTATAGAGGCGTAAAAGATTTTGTCTGTGATTGTTTACCTTTTGTTCAGATGATAAATTATGGTTTTATGTTGTTCTTTCAGAGGCTGTTCTTCCTCTAGGCTGGCCATAATATTAATAGCATGTCCTTGTATAGCACTGCTAGTTTTATGCAGCGCTTTACAGAGATATTTTGCAGGCACAGGTCCCTTCCATGTGGAAAAACAAATGACAGGCAGGCGCACTGAGGGATAGTAAATGCTTTATTATTAAAAGGAGGGTGATATGACAGTGGACAAACAAGGTCTACTGATTAATATAGGGAAATAACAAAACAAAATTAAAATATGTTAGAATAATTGGTTCATACACCAGTACAATCGGGGGATAGCACCAGGTCAAAACTAAATCACATTAGCACTACAGAAAGGGTCTGGACCAGTCTGAGTACATACCCCGTTTGAAAGAGGGAAGTGAAGCGTGAAGACCCGCTCCCTCCGACTGCAAAACTCCACAGGAACTGCCACACGTGACCTCTACGCGTTTCGCACATAGAGGTCACATGTGGCAGTTCCTGTGGAGTTTTGCAGTCGGAGGGAGCGGTCTTTACGCTTCACTTCCCTCTTTCAAAAGGGGGAAGGTACTCACAAGGTAAGAAAGACTGGAAAAACGAATCGCTAAGTCCAAAAAATGCACCATCAGCTCACCAACTGCAAAGGCTTAAAAAAGTTTATTAAGACTACATAAAAAAGAAAAAGAACAAACAAAAAACTAATACATGCAACACCCTACGCGTTTCAGGCTCCTGAGAGCCCTTTCTCAAGGGGGATAATGGGGACTGTGAACAAATCACAAATATATAGCCCCTTCTATGCAATTGACACAAAGCTGAGACAGATATTCATTACATTGATTGATGAAACTTTAACCATATAGTGGCATAGTCATTAACCCAACTATAATGGTTTCAAACAGATTTGAAAAGGGACATGACATAGTAGAAAATATATCTGTATACCGACTAGAAAATCATAACCAAAGATCAGCATATTTAACAAATGACATAGATAACATAAGATAAAGTAATATTCAAGTCCATTATTGTCTCTATAAAAATGACAGTAGTATAATATCCTAAAATCATATTAGACATGATGGTATTGTTAGTATGAAATGTTCAAAGAGTATACACAATAGAACAGACATTAACCATATAATCAGTTTAAAATCTGCAATCTGACTGTGGTTATTTGACATTGTCTCAAAGGAAGTATTTAAGATCCCACTCAGTATTCAACACTTTTGGAATTAATGTATCAAGTATAAAAATCCAGTGGGCCTCTCTGCGGTATAGTGTATTAGTTCTGTCACCGCCTCTATAGTGTATCGGAATATGTTCAATAGCTACACATTTAAAATTACTGAGAGACCCATCCTGGCATGTACTGAAGTGTTTTGATACAGGGTGTGTCTGATCTTTATTAAGAATATTTTGCATATGTTCTAATATTCTCAGTTTAAACATACGTGTCGTGAGGCCCACATATTTCCTTTGACAACCACAGATCAACATGTAAATAACATATTCTGTCCATAGATAATACTAGATCTTACAATATTTCTATGTTTTTAAACTGTAGGACAGAATATGTTATTTACATGTTGATCCTTCTCCATCGTGTATCACACAACACCACCGTATTGAATTCTCCTCGCTGCTTACCTCAGCTGTCCTATATATTACCACATTGCTTTCTGGACTCTTCTGTTTTAGAGCTTACAGTAGCCTTGTCAAAAGGGGTATGTACTCAGACTGGTCCGGACCCTTTCTGTAGTGCTAATGTGATTTAGTTTTGACCCGGTGCTATCCCCTGATCGTACTGGTGTATGAACCAATTATTCTAACATATTTTACTTTCGTTTTGTTATTTCCCTATATTAATCAGTAGACCTTCTTTGTCCACTGTCGTATCACCCTCCTTTTAATAATAAAGCATTTACTATCCCTCAGTGCGCCTGCCTGTCATTTGTTTTTCTTGTTTGTGAGCCCCCCTTGTGGGAGCTCATCTTTACAGGGGATGTGTGGGACCCCCTCAGACTAACGGCTGCAAGAGGGACTAATTACAGTGGTATCCTTAGCGCGGAACGACACACCTGCTTCCCTTCCATGTGGAGCTTAAAATCTATATTTTTGGTGCCTGAGGCACAGGGAGATAAAGTGACTTGCCCAAGATCACAAAGAGCCAACACCAGGAATTGAACCAGGTTCCCCTGCTTCAAGCTTAGTGCCAGTCATTGTCTTTAGTCACTGAGCCACTCCTTCCCACCATAAAGAGTTTGGCGCACTGCTGCTTGCTAGAGATTTCTATAACTTGGCTGTCAAACACAGGACACCCATAACTACACAGTCACTAAACGGATTCAATTTATTTTCACTAACAACAATTTCCCTTTTGGTGACATACACTTTCTGCAATATATAAATCTCTCTGTGGCCAGCATAGAAGAGGACTTTTAGAAAGGAAATCATAAACCCCCCGTTGTGTCTCAGATACAGAAATATTTGCTTTAAACAAACTAAGTGTCAAAAGGATTTTGGATGACATTGTTTATGACATTTCCTTAAAGCTGCAGTTCAGTCAATATCCTGCATGTGTGTTTTTTTTAATAAATCAGTTCTATAGTAAGAAAAAATACTTTTAGCATTTTCTGTTTTTAAAAAAACAACTTTGAAAGACCAATTTTCTTGTATTCTATTTTAACAGCCATTTTCTAAGGCACTGCCCTTCATGTCCTGTCACAAGCTCTGGCACACCCCTTTGTCAGCACTGCCCTCCCTCTAGCACTTGTCAGTGCAGGAATGCTCATGAATATTCATGAGCTTCCACTGCCAGTCAAGCAGATTATAAACAAATCCCAGCTTTTAATATGTCACCAAATTTCGACCTATCAATACATGGAAAACGAATTGACCTGCAGCTATACAGTTCTTTAGCTAATTAGAGATTGCACACATAAAACTATTGAAGTAAAAAAATAAATTAAAAAAAAAAAAAAAAAGACTGAACTGCAGCTTTAAGGGTTTTCGATGAGTGGATATTTTTTTTGGAAAGCTCAAGGAATAGGGGAAGGAACCCTCTAATAATTAAAAGCAACCATCAAGATAGACCTATTTTTGTATCCACAAAAAGGTTCTTCCTTCGTCATCAGGAGTAAAATCATTTTCCTAACCACAATGTTGATTTACACTATAACATGTCTTTGTGGACATTGTATGTAAAGATATAGTTGTGTGGAAGAGCACAGCAAAAGAGATCCTATATATGGTGCACACTGCTATATGTAGAGAGAGTATAAAATTGACAAGTCAATAAAATGTAACTTTTAATACATAATACATACATACAAGTACCATAAAATATAACTCATCATTAACACTCATAGTGATAAGCCTTTATATACAATTGGTCAGCAATCTCAATGAGTGAATAAGTGTTAATGTTTGACACATAAAAAGGTAACCTACGGGCTGTGTGTCTCCTAGCTGGTTATAGTGAATATATAACAGCATATACAACAATGTTTTGTGTTTTGTTATACAACAATGTCTCAAGAATTGCAAACCCAAATCCTGATCTCTAACCAGAACATGGGCTACCATCCACAGTACTAGCTTCAGCCTTGATATCAGAGTAGAGATGCAGCGAATGAAAACATAATAATATATATACACCCAGAGGTACTGCTTCACTAAATATCGTTACCTAATCCAAATCAGGATTGCAAAGCACCTGTATGTGCCGGTACTGTAGGTCACAGTGTACAATGTACTTAGGAAACACTGCTGTTGCTGTTTAATTAGATTAATGCAGTAAATAAACATAGGTTCCTGGCTCAAATAACCTTTTTGGTGTGTTGTTTAGAGGATCTGTTCTCACAGTCCAGGGGGAGCATGAAAAAAAGGAGAAATGACAACACCAACTCTAAGTGCAGTTGAATGGTACAGGTGGGTAAATCTCAGGCTGAAATCTTGGATCTAATGAATGCCTACTCACAAGATAGAAGTGAAAGAAGGGCACATATGCTGTGGTGCTCAGGGGCTCAGGAACTCAGGACAGGCTGTCACTCACATAGTAGATTGTTGGATGTACCTCAGTAAAGAAGGGATAGCTCCATAGCACAGATCAGTAAGTAAATAAAACTTTCTGTTAAGAAGTGTAAAAAACGCACTTACAAAGTAACAATATTAAAAAGGCACACTACACTCTCAAGTGTTAGGAGGAGACTGCGCATCACACTACTCACTACCCCACCGCTTTTTAACGCTCTTCCAGTCTCTGCTCCTGGGTCAGTGTCTAGCAAGCTGATGGTAGCTGCTTGCTGCCTCACGTTCTGTCCCCAAGGATGATGTCACTGGCTCGGCTTCTGTGGATGAGCTGGTAGTTTGCAGCCTCTCTCCTGCTTCCTCCACTTGCTTCTGTGCTCAAGGATAGGACCGCCCACTCTATGCGTTTCGACCAATCACGGGTTCATCAGGAGTGAACCGCCCACTCCTATCCTATTGGTTTTTATACTCTCATGAGCAGGGAATTCCGACATCTTTTATTGATTTGTATTTCACATTTATAATATTAGTTAATTTCATTTTATTGTTATTTACAACCTTATTTTTCACTTTAAGAACAGTGAGCACTCTTTATTTGCGCCTTATATTATCACCTTCACTTGTATATTGCACTTGTCTTTTGGTGATTGGGCTGCACATTTAGAGATAATTAACTATGGAGACTATAAGTACCACTAATGATTTTTCTAAAAGACTCTTAAGAAATATTAATTTTGACACTACACCAGAAGAAGAAGTAGTAATGGATTAGAATGTGGGTAACATTATAGATACTGAATTTTTTAAATTAGAAAAAATACTTATTAGGGATTATAAAAAATATTTAGATGTGAATTTTTTAGAGAAAAACATAAGCTGTGGGAGAATACCCAGGGAGCTCAGAATCCTCAAGAGTCACTCGTTCGATTTGGAGGACGAGGAATTCTTGGGGAAGTGGAACAATTTAATAGATAAATGCTCATTTGGGCTATTGGATTTAATTGTACAGAAACAAAAAGTACATCTGAAAAAGATTGATGAAGATATCAATTTGATTAAAGAAAAATTGATTCCACTAGAGGACACTAATGAATTTAAAGAAAAAGATAGGCTGTTACAGAAGAAATTAGACACTTAAGAAAAAGATATTAAGGAAATTAAATTACGGAAGTTTAAAAGGGATGAAGAAGATTATTTAAAAGGGGAACAAAGAAATTGGAACAGAGGTAGGAATAGTAGGAGAAATCAGAATCAGAATCAACGCAATAATACTTTTAGGGATAACCCCTATAAGAAGGTTGACCATACTAATAGCTATCAGAACAAACATAGAACACATTCTAGGGAGGGGAGACAGACAGATAAAGGGGAGGTAAGGTCTGAAAGAAGGGATTACCACTCTCGTCAGGATTCTAATGATCGTAAAAGGGCCAATTACACCCCAATCAATCAAACAAAAAGGGATAAAAGAGATAAAGATAGATCACTTAAAATTCACCATTCCCCGGATAAAAAGAAATCTGAAATTAGAAATTCTAACAGGGAGGAAAAAGCATCATGGTGATGAAAGGTCAGAAGCTTTTTTGGGGGAAGGCCCTTCCACTTTGTGGGACACGGGGAACCGGTATTCACCGCTAGCGGAACAAGAATCCAGAACCAGCTCCAAAAGAGAAAGACCTCCAGAGGAAAGAGGGGGAGAAGAAAAAGAACGCGAGCCAAAAAGGAGCAGCAGGTAGTTGAAAACATATTTAATCTTAGTTCTATCCAATTGTCAGAATCACAAAAGGGACTAATTTCGAAGGGTTTGTCATTTGCACCTACAAGACCACACAGCAATTTTGAGTAATATATAGATGCCAACACGTTTCTTATAAAACTTACTATCAAAAGATACTTTATGGGCAGGAATTTAGATCATGGATTTACTTCAAGTGTACCACCTATTGTCCAACAAGAGAGAGATTTCATTCACACTGAACTCAAACCTAAATCCACCTTCTATCCCCATTTTGCTATAGGCAATAATTTGGAGGTATTCTTCCAAATGATTTCTAAAGATTTTGAAGGCTTAATGAACAATCAGACTAAATATAAAGACAATCTATCCGCACCCGAAAGTGAAGCTCTAAAAGAACTGATGGATAATGAACAATTAGTCATTAAACAGGCCGACAAAGGGGGGGGGGGGAGGTGGTTCTCATGGATAGGGTCAATTATGAAACAGAAGCCATGAGGCTACTGGGAGATATAAACACATATGTTAAATTCAATTCCAATCCAATTATAGAGTATACAAATGAACTGAAGTGTCTCTTAGACAGAGGGAGGGAAGTAGGTATACTGAATGAAAAAGAATAGGATACACTAAGGTGCAATGTAGGGCCAAGAGCAAACACGAATAATATACATAGAAAGGTGCCCTACCAAATGCACTCGTGGTGTGAGAATGTGAAATGGATATAGTGCAAGTAAAACCCTTTTATTATTAATTAAAAATATTTATATTAGGGATCAGGTGTACAGGTCCATGACCTGTCCCAAAGAAATAAACCACACCCTGTTAAAGCTTCTGATTTAAATATACATTAGCGGAGAATATGACTATTGAGTCTATCCAAGTATCCCCTGTAGTGTTATGGGGGTAGCTCCCCTCTAGAACCTACTCATAGCATAATTATTTACCCACAGTTGAGTTGGTGTAATGGTACTGTATAATAATCCAAATGATTTTAACTAAAAAATCAGAGCCTGCTCATATATAATAATGAACAGTCTGATGCACTAGTTACACCAACATTTTACCACTGTATTGAGGAAGGGTATATAGAAACAGCCATACTTCATTGTGTACAGGTCAATGGTAATCTACTGACCTATTAATCCACCTATGCAATCAGTAGAGACGAACATCACGGGCATTAGTGCACAATCATTAGGATATCGTGAAGTGTGATACCCATCTGTATGAACATTTGGCATACAACATATATGCACAACACAAATAGTGGAGTTAAATATATTCTTGACTATATAAAAAAATATACTGTGTAGTCGAGGTACACTCTAAAAGTGTTTTTACCCTCGAGGCACAGAGAAAAGAAAGAATTGCTGGCGCCAAATCAGTCCTTTAAGTAATAATAACTCCGAATAAAAACAAAACCGTCTCTTGAAAAGTCCCAAAAGTGTCCTTGAACAGATAGGCAGTGAAGGGGTCAACAAACGGCTCACACCAAATGGTAGTGCAATATGTAAAAAAGAGAAGAAAACAAACAGATAATGGTGCAGTACGCCAAAAAAGTTGACATTAAAACATTAAAAACTCACACATGACAAACATAACACACAATAACAGACAGACACTAGCAAGGCTATAATCCTAACAAAAAACTATTTATTAACATAGAAATACTGGGTTCCGGAGGATACAGCACTTAAGTCCAGAGGGGTAAAATTGAAACCCTACTTACAGAACAGTGGATGGTAAAAGCAGTAAAGCTGAAGATCGCTCAGGTGCTCTTCTCTGATGATAACTGGAGCTCCTTTAGGGATTGCCTCGTGTGGGGGATGAATGTTGAGTTGCACAAAAACCGGAACTTCGGGTGAATGTGACGTCACACACCGCGGTGTTACCGAAATCGCTGCTCTTCTTCCTCTCCTTTCCCCCCACAGCCTACACAACTGCTGCCAATATCCTCCACAACCAAACGAACAGCTCAAAAAACAGGATAATCTCCCAACGACGTTTCATGCACATACGTGCACTTTTTCAGGGGGTGTGACTTGCCCTGACAATCAGCAGTTTATATACACTGCATGGGTGGTTCTAATTGACTAATTAGGTAACACGGTGTTATTTTAACCCATCGATTGCCATAGTCAGAGCTAGACAACATCAAAGCTTGCTAAACATACATTACACAACATTAAACAGCACATAAAAACATAAAAACATTAAAAGATTTAAAATTGAATCTTAAAAAAATAAATAATGGGGCTGACAGAAAATTAACATAATATCATATTATAAAAAGGCTTTTAATTCGAAGTCTATGTTCAGCCCTCTAGGGGACAGTGTTTTTAGTTCATAAATCCAGTATGCTTCACGCATACTGGCCTGTTTTAATCTACTCCCACTTCTTAGACTGGGCTGAACAACTTCAATGGCCTGGCAGCGCAAACCTTTAGGATTTTTATTATGGCACAAAAGAAAATGATGGGAGACACTACGTGTGACCAATCCTTTCTTGATGTTATAAACATGTTCATAGATACGTCTCTGGAAGGTTCTCCCAGTTCTGCCAATATACTGCAAGCCACAAGGGCATTGAAGCAAGTATATTACAAAGGTGGAATGGCAATTAATAAATGTCTTAATGGGATAGCTTCCAAAGGTTACATTAGATGTAAAATGTTTAGCATTCATACTATAGGAGCAAGCCACACATTTCGCACAAGTGAAAAATCCTTTTGGACCCCCTATCTGTTTCTGTTTCTGTTGCTTAACTGAACAACTCGGGGCTAATTTAGATTTTAGATTTTGATTTTTCATTACATTGATGATGTGTTTTTTGTTTGGTCAGGTAGTCAAGCCTCACTGGATGCCTTTTGCACTTATTTAAATTGAAATCATCACAACCTTAAATTTACTTGCAATCACAACACTGAGCACATTGATTTTTTAGATTTACACATTTATATTGATCAGAATACACTTCACACCAGGACTTTTTTCAAGCCAGTACAAGCTAATAATTATGTACGTGCAGATAGTCAGCACAACCTACAATGGCTACATAATATCCCTAAGGGTCAGCTAGTGCGCCTTAAGCGCAACTGCTCTGAGGATGAGACTTTTAAAATGCAGGCTAAAGACCTAAAAAGTAAATTTCTTGAGAGAAAATATCCAGAGAGTCTCTTAGATGAGGCATTCGAACAAGTTACTAAAATAGATAGAGATACTTTACTCAAATATAATAATAAGAAAAAAGACACAACAGAAAAATGTAATAATAAAGTTGCTTTTATTACCCAGTACAACGAGATGGCCCCTAAAATAAAACAGATTATAAACAAATATTGGCCCATCTTGTTAAAAGATGATATATTGGTGGACATTCTCCCAGAAAAACCCCAAATTATATTCTCTAAGGCTAATAATTTAAAATCAAATTAGCCCCGAGTTGTCCAGTTGAGCAACATGGACAGAGACAGATAGGGGGTCCAAAAGGATTTTTCACTTGTGCAAAATGTGTGGCTTGCTCCTACAGTATGAATGCTAAACATTTCACATCTAATGTAACCTCTGGAAGCTATCCCATTAAGACATTTATTAATTGCCATTCCACCTTTGTAATATACTTGCTTCAATGCCCTTGTGGCTTGCAGTATATTGGTAGAACTGGGAGAACCTTCCAGAGACGTATCTATGAGCATGTTTATAACATCAAGAAAGGATTGGTCACACATAGTGTCTCCCATCATTTTCTTTTGTGCCATAATAAAAATCCTAAAGGTTTGCGCTGCCAGGCCATTGAAGTGGTTCAGCCCAGTCTAAGAGGTGGGAGTAGATTAAAACAGGCCAGTATGCGTGAAGCATACTGGATTTATGAACTAAAAACACTGTCCCCTAGAGGGCTGAACATAGACTTCGAATTAAAAGCCTTTTTATAATATGATATTATGTTAATTTTCTGTCAGCCCCATTATTTATTATTTTAAGATTCAATTTTAAATCTTTTAATGTTTTTATGTTTTTATGTGCTGTTTAATGTTGTGTAATGTATGTTTAGCAAGCTTTGATGTTGTCTAGCTCTGACTATGGCAATCGATGGGTTAAAATAACACCGTGTTACCTAATTAGTCAATTAGAACCACCCATGCAGTGTATATAAACTGCTGATTGTCAGGGCAAGTCACACCCCCTGAAAAAGTGCACGTATGTGCATGAAACGTCGTTGGGAGATTATCCTGTTTTTTGAGCTGTTCGTTTGGTTGTGGAGGATATTGGCAGCAGTTGTGTAGGCTGTGGGGGGAAAGGAGAGGAAGAAGAGCAGCGATTTCGGTAACACCGCGGTGTGTGACGTCACATCTACCCGGAAGTTCCGGTTTTAGTGCAACTCTACATCCATCCCACACACGGGGGAATCCCTAAAGGAGCTCCAGTTATCATTAGAGAAGAGCACCTGAGCGATCTTCAGCTTTACTGTTTTTACCATCCACTGTCCTGTAAGTAGGGTTTCAATTATACCCCTCTGCACTTAAGTGCTGTATCCTCCGGAACCCAGCATTTCTATGTTAATAAATAGCTTTTTGTTAGGATTATAGCCGTGCTAGTGTCTGTCTGTTATTGTGTGTTATATTTGTCATGTGTGAGTTTTTAATGTTTTAATGTCAACTTTTTGGCGCACTGCACCATTATCTGTTTGTTTTCTTCTCTATTTTAGATATTGCACTACCATTTGGTGTGAGCCGTTCGTTGACCCCTTCACTGCCTATCTGTTCAAGGACACTTTTGGGACTTTTCAAGAGACGGTTTGGTTTTTATTCGGAGTTATTATTACTTAAAGGACTGATTTGACGCCGGCAATTCTTTCTTTTCTCTGTGGTTCATTTTCTGACTGTACAGTCAGTATTTGCCAGGCGGCCCGCAATATTTATTTCAAGTATTGTTATTATTTTTTTTTAGCGCTGTTTTGCACTGTCTTTTTTCGTTAATTTACCCTCGAGGCGTGGTTCAAATGACCACATCAATTTATAGCCTCAGAGTGGATGTACAATGATATACTACTGGTCAATGTATAGTTGGTAATCTCACTTAAGCTCCTAATGTTGATATCCCACTTAAGATCCACAGTATACAAATATACTGTTATTTGAGGAACACTCTAAAAGTGTATTTATTCCTCAAGGCGTGGTTCTACTGACCACATCAATTTATAGCCTTAGAATTAATATGGATCTGTTACATACTAATAGGGACCATAGTGCACATTGTCCCTGCTAGTCAAAGTATGTGGGAATGGTAGCAAGATAACATAGATATCACTGCAGTGCTTAATAAAGCAGTGTTGTCGCTTATTGTCCACTTAGTGTGTATGTGGATATCAAAAGGAAATCAACCCGCCTTATGAATAGATAGATAGTATGTCGCAAAGATTTCCCTAACATATGGTTGTAACAAAACTATCAGCAATTAGTTGCAACATAAATAGTTTAATTGTATATTGCAGATATACTGTGTACAATTACTGCAGACATCTTTGCAATTTTGTCACATTTCAAACAATTTGTTGCCAATACCAGCATATATCAATTATACCAAGAGTCAAAGTATATCTGTACAGTATAGTCTTAGAATGCACTGTGTGCAATTACTGCAGGCATCTATGCAATTTTGTCACATTTCAAACAATTTATTGCCAATACCAGCATATATCAATTAAACCAAGAGTCAAGGTATATCTGTATAGTATATTCTTAGAATGCACATAAACAAAGATGTTTATACTTGTCTCAAGGCGTGGTTGAAGTATAGCCGCATTTAGAAAAAAAGCCTCAAATATTATGCTGTTTAAAGCAAGTGGCTGACCAACTTGCTAAATGCAAATAATGGTCGCTGCACAGGAGAAACGGTTTATGCAGTGAATTTGGTAGTTATTTGGGAACTAAATACCATATAGGGTATCACAAATCTATCATGTTAATACTCGTTTTCAACTTATCTTATAATTCACTCAGCCAGTGTTCATGCCGTCTCTCTGCCACAGCTCAAATCTTTCACGTGTGTCGCCACATGATGACGTCACCACATCACTACCACCTGATGTACGTTTCACGCCCACTTGCGCTTTATCAAAGGTTAGTATAGTGTGTGAGAAGGAAGTATTTAAAGGGATGTGGTTGTCCAGGTAACCGCTGCAAATCAGCTATGTTAACTCATTGCTGGTATTTGAAATATCCAAATGGAATACTGATTGATTAAAAGAAAAAGGAGATGTAATGACAAATAATAATTTATTAAAGCACTATAGACCAAATATTTCATTAGTTTCGCCTCTATAGAAGACAACATAAATGTATATTGTCTCAGTCATCTAGCTAAGTGTAGGCATATGCAAGCCGCAAATAACGAGGGATACTTGAAGAACCAGTGTCCCCTGTAATTGTATGGAAGCTGAATAATATAATCCATATTCTCCCAAATATATTAAAGAGACATAGAGTGCAAACAGTAACTCAAGTGACCCAATCAGATCAGCCCACAGATGTTCAAGAGCTCTTAAATGAACAGTACAATATTGTTCTACATGTGAATATCCATATCAGAAAACAGGACGAGCAGCAGATGTACAAATATAGACCACAGGTACAGTTACTGTAGCTTGAAAGACATGTATAATGATGTCCTCATATATAAGAGGACTATGGAGGGATGGTGTGTTTCTGATTTTGAAGATATATATAGACCAGTTATAGAGTTGTAAAGTCAGAATAGACTGGTGAAATGATGATACCTAATAGGGAATTAGATAAACGGGGAGAACATGAACCCCTCATTGATACCCTATGGGTAAAGTGTTCCAAATCGAAAATCCACCGTGAACCGTGATTCTCGATTAAGTACTTCTGTGTCCCAGTCTCCGCCTCTGATGCTTTTGGGTATAGATTCCACACCCAAAAAACTTAGGACTGTGGCATCACCTTGATGCATATGGTGTACATGGTTCACCAGTGGGGTATCCCGTTTATTCCTTATGTCACCCAGATGTTATAGTATGCGGTGTCGGAATTGGCAGATGATTTTACCCACATATTTCTTATTGCAAATACATACCGCTTGATAAACAACCCGCATGGTCTTACAATGAAAAAATGTTTCATTTTGTAACTGCGTGTGTTATTCCAGTTGAAAAAGCTTTTGCTGGGTTTTACTGATGTGCATGCCTTACATCATCTAAATGTACCTACTGATCTTTTTGATAGCCAGGTCTCTTCGATGGGTGGCTGGAAGTGACTATGGACTAATAAGTCCTTTAAGTTGGTCGCTCTCCTACTTACTAGAGTCGGTCTTTCCTTGAGGACCCGACGATGATCCTCATCCTCTCTAAGAATGTGCCAATACTTCCCAATAATGCTGTTGATTTGTGCCCATTGATTATTGTAAGTTCCCACAAAGCGTACAATGTGTGTGTCATCATCAGTTTTCTTTTTGTCTATTAAGAGGGTATTGCGATTTGTAGCCCTGGCTCTGCCATATGCTCGTTTAATCAGACGGTTACTATACCCTCTCTCCTTGAATCTTTGTTTTAACAGGTAGCCTTTTTTTCAAACACCTGCTCAGATGAACAGTTTTTCCTAATGCGGAGAAACTTACCCACTGGTATGCCTCTTATATGGTGATGTGGGTGGTGGCTGTCAGCTCTTAAAAGGCTGTTGGTAGCTGTTGCTTTACGGTGTAAAGTAGTCTCTATGATGCCCTCGTAATCATTAGATCTAGAAAGACAATGCTAGTGGGACTAATCACAGAGATTAATCTCAGATTAAAGATGTTGGTATTGAGAAGAAAAATTAATTCGTCAAATGTTTCCCTGGATCCCGTCTACAGAATAAAAATGTCATCTATATATCTTGCCCACATCAAAATGTGGGTGGTGTACTGCTGATATAGGTCCTGGAAGACCACCTCCCACCAGCCCAGATATAGGTTGATATAGGTGGGGGTGCAGGTGGTCCCCATAGAAGTCCATCTTTTCTGATGATACATGACGTTGTTGAAAATAAAATAGTTGTGGGTCAGTATAAATTGAAGTAGGTCTATAACTAACCTATTATGGTTGTCAAAATCGCTACTTCTCGTCTGTAAAAAATACTTCACTGCTGCAATCCCATAGTCATGTATAATGGATGTATACAGCGACTATACGTCCATACTGATAGGTAGAGTGCCTTCGTCTGTAGTGATTTCATTGAGTCTATTGAGTACAGTACATCTGTTGTGTCACGTAAGTATGATGGAAGTGAAGTGACAAAAGGTCTAAGGACCAGGTCGACATATGTGCTTGGTTGTTCAGTTAGATTAGCTATACCTGACACAATGGGGCGGCCTGGTGGTGGGATGCCGCCCTTGTGTACTTAAGGTAATGAGTAAAAAGTAGCTATTTTAGGCATTCTGTTCAGAAGTGCTTCTGATTGTTTTTTAATGAGTGCTTTGGTAAGGATGCCTTGGTCTAATATAATTTTCAGTTCTTTAATGAACTGAATAGTGGGATCAATTCTGAGCACTGAATAGCATTCTCTGTCTGATAGTAATCTTTTATTCTCTTTGACGTAGTCTATGGTGTTAAGGAGAACAATATTTCCCCCTTTGTCTGAGGGCTTAATCGTTATTTTTTTGATTTACCTGAAGTTCTTTCAGCGTGTGTCTTTCTGCTTTTTGTGTTTTGGTGGTGTAGACCTTCTAAGTCTCTGGAGACTAATTTGATAAAAGTAGCTATATTAGAGCTTGTCTCCAAAGCTGGAGTGAATCTGGATTTTGGTCTTAATTGAGTAAATGGTCCTTCACCATTTTTCTGTGCACTTTTCTCTTGAAGGGCCATCAGATTCCTGATGTTATCAATATCAATTTCTTCTAAGTCTTCTAATCCTTTGTATACTGGTTAGGTACCCCCGCTACAGCTTGTAATGAATGGAATGGTGCTTTTAGGGGCAGATAAAGAGTAATACTAAAGACACACAGAACCCCTATGCAGCACTCTATTCCTAAGTGAGATGGTGAGTAAATTAAAAACTATTATTTATTCAAACATATAGTTAAAACAATGGGGTTTAAAACAAGTATTAAATAGTGACAAGTGTTTAACAAGCTCTTAGGGTTAAGTACTCCAGAGGAGCGTCAGATAGGGTGGTAAAGTCCAGTGTTTGTGAACTCACTGGCCCTAGCCACCTTCATATGGAGCGATTAGCTAGAGGTAAGTACAGGCATACCCCGCTTTAACATACGCAATGGGACCGGAGCATGTATGTAAAGTGAAAATGTACTTAAAGTGAAGCACTGCCTTTTTTCCACTTTACAATGCATGTACTGTACTGCAATCATCATATATGTGCATAACTGATGTAAATAATGCATTTGTAACCAAAATAAATACTGTAGGCTTTTTTCAAATAAAATGAATGGGAGCAAGCAAGGAGGTGAGAGGCGTGTACGCAGGTCAGTACTGTATAGTAGCTCTCTCCTCGCAGTCTCTCTCTCTCACTCAGTCAGTCTCTCTGTCTCTCTCTCACTCAGTCTCTCTCTCTCACTCACTCAGTCTCTCTCTCTCACTCACTCAGTCTCTCTCACTCACTCACGCAGTCTCTCTCACTCACTCAGTCTCTCTCTCACTCACTCAGTCTCTCTCTCACTCACTCACTCAGTCTTTCTCTCTCAGTCAGTCACGCACTCAGTCACACACACATACACTCAGTCACATACACATGCACTCAGTCACACTCAGTCACACTCAGTCACACTCAGTCACACACAGTCACACACAGTCACACACAGTCACACACAGTCACTCAATCACACACAGTCACTCAGTCACACACAGTCACTCAGTCACACACAGTCACTCAGTCACACACAGTCACTCAGTCACACAGTCACTCAGTCACACAGTCACTCAGTCACACAGTCACTCAGTCACACACAGTCACTCAGTCACACACAGTCACTCAGTCACACACAGTCACTCAGTCACACACTGTCACTCAGTCACACACTGTCACTCAGTCACACACAGTCACTCAGTCACACACAGTCACTCAGTCACACACTGTCACACAGTCACACACAGTCACTCAGTCACACACTGTCACTCAGTCACACACTGTCACTCAGTCACACACAGTCACTCAGTCACACACAGTCACTCAGTCACACACAGTCACTCAGTCACAAACTGTCACTCAGTCACACACTGTCACTCAGTCACACACAGTCACTCAGTCACACACAGTCACTCAGTCACACACTGTCACTCAGTCACACACTGTCACTCAGTCACACACTGTCACTCAGTCACACACAGTCACTCAGTCACACACTGTCGCTCAGTCACACACTGTCACTCAGTCACACACAGTCATTCAGTCACACACAGTCACTCAGACACACACAGTCACTCAGTCACACACACTCAGTCACACACAGTCACACAGTCACTCAGTCACACACAGTCACACAGTCACACACTCACTCAGTCACACACTCACTCAGTCACAAAGTCACACACAGTCCCACAGACAATCAGTCAAAAACAGTCACACACAGTCACTGAGTCACACACTGACACTCAGTCTCACACACACACACACACACACACACACACACACACACACACACACACACACACACACACACACACACACACACACACACACACACACACACACACACACACACACACACACACACTGTCACTCAGTCACTCAGTCACACACATACACACACAGTCACTCACAGTCACTCAGTCACACACAGTCACTCAGTGACACACAGTCACTCAGACACACACACACACACACACACACACACACACACACACACACACACACACACACACACACACACACACACACACACACACACACACACACACTGTCACTCAGTCACTCAGTCACTCAGTCACTCAGTCACTCAGTCACACACATACACACACAGTCACTGACAGTCACTCAGTCACACACAGTCACTCAGTCACACACACACACACACACACACACACACACACACACACACACACACACACACACACACACACACACACACACACACACACACAGTCACTCAGTCACTCAGTCATTCAGTCACTCAGTCACTCAGTCACACACACACACACACACACACACACACACACACACACACACACACACACACACACACACACACACACACACACACACACACACACACACACACACACACACACACACACACACACACAGTCACTGACAGTCACTCAGTCACACACAGTCACTCAGTCACACACAGTCACTCAGTCACACACACACACACACACACACACACACACACACACACACACACACACACACACACACACACACACACACACACACACACACACACACACACACACACACACACACGCAAAGATTGCAGCAGAAAATCTTCTGTTGCTCTTTAATTCACATCACATGCAATGCTTTGCAGAGCTCTGAGGAGGGAGGAGGGAGGGAGGAGGGAGGGGGGAAAAGCAGGAGAGCGGAGGAAGCAGAGTCACGGGCGGAATCACTGATTTAGCTGCTGCTTTATGGAGCGTAAGTGCAGGGGGAACGGAGACAGGTGGGAGGGGGAACGGAGACAGATGGGAGGGGGAATGGAGACAGATGGGAGGGCAGAGGGAACTGGGAGATCGAGCGCACCATAATGAAGACAAGCATGAAGGAGGTTGCAGGAGTGTTGAGGTGCACACGCCACCCCCTGGTGTACGTACTCGCGAAGCACGTGTACGTACACAGGGGTATGGTGCAACTAAAAATAAATGTACGTACTTGTGAGTGTACGTAAAGCGGGTGCACGTAAAACGGGGTATGCCTGTATTGTGAGGGACGATAGTGGTTATCATATATGTAGTGCCACAGTAAATGAGTACTTTATTGGTGCACAAGATTGGTAGAACCTAACAATGTGCTGCTGGATATTGCAGTCAGATAGAGGTATGATCGTATGAATATACAGTTGTGGTAGGTGTGCACCAAGTGTGCTATGCTGACGCCAACTGGGATATGTTGTGCGTAAGCGTACAGTATAGACCAGAGATATATGTATAGCGTGTGAACCTTGGATCTGAAGTGTGTAGATCCTTGGTAAACACTAGTACTCAAATGGTTTACTGATGGATGTATGGACACTGCTTTAACTCCTAGTTGAACACATTAGGAGTTGTAGCTAAGAGCTGCACCTTTAAGGACCAATGGATTGGTAAGTAGTATATAGCCTTTGCCTAGTTGGTGCTGCGCTGTTACATATACAGTATGCTATAGAAATTGTCACCCCAGATTTACATTACTGGGTTAAGGTACTGTGAGCTGTTTGAGGTAAAATCCTGTCTTATAAATAAGGTGCTCGGATAACAGCAAGATAGTACTCTCTTAAGCATATCACTGCTTTCTATTTGGCCAGATGTATAAATCGTTCCTTAGTTTTGGCTCTTAGGACCATCAGGTCTGTATGGAGCCCTTGTGTGTGCCGCAGCCGAGCCACGCTGACTTCCTCTAATCGCGTGGAGTCAGCATCTGTGAACTGGGGCTCTGCGCGTGCATGTGACTACGTGGTGCCGACGCGCGCGTTTCGCGGGTATGCTTTTTCATGGCCAAGTATACAGGGGGTATCCCATGCTTATGGAAGGTATTTATAGCACTTGATTTAACCTTTAATAACCCCTTAGAGTGATTCAGTGCATGCGCACTGGGAGGCTGGTCTGAGTAACTGATCGTGGCCAGTATCATCTCAAATGAGCTATCGGAATGTATTGAAGCTATGGCATGCTGCTCTTGTGGTTAATGAAAGTTGCTATTGTTTGTTTTTAACTGAATGTTAAATATGTACTATGGGTGTAGTGGCTCTCACTTGTGTACCACTACTTTTGGAGGTGAATAAAATAAATAAAATAATATGTAGTCTGTTTGTATCCTATGTGTCTTTATTTGGTTAACAATGTGTTTGAATGATATTATGTATTGGCAGGGATGGAGCAGACTTGTGAGTCCTCATTGGTGACAATTAAATAATGATGATGGTAATGAACAGAAATGTTTGGAATGAACTAGTAGATATTATATGAAGGGACAAAAGACAAATCCTTCATTGAGGCCTTTCGGTGTTAGAGCTTGAAGTGTGTAAATCCAGCGTGCTTCCTTCTGTAGTAGCACTGTGTCCACATTACCTCTCCTGGGGCCCAGAGAAAATTGATCAATGCCTCTGAATGTTATGGATTTGATGTTTCCATTTTGGCACGAGTTTATACACTTCAAGCTCTAACACCGAAAGGCCTCAATGAAGGATTTGTCTTTAGTCCCTTCATATAATATCTACTAGTTCATTCCAAACATTTCTGTTCATCACCATCATCATTATTTAATTGTCACCAATGAGGACTCACAAGTCTGCTCCATCCCTGCCAATCATTCAAACACATTGTTAACCAAATAAAGACACATAGGATACAAACAGACTACATATTAGTTTATTTATTTTATTCACCTCCAAAAGTAGTGGTACACAAGTGAGAGCCACTACACACATAGTACATATTTAACATTCAGTTAAAAACAAACAATAGCAACTTTCATTAACCACAAGAGCAGCATGCCATAGCTTTAATACATTCCGATAGCTCATTTGAGATGATACTGGCCACGATCAGTTACTCAAACCAGCCTCCCAGTGCGCATGCGCTGAATCACTTTAAGGGGTTATTAAAGGTTAAATCAAGTGCTATAAATACCTTCCGTAAGCATGGGATACTCCCCGTATACCTGGCCTTGAAAAAGCATACCCGCGAAACACGCGCGTCGGCACCACGTAGTCACGTGCACGCGCAGAGCCCCAGTTCACAGACGCTGACTCCACGCGATCAGAGGAAGTCAGCGTGGCTCGGCTGCGGCACACACAAGGGCTCCATACAGACCTGATGGTCCTAAGAGCCAAAACTAGGGAACGATTTATACATCTGGCCAAATAGAAAGCAGTGATATGCTTAAGAGAGTACTATCTTGCTGTTATCCGAGCACCTTATTTATAAGACAGGATTTTACCTCAAACAGCTCACAGTACCTTAACCCAGTAATGTAAATCTGGGGTGCCAGTTTCTATAGCATATATGTAACAGCGCAGCACCAACTAGGCAAAGGCTATATACTACTTACCAATCCATTGGTCCTTAAAGGTGCAGCTCTTAGCTACAACTCCTAATATGTTCAACTAGGAGTTAAAGCAGTGTCCATACATCCATCAGTAAACCATTTGAGTACTAGTGTTTACCAAGGATCTACACACTTCAGATCCAAGGTTCACACGCTATACATATATCTCTGGTCTATACTGTACGCTTACGCACAACATATCCCAGTTGGCGTCAGCATAGCACACTTGGTGCACACCTACCACAACTGTATATTCATACGATCATACCTCTGACTGCAATATCCAGCAGCACATTGTTAGGTTCTACCAATCTTGTGCACCAATAAAGTACTCATTTACTGTGGCACTACATATATGACAACCACTATCGTCCCTCACAATACAGGCATACCCCGTTTTACGTGCACCCGCTTTACGTACACTCACAAGTACGTACATTTATTTTTAGTTGCACCATACCCCTGTGTACGTACACGTGCTTCGCGAGTACGTACACCAGGGGGCGGCGTGTGCACCTCAACACTCCTGCAACCTCCTTCATGCTTGTCTTCATTATGGTGCGCTCGATCTCCCTGTTCCCTCTGCCCTCCCATCTGTCTCCGTTCCCCCTCCCATCTGTCTCCGTTCCCCCTCCCACCTGTCTCCGTTCCCCCTGCACTTACGCTCCATAAAGCAGCAGCTTTATATTCTGTATATTCATACGATCATACCTCTATCTGACTGCAATATCCAGCAGCACATTGTTAGGTTCTACCAATCTTGTGCACCAATAAAATACTCATTTAATGTGGCCCTACATATATGACAACCACTATCGTCCCTCACAATACTTACCTCTAGCTAATCGCTCCATATGAAGGTGGCTAGGGCCAGTGAGTTCACAAACACTGGACTTTACCACCCTATCTGACGCTCCTCTGGAGTACCTAACCCCAAGAGCTTGTTAAACACTTGTCACTATTTAATACTTGTTTTAAACCCCATTGTTTTAACTATATGTTTGAATAAATAATAGTTTTTAATTTACTCACCATCTCACTTAGGAATAGAGTGCTGCATAGGGATTCTGTGTGTCTTTAGTATAAGTCTTCTAATCCCTCAGCTCTCAGTTGGAGAAGTTCTCTACGTCTAAAGATTTTTTGTAATAGGAGTTTTCTCCCAAATAAATGTACGTCTTTCACGCAGTCGAATAGTTTAAAGTCGGCAGTGGGTGAAAATGATTGGCCCTTATTTAGTGCCTGACATTGATCATCACTCAGACAAAGGCTGGATAAGTTAATTATATGACTAGGATTAGTGGTTACTGTCTGCGTCTTCGCTGTCGTTGTCTCAGTCTCACCCTGTAGGCCCAAGTGTCTCTGTCTCTTAGTCCAGCCCACCTGTCCCCTTCTGATCTTCCCCTTTGTGAATAGGAGGTATGGTGGGCGTCTGAACCTAAAAAAACAGGTCTTACTATTTCACTTCTGTCGGGATAACGCCTCTCTGATGTATCACCTTCGTCATTAGACGTATCCCTGCCTGCTGTTTTTGCACACAGTGCAATCTAAGACTATACTATACAGATGTACTTTGACTCTTGGTATAATTTTTATATGCTGGTATTGGCAAACACATTGTTTGAAATGTGACAAAATTGCATAGATGCCTGCAGTAATTGCACACAGTGCATTCTAAGACTATACTATACAGATATACTTTGACTCTTGGTATAATTGATATGCGCTGGTATTGGCAAAAAATTGTTTGAAATGTGACAAAATTGCATAGATGCCTGCAGTAATTGTACACAGTATATCTGCAACATATTATTGAATTATTTATGTTGCAACTAATTGCTGATAGTTTTGTTACAACCATATGTTAGGGAAATCTTTGCGACATACTATCTATTTATTCATAATGCGGGTTGATTTCCTTTTGATATCCACATACACACTAAGTGGACAATAAGCGACAACACTGCTTTATTAAGCACTGCAGTGATATCTATGTTATCTTGCTACCATTCCCACATACTTTGACTAGCAGGGACGATGTGCACTATGGTGCCTATTAATATGTAACAGATCCATATTAACTCTAAGGCTGTAAATTGATGTGGTCAGTAGAACCATGCCTTGAGGAATAAATACACTTTTAGAGTGTTCCTCACATAACAGTATATTTGTATACTGTGGATCTTAAGTGGGATATATCAACATTAGGATCTTAAGTGAGATTACCAACTATACATTGACCAGTAGTATATCATTGTACATCCACTCTGCGGCTATAAATTGATGTGGTTATTTGAACTACGCCTCGAGGGTAAAAACACTTTTAGAGTGTACCTCGACTACACAGTATACTTTTTATATAGTCAAGAATATATTTATCTCCATGATAAAGCGCCTCCACAGCGGGAAACGCGTCAGAGTTTTTTAGTTTGTGTGTTTGTCCATTTGGCTAATATGCCCAATAAATAGTTATTTTTGCCTCCAGCCCTTTGCCTTTTTGCAGTGCCTTCTACCCCTTTTTACCTTTCATCACTTACCGGTATTGAAGCACGCCTATCCGGTACATGCAGACGCATAGCAGCTGTTCCATCGTGAGGATATCCTCCAGAGCTGCTCAATGGATCCGGTGTAGCCAGTGTGAAGACGGGACCCCAACCACGAGAGGAAGACATCTGACGAGATGACCATCATGGAGGTGTGGATTGCCTGCCGGTTTCCCATCAGCCGCCACCCTCTGTACGGAACTCTGCAACAACTAAGTGGGAGGATTCGTAGGCACCCGGTGAGATAGCTGGAGGCTCTGTTTACACAGGTCTCTACCTTTAACAGCTGGTCTTTTGCATCCCGGGTGGCCATCCCCGCAGTCCGAGGGAGGAGGGGCAGCTCCTTCTGAGTTCTGTCCATTTAGGGGTAAGAACCAACGAGCCGGCTTGAGGGCCATCCCGACTGAGTCTAGGTGAGGTGGTGGCTGTACCAGCTTCACACACATCATTGGCTATCATTCACGGGCCACTTGCTTATTACTTATGCTAACCGGCTCTTGATATCACATTCGTTTATTATACATATGGACACCGCAGTATTTGTAGCATCAGCTTGGGGGTCCTTTCCCCGTTTTTTCCCTACATCCACTCTGAGGCTATAAATTGATGTGGTCATTTGAACCACGCCTCGAGGGTAAAAACACTTTTAGAGTGTACCTCGACTACACAGTATATTTTTTGATATAGTCAAGAATATATTTATTTCCACGGATTTGTGTTGTGCATATATGTTGTATGCCAAATGTTCATACAGATGGGTATCACACTTCACAATATCCTAATGATTGTGCACTAATGCCCATGATGTTCGTCTCTACTGATTGCATAGGTGGATTAATAGGTCAGTAGATTACCATTGACCTGTACACAATGAAGTATGGCTGTTTCTATACACCCTTCCTCAATACAGTGGTAAAATGTTGGTGTAACTAGTGCATCAGACTGTTCATTATTATATATGAGCAGGCTCTGATTTTTTAGTTAAAATCATTTGGATTATTATACCATTACACCAACTCAACTGTGGGTAAATAATTATGCTATGAGTAGGTTCTAGAGGGGAGCTACCCCCATAACACTACAGGGGATACTTGGATAGACTCAGGAGCCATATTCTCCGTTAATGCATATTTAAATCAGAAGCTTTAAGAGGGTGAGGCTTATTTCTTTGGGACTGGTCATGGACCTGTATACCTGATCCCATATATAAATATTTTTAATTAATACTTGCACTATACCCATTTCACATTCTCACACCACGAGTGCATTCGGTAGGGCTCCTTTCTATGTATATTATTCGTGTATATATCAATTAAGCATGAAAAAGGATGTGCAGCTATCAGACAGATACTACAGAGATGGGGGGGGGGAGCTCCCCGACATACAAATTGATTTTTTTATTGACAGTATAAAATTTATTTTGCTTCACAATTTTTTCTGGTATGGCTGAAATTTTTATTTACAGAAATGTGGAACGGTGATGGGGACGAGGTTCGCGCCCAGCTACGCTAATTTATTCATGGCAGTCTGGGTGGACGTTAACTTCTGGCCTGGGGGCGAGCTGGACGCGAACCCTGTCCTCTATCGCCATTTCATCAACGGTGTGTTTTTGGTTTGGAGATGAGAGGAAAGTGATCTTGAGACATTCTTGTCCAAAATGAATGATAACACAAGTGATCTTATATTCACCAGCCAATTCAGTAAACACAGTATAACTTTTCTGGACCTCACGGTATATATAGAACATGATAGACTAAGAACCAAAACCTTCTTTAAAGACACTGACAAAAATAATTACATCTTACGATCTAGTTGTCATCTGCCCAGGTGGATGGATAATGTTCCACTTGGGCAGTTCACTAGATTGAAAAGAAATTGTTCCGATAGAGAATCTTGTTTGTCACAAGCTCAGATGATTGAGGAGAGATTTCTAAAGAGAGAATAACAGAGGGACTGTGAGGGATTCCTTGAATAAATCTGATAGGCTAGAGAGGACTGCGTTATTAAAACCCAAGGATAAGCGTATAGATCACAATGGGAGATTTGATTTTGCCTTCCTAAAGGGGTATAATAGAGAAGCGGGCAAGATAAGAAATATCCTGAATAAACACTGGGGTATATTGAAAAACAATCCCATCCTTGGAGCAAATATTCCGGATAGACCTAATGTCATTTTCAAAAAGGCTAATAATCTTAAAAATAAATTAGCCCCTAGCGCACTTAAACAGATACGACCTTCACAGACAAATTGGTTACACCACAGTCCTGGTTTCTTTGGTTGCAGGATATGTCGATCATGACAGTTTAGGGCACCTATTAACACCCATTTCTGTTCCAATGTTACAGGAGAGATATTCAAGGTTAACACCTGTATCACATGTAGAACAGACCATGTGATATATTTACTTGAATGTCCCTGTAAATTACAATATGTGGGCAAAACAATAGGACCCATAAAAATCAGGATTAATGAACATTTGAGTAGTATTAAACGTAAACTTGTTACACACAGTTTATCCAACCATTTTGGGGAATTTCATCAGGGTGACCCAACGGATCTCACGTTTCTGGCTATTGAACATGTCCTGCAACACTGGAGAGGTGGGGACAGGGATTTGGAATTGCTACGTAGGGAAACATTCAGGATCCATAAGTTGAGAACCCTACATCCAAGGGGACTCAACATGGAGATAGACATCGTTCCCTTTTTGAAATGAAAATATATACATTGTCCCTAACCAATCTATCCTTTCTCTCCCTTTCTATCTCATTAATATGCCTGTGAGGTTAGAATTGTTAAGCATTTTGTATAAATATACTGTCACTGCAGACTGAGTCTAGATAGTTGCACTCCCAATGTTTTTTATGTCATTTATATTATGTTTGCTATTGTCAGTGAGATTGTTTGTATCACATCATTGTAACTACTTTTCTGACTATCTGGTTACCTCCCTGATTCTCATAATTTGTGAGATATATATCGCACATGTACTGATTGAATGTATTAATTATAGTTCCTCTATATATACACAGATGGGACCATCCCTTATAAATATATGGACACTTTCTGTATGACCTAACCTATTGATAATATGCATAATTAGCATTAATTAATTATTTCATTGATTCTGTATATCCCTGTGTAGGTGTTATAAGTCTACGCACATTTCTTATATATATATATATATATATATATATATATATATATATATGTTTTTATTAGTTTTATACATATATATGTTTATGTGGTAATCATGCTCTGAACCCGAATATATATATTTGTTCCCCAGATAGATAGCATAATCAGCGAGTATGTTATTAATGATTCATTAGCATGAGAGTATAAAAACCAATAGGATAGGAGTGGGCGGTACACACCTGATGAAGCTGTGATTGGGCAAAACGCATAGAGTGGGCGGTCCTATCCTTGAGCACAGAAGCAAGTGGAGGAAGCAGGAGAGAGGCTGCAAACTACCAGCTCATCCACAGAAGCCGAGCGAGTGACGTCATCCTTGGGGGACAGAACGTGAGGCAGCAAGCAGCTACCATTGGCTTGCTAGACACTGACCGAGGAGCAGAGACCGGAAGAGCGTTCAAAAGTGGCGGGGTGGTGAGTAGTGTGATGCGCAGTCTCCTCCTAACACTTGAGAGTGTAATGTGCCTTTTTAATATTGTTACTTTGTAAGTGCGTTTTTTACACTTCTTAATAGATAGTTTTAATTACTTACTGATCTGTGCTATGGAGCTATCCCTTCTTTACTGAGGTACATCCAACAATCTACTATGTGAGTGACAGCCTGTCCTGAGTTCCTGAGCCCCTGAGCACCACAGCATATGTGCCCTTCTTTCACTTCTATCTTGTGAGTAGGCATTCATTAGAGCCAAGATTTCAGCCTGAGATTTAGCCACCTGTACCATTCAACTGCACTTAGAGTTGGTGTTGTTGTTTCTCCTTTTTTTCATGCTCCCCCTGGACTGTGAGAACATAATCTGACGTATTTGGACCCGTGGAGACAGGCCCTACCAGAGGGTTTGAGCAGGGAGTTGCGACATCTTTTATTGATTTTTATTTCACATTTATAATATTAGTTTATTTCATTTTGTTGTTATTTACAACCTTGTTTTTCACTTTAAGAACAGTGAGCACTCTTTATTGTTTTGCGCCTTATATTATCACCTCCACTTGTATATTGTTTAGAGGATCACCACCAGCTCAAATGTCTGTGCAGAGTGGTATTTCTACATATAACCAGTCTGCCTGTCAGTATTGGTGAGAGGGAATAGTTACTGAATCCCTTAATAGAAACCTGCACTCTCTGGAGGTAACAAAGCGGGAGCAAAAATATGTCTGTGTGGGGGAGAGGGATGGATAGATACATAGGTGGATGAGCCAGACAATTATGATTGCTATATACTGTATAACACATCCAAATATGCAGGTGAGCTCTAACAGACTTCTAACTTTAATCAAAGTCAGCTCTATCCGGCTCAATACCTTAATCAAAAGTAGAAGAGAAGAGAAAAAACAAGGAGCACTGCAACTGAAGAACTGGAGGCAGATCAAAATGTAGAGAAATAAAAAAGTTTTATTCAGCAAACAATGCGCATGAGAGAGCTAAAAGGCACTCTGACACGTTTCCCGCCGATCTGGCGCTTTATTAAATACATTTATTTGATAAAGCGCCAGGTCGGGGGGAATATATGAACAGATGTCCGTGAGTAAAAGTGGATTCTTTCCTGTTTTTGGCTCACTGCCTATGGAAGGTACATGGAACTGACCTAGAGTAGCTGGTTGTTATTTGACTCCACGGGTTACCTCACATTTGTGGGATACCTATTGGCTTCTATTCCAGTACTTTTTAATTGTTTTTTTATATACAGCTTATGATTGCATTTCATCCCAAGTTATACAAGAGGGACTCAGATGATGTTTATCTGACATTGGACTTTAAAGTATCTTCCTGTTGCACCACATGGAGATTCACCTCTCCTTTACATATTGTCAATACCATAATCAGCTGGCTTTTTTAGAGACCCATACAACCGTAGATTTTAATGACTGGGAAAATTATCCCAAATTCGTGTTTGCCCTAGAAACTACTGTAACATAATAGAAAAGACAGTATCCAGTAACATTAAACATTTTGTCCAGGGTTTGGATAAAACATTGACTACAGTCCAGACTCTGGTGGGAGGTCATCAGCCTTCAAAAATATGTTAAGTCGGAGACAAATGGGTGACAGATCAAAGATGGCCACCTTGCAGAGGAGCTCTGCTGATCCTGGGCACAAAAAAGCACATTTCAAATCTTTAAAGTCCTCGTTTCTACCAGAGAATGGGACCGGGCCTCTGCCTCATACCCTGGCACCATGCGATCAGCAAAGAAAAAAAACAATAAACAGCCTATGAGAGAAATAGCTGAATACTTTAGAACATGAGACTAGCAAGAGCAGGCTGACACAGCAAATGGTGGTGCAACGAGGATGCAGGCGGAACCTGAATTAGAAACGGAAAAAAGAGCTTTGCCCACCACAAAAGCTGATTTACTGGACTTGTTCCAAAACATTAGACAGCTAGTGGTGGAAGAAGTGCAGAAAGCAATGACTGAAATAAGAAATGAAATCCAGAGTCTAGGAAAGAGAACTGACAGTCTAGAAAACAAGGTAGATGAGATCATCTCAGCCCAAAATACTACAGAACATGACATAAGGGGCCTAAAATCCATAATTGAAATGATAACTGAGGCCCAAGAAGATTTGGAAAACTGCTCAAGATGAAACAATTTAAGAATGAGAAATATCTCTGAGATGATCCTCCTGGAGGCCCTGGAGAAGTTTACACAGGGGCTCTTTAAATCCCTGATCCCAGATATACCTGAAGACAAACTGCTGCTGGACTGGGTACATAGAGCGCTAGTTCCAAAACAGTCAGACCCCAATAAGGCAAGGGACATCATCCTCAGAGTCCATTACTTCATGGTACAAGAGGCTATCTTCAATGTAACTAGAACAATACCATGGGTACCGTATGAGGTTTATCAAATCCAGTTTTACAACAACTTGGCAGTAAGAACTTAACTAAAAAGAAAGCAATTGAAGGAGAACACCAAGAGCCTGAGAGACAATCAGATCAGATATAAATGAGGATTTCTATTTAAGCTGATAATATGGCACAATGGGACCACACTCACAGTAAAACTTCCTAAGGAAGGTGAAAAAGCGCTAAGAGACCTGGGGGTGAAAAATAAAACAAATTCCCCCCCGAGAAGCTAAAAGTTTGGACCTCTCTCCCCTGATTCCTATCCTGTATGGCAGACAAAAGTCTACTATCCCATGTTCCCTTTTTTTGTCCCCCCCCCCACTCCATGTTCTAACAAGTTTCAGGGCTCGCTAAGGCTGCTACGGCAGCTTGCTAGCGTTCGCGCCTCCGCCGGTCGCTCCTGCAGCACAGCGATCTGTGCTGGAACTGCAGGAGGTAGATCGCGGCATTTGGGGGCATAGCGGAGGCATGTAACGAGCGCGTCACGGAGCTGGTTTGCCTTTATTGGCTGAAACAGCTTGCGTCACGCAACTGTAGCCCCAAATTTCAATTTGGGTTGTGCTGGTAAAATGTTGCAGCGACAACGCTGCACTTTGCTGCTGGGGGAGTTTTCAGTTTTGAACTCCCACCGTACAACCCAAATTTGCGACAGACGTGCACGCGCACGTTAGCGCATGCACGTTGCATCGCCTTCTGTCTGAGCTCAGCCTCATACAGAGCGTTATATGGTTAAGAAATGTTAAGATAAGATGCTTAAGTTACTGACATTAAATCTAAAGGGGCTTAATAACCCCCCCAAAAAACAGACTGGCCTTACAGGACTTCAAAAAACAAAATGTAGATGTTGTTTTTCAGGAGTCAAGAGCAGTCCACACTCACTGATCGGATCTTCTCAACTGCCTTCTATACATCAGCTCACGGGCAACATAAGCAACCATATACGCACCAAATGATAGACAATCCCAGTTTTTAAAAAAAATATTCCCCTTACTAGCAGTGTTTGCAGAAGGAAAGATAACTCTGGCAGGAGATTTCAATGAACAGCACTAGATCCAAAACACAATGAAAGCCAAAAAGAACACAGGACTCCTAAACTCCCACAGAATTAGCCAAATTCGTTCAAGACCTATCACTATAAGCCATCTGGAGGCTAAAACATCCAAAAGAAAGAGATTGCACATTTTATTCAGCTCCATATATTGTATACTCTAGAATTGATCATATATTTGTAGAATCTCCCTGATACCTGCAGTAGTCTTTTCTTCAATCAGTCCAATTACTTGGTCTGATCATGCATCTCACTAACAGATATTACCCTCACAACAATATGGACCTTCTGGATGCTAAACGACTCATTATTAAACAATCGCCCAGTTTCAGAAGAGTTGGTTGGACATCTGAAGGAGTTTTTGTTCTCAACGAGGCACCAGAGATCTCCATACAGATATAGCGGCCAGCTCTCCCGCTTGCCGTGAGGCATTTTGCAGATACTGTATACCCGTCTTGCGCGTCGAGATGGTGCAAAACAGACTAATGACCTATCGCGTTAATACAGCGGGGATAGATAGTCCCATTGTCGTGCGCTCCGGTGAGTATCTGTTTGGGATTATGAATGAGTAAGCCCATTGGAAGAGAAAGGGGGGGAGGATTAACATATTAAGTATATGACAGAGAGCAATGACATGTCCTGGAATAAAACCGGTATAGCAACCGGACTGCTAACTGACACTGGGGCGGCTCTTGCAGTACCAAACATATAGGGACACCCTCTGTGGGCTTTGTACAGGATCCTGGAGGTAAGGAAAAGCCTTCTTACCTCCCAATAAGTTCTCCTGGTCCCGCTGGCTTAGGCAATGTAGAAATTGCACGTCCGCAGTACACAACATGCAAAAACCTCTTCCTCCCCCCTAAGTGGTGCCACCAGAATGAGAAGAGCAGCAGCAACAAGGTTAGAGTAGATTCAGGGCACTCAGATAATGAACGGGCAGTACTTAGGCAGTGCTTAAAGAAAATAATGTACCCAGGTATGGAAAAATAAAAAAGGCTTTATTGAGGCATTAGTGAGTCGCAAAAAAATGACAAAATAGTCCTCCCACGCAATTCACGCAAGTGTTTGCGCTTTTTCAAGGAGTATGGGACTAACATTAAGTATGCACGTTTAAATGTATAAGTATATAAGTAAACTCACAGCAGCCATAGCTGCCTGCAGCCATGCTCTTAAGCAGAAATGATTTTAAGTAGAAATGTTTAAAGTAGTTATGAAGTTTAAAAAGGATGTTCAAAAAGAAGTGGAAATGTGGACACCACCTACTGCTTCTGATTCCTGCATTTGATCTACGTTGGAAAGGAGGATATCATCCCAGACTGCACATCTCAACACTTAACTATTGCTGTGATGCCGCCTTTACTTTTTATATTTGCTTTAACCTCACTTATTTTCAAATTATGCACTTCCTTCCACCAGTCTCCTTATGTCTCTAACTCTATTCATATATCTCCATCTCTCATTTCCTCCCCACTTCTCAGTTCACATGAACTCCTTTCTTACCTGTGCCCTCTGTCACCACACAGCTATACATGCTTCTCCTCCTTGCTTCTGGGGATATCTCTCACCATCCTGGTCCCTGCCTTATTTCTACATGCTCTCGTTCTCTCCTCCCACATGCAACTTCTACTCCTTCTGGTTTTAACCCCTCCAACCTCATACCCATCCCCTGCCACCCTCCCTCCTCTCTCCCTTTCTCCTGTGTCCTTTGGAATGCTCGCTCCCTCTCTAACAAGTTCCTCACTGTGCGTGACTTCTTTATCTCTCACTCCCTGCTTCTCTTTGCTATAACTGAGACCAGGCTCACTCAGTCTGACTCTGCTCTGGAAGCTGCCCTCTCCTACGGTGGCCTTTCCTTCTCCCACACTCCGCGCCCTGATGGCAGGGGTGGAGGCGTGGGGCTCCTGCTCTCCTCTCTCTGCCGTTACCGAACCCTTGCTATTCCCCCCTCTCTTGCTTTTCCCTCCTTTGAGGTTCATACAGTCCAGATCTTCTCGCCTCTCCCAGTCCACGTGGCGGTCATCTATCATCCACCTACCTCTACTCATCCCCCTATGCCTTTCTCTCTCACTTTGAATCCTGGCTCTCTCTCTTTCTCTCCTCAGACTCCCCTGTTCTTCTCCTTGGGGACTTCATTTGCCACATTGATGACCCCTCTCTTCCTTCGGCCTCCCGCTTTCTCTCTCTAACCTCTTCTTTTGGCATGCAACAGTGGACTGAAGCTAGCACCCACAAAGATGGCCACTACCTAGACCTGATTTTCACTAAAAACTTTTCTCTCACTACTTTCTCCATTTCTCCTTTTCCTCTCTCTGACCATCACCTCATCTCATTTCCTCTATCATGCTTCTTCCCCTCTCCATCTCGCCCTCGTTTTTGCAGAAAACTGCGCTCTATTAACCTACCAGCTTTTGATTCCACTTTACGCTCCTCCCTCTCCTCTCTGAGTTCTACTTCAGACCCTGACAACCTGGTCAGGAACCACAACTCTGCCTTATCCTCCTCTCTTGACCTACATGCCCCGCTTTCTCTCTGCCATCCTCGCCCTTCTAACCCCAGACCCTGGCTAAATTCCAACACACGCATGCTGCGTTCCTCCACTCGCTCCTCTGAACGCCTCTGGAGGAAATCTCATACGCTCACAGACTTCCTTCACTACAAATTTATGCTGTCCTGTTTCAACTCTGCCTTCTCTCAGGCTAAACAAACCTACTTTTCAGCACTAATAAACACGCACAAGTCTAACCCACGTCGACTCTTTTCTGTCTTTGACTCTCTACTCAGACCACCCTCAGCTGCCTCCTCTTTTTCCTCCATCTCACCTCAGACTTTGCTGACTTTTTTAAGGAAAAGGTGGAATCCATACATCAGAACATCCCATCTGTTGCCTCCTCCCATCCCACACCGCTTCCTAACTCTCCTCCTGCCTTTCTGGGATCTTTTTCTGCTATCTCGGAGGAGGATGTGTCACTGCTGATCTCCTCTTCACCCTCTACCACCTGCCCTCTTGATCCCATTCCTTCCCATCTCCTAAAACCTCTTGCTCCTTCTATAATCCCTATGCTCACACAGATCTTTAACTCTTCCCTCTACTCTGGTACTTTTCTATCCTCCTTCAAACATGCAACCGTGATACCATTGCTCAAAAACAGCAAGCTTGACCCTACCTGTCCTTCTAACTATCGACCTGTCTCCCTCCTGCCTTTTGCCTCCAAACTCCTTGAACGTCTTGTATTCTCTCGATTGCTACACTTTCTCAACACCTATTCTCTTCTAGACCCTCTACAATCTGGCTTCCGCACTGCTCACTCTACTGAAACAGCCCTCACTAAAATAACAGACGACCTCCATGCTGCCAAAGACAGAGGTCATTACACTCTGCTCATATTAATCGACCTCTCTGCAGCATTTGACACCGTGGACCACCCTCTTCTCTTCCACGTTCTCAATACTCTTGGTATTCAGAAGAAAGCTCTATCCTGGATCTCCTCTTACCTCTCCCATCGTACTTTCAGTGTCTCTTTTGCTAACACCTCCTCCTCCTCCTCCTCTATCGATCTCTCTGTGGGGGTACCCCAGGGCTCTGTCCTGGGACCCCTTCACTTCTCTCTTTACACACTCTCTCTAGGTGACCTAATCACATCTTTGGGTTTAAATATCACCTCTATGCTGACGACACACAAATTTACCTTTCAACCCCTGACCTTACACCTGCTGTACAGACCAAAGTTTCTGAATGTCTCTCTGGAATATCATCCTGGATGGCCATCCGCCGACTGAAACTTAACATGGCAAAAACAGAGCTCCTTATACTTCCTCCCAAACCTAGCCCTACTACCTCCTTCCACATTACTGTTGGAAATATGATCATTCATCCAGTAGCCCAAGCACGCTGCCTAGGGGTCACACTCAATTCCTCTCTCACATTCTCCTCTCACGTCCAAAACGTTTCTAAAACTTGTCGCTTTTTCCTCCGCAATATCACAAAGATACGCCCTTTCCTTGGTTACTCGTCTCTAAAACTCTGACTCAGGCCCTCATTCTCTCCTGTCTCAATTACTGCAACCTCCTGCTGTCCGGCCTCCCTGCCTCTCACCTGTCTCCCCTACAATCTATACTAAACGCTGCTGCCAGAATCACTCTACACTTTCCTAAATCTGTCTCTGCGTCTCCCCTCCTGAAATCCCTCTCCTGGCTTCCGATCAAAACCTGCATCTCACACTCAATTCTCCTCCTCACTTTTAAAGATTTACACTCCTCTGCCCCTCCTTACATCTCAGCCCTAATTTCTCGCTATGCACCATTCCAACTCTTGCGGTCTTCTCAAGGATGTCTTCTTTCTACGCCCTTTGTATCTAAAGCCCTCTCCGCCTTAAACCTTTCTCACTGACTGCCTCGCACCTCTGGAATGCCCTTTCCCTCAATACCCGACTAGCACCCTCTCTATCCACCTTTAAGACCCATCTTAAGACACATTTGCTTAAAGAAGCATATGAATAGCACTGTGGATAATCCTGGACCCCTGCAGACGCACTTACTAGAATTCCCTCCTACTGTCTCTATATGTTCTCCTACCTACCAATTAGATTGTAAGCTCCTCTGAGCAGGGACTCCTCTTCCTTAATGTTACTCTTATGTCTGAAGCACTTATTCCCATGACCTGTTATTTATATTATTTGTTATTTATATGATTACAACATGTATTACTACTGTGAAGCGCTATGTATATTTATGGCGCTATATAAATAAAGACATACAATACAATACAAAATGTGCTCAGTGATTAAAAGAAAAATCCTCAATCAGACACTGCTGATTGAGGCTGAGGTCATACTGATACACTAGTTGATTGGAATTAATTATGCATATCACATAGGCTGAGACTCAAAGATAAAATATATATATATAGGAAACCAGGTGTCCCACCAAGGAGACAGAAACAGCACTCAAGGTACTGCTGCGGCCGAGTTTATTCGAGCATTTGCCCGTTCTCGGCCGCAGCAGTAACCTGGCGTGCGCCGGAGGGTGCCGGGCACGCGCCGAAGCCTCGGAGGAGAGGCCCGCCGATCGGGGCTTCCCCCTCTCCTTACCGGGTCCGCCGGGTCCCCCGGAACGTCCCGCCGCCGTCAGTACATCCACGCGACACCAGGGCTCCCTCGGGGAACCCTGGGCACGCGTACAGGCGGCACAGGCACCCGATGATGCGTGACCGCGCATCGGTGTTGCGCGGCACGCTGAGGGAGTGCGGCTCGCAAGCCGGGACATTTCCCGGCTTGCGGAATGAGCCGCACTCGAATAAAGTGTGCCGCCTGTGTATATTGCAAAAATGTATTTCAAAAAAAGCAGGCACATATAAATCCAACGTTTCGGTCCTGTATAGGACCTTCCTCAGGGGCGTGCTAGAGAACACTGCCCAAGGAAAACATATATACCCATCACCCACCTGTGTTCATAATCAAGAACCAGCTGATTGTAATTAAAAACGGGAGTACTGTAGGCGCAAGAGAGCCTGTCATCACTGTGCAGCAGCCCAGCCTCACCACTCCTCTGTTTACACTTAGCTATCAATGCCAGACACACCGCACATGTGCGCCTGCGGGTGGAGCCAGTGAGCACACCAGTCATTCTAAGGCATCCCCCGTTGCCATGGCGACGCAACTAAAGCGTCTGTAACCATGGGAGTGTAGGCAAAAGCAGACTGCAATAGGGAGCAGGGGCATTGAGCCGTGTGAACATGATGACGTCACATCACCAGCAGCAACAGGTCCTGTAACCAAAAATGAAAGTGCAGTATTAAAAACACATGAAGAGGTGAAAATATATACTCCAGATGCACAGTATTAATAAAAATCACTATCAATAGTGCAACAACAATAAATATACTAATATCCCCCTAACATGCTACCAAGAGAAATGAATAGTGAATGCAGATTTGCTTGTAAGAGTTGAAAAAGCAGACATAAAGGAAAGGAAGGAACAGGAAGGGGGAGTGGAGGAAAAGGGAAGAGGGAAAGGGGGATGGGAGGGAAAGGGGGGGGGAGGGGAAGATGGAGGGAGGGAAAGGGGGGGGGGGAAGGGGTGGAAAAGGGGAAGGAAGGGAAGGAGGGAGGGGAAGGGGCGCTAAGGAGCAAAAATGAGGTCACATAATAAGGCAAAAATAAGCCCAAAGATGAATACAGAAATGGATAATTCTAACTACACAGAGGTGACAGATGGCAGTAAGATCCCCAACTTTAACTCATAAATGTATCTCCCTAAAGTGATACTACTGTTACTACAAAAAGCAACCCAGTTTAAAATCCTCATTAAGTCCTCTGGGTGCCATAGTATCAAGTTCATAGATGAGCCTTGTTTCCAATTGCAGTAATAATTATATATTTATAATTATAATATATATATATGCGAGCTAAGAGAGAGAACAGACCCCGCATCCACAAGACTGCCCAATAAAGGTAACCAATAAACTGACAATAATATATATAGTCTATAAGTATGTCAGTGGTGCTAAAGGGCCAGTGAATAAATAAACAAGAGAGAAAGAAGCCCAAAAAAATAGCACTCTGGTATACCGTTGGCAATATCAAAAACACATTTTATTAATTAGATGTCACAAAAAGAAATAAAAGATAGCACAGAAATTTAAAAACACGGCATAGATCGCCTGTGCGTAAACCAAAGCAGTATGCTGGCTACAGTGCCTGTCATGTCCTATAAAAACACTGTAAGAAGCCAGGTAAATAGATGGAAAATATCCCTAGCTTGAATACAAATCCCAGAAGAAAAATTCATAGAGTAATAATAATACAACTTCTCAGGGAAAAAAAAACTCACAACAAACAGTGCTAATCTGTGGCAGATATAGAGTTGCTGAGAATTAACCACCCATACATGCAGAAAATGTAGGGAAACTGGAACCAAAACCTCACATACAAATCAAATCTCTTCAAAAAATGTCAATGGGCTGATTGAATAATGGTTGTGATACCAAAACAAGCTTCAATAGCAATGCAAAAAGCCAGTCCTATTGGAGAGACAGGTAATAAGTAGAATTGATCCAGATTCAAATTGAACACAGTCCTGAATTTTGTATGAACGCTCAGCACTATCCTGCACACACATGTAAGGATAACAGAGCACACATAAAGCAGCAGCTTAAATGGTATATTTACGTATCCCAAGAGGGGGAGAGACCAGGGGATCCTGCCTACTGCGCCCAGTCTGGTGCATCAGAGAAAGCATCCCAGATACCACTCAGTTGAGTCCATGTGGTTGGAGTGCACAGGAGTGTACCTAGAGTGAAGATCCAAAATGCCTCTCTCTGATGCAGTGTCCTAGCCCAGTTACCACTTCTCTTGGGAATTGGAATGTGCTCCAACGCTATGCATTTAAATGATCTGATAGATCCAGACTGACTCCAGAAAGTGCTTGTAAACTGGGTGATTGATATCTTTTTTGGAGATCAATCTAACGTGTTCTTGTATATGTTCCTTTAGTACTCTTGTGGTTAATCCCACGTATTGTTTAAGACACCTAAATATAAGTAAGTATACAACATGATTGGTCTGACATGTAATAAATGACTTGATATCATCCTTGTGATATCCTTATTTTCAAAGGTCGTCGTTTTCTGGAGATAAGGACAAATATTACAATGTCTACATTTGTGTGAACCTTTGAGTAACGGAAAAAATCCTGCCATGTTGCTTGTTAGAAACATACTAGGGGAAATACGATTACCCAGAGTTTGTGATTTTGAAAACACTATTTTAGGGTCCCTAGATACCATATCATGTATAACCGGATCTAAGGAAAGCATTGACCAGTGTTTTCTTATGATGGCTGATATAGCTGTAGCTTGGCCACTATATTGTGTTATGAAATAGGGTGGGTTGTTTATGGTCATATGGGTTGATTACTGCCACCAAAACCTTTGAGTAACGGAAAAAATCCTGCCGCAAATCGCAAACTCTGGGTAACCGTATTTCCCCTAGTATGTTTCTAACAAGCAACATGGCTAGAAAGAAAGGATTTTTTTCTGTAACTCAAAGGTTCACACAAATGTAGACATTGTAATATTTGTCCTTATCTCCAGAAAATTACGACCTTTGAAAATAAAGACAAAATTCACAAGTATGATATTGTCATTTATTACATGTCAGACCAATGATGTTGTATACTTACTTATATGTGAGTGTACTAAACAATACGTGGGATTAACCACAAGAGTACTAAAGGTGCGTATACAAGAACACGTTAGATTGATCTCCAAAAAAGATATCAATCACCCAGTTTCCCAGCACTTTCTCGAGTGTCAGTCTGGATCTCTCAGACCATTTAAATACATAGCATTGGAGCACATTCCATTTCCCAAGAGAGGTGGTAAATGGGCTAGGACATTGCATTAGAGAGAGGCATTTTGGATATTCACTCTAGGTACACTCCAACCACATGGACTCAACTCTGAGTGGGATCTGGGTTGCTCTCTATAATGCACCATCAGGCCTAGTATTATATCATTGCTAGTAGTAAAATCATTTTGTGTGTAGATTTACTTTGACTTTATCATATTTATGTTATACATGACCAGTTTTTCCCGTGCAATAGACATTATGGGGCCTATGCAGAGAGCAGCGAATTTTAAAATTGGCGAGTTTAATAAAAAGTAGCTTTTTTGGAGAGTTTTATTCTCCATATGCAGAAATGTGCGAATTCTGCTATGTTTAACATGAATGCGTGTGGCGAGTTTAAATTGGCGAGATGCGCGCTGCAGAAATGTGTTAAAAAAAATTTGCGCCTTTTTTTTTCCTTTCCTATGGCCGCAAGCGGCAGCTTCTTGCCAACTTTTTCTGGCGAGGCAAAAAGGAGACAATCGCGCCATTTTATTGGCGCGAACAGCCGCTAGATGCCGTTCGCGCCTCTCTGCATTAGGATATTTTTAAAACTGGCGAGATGGAGGTTCTCGCCAGCCGCGAGGCGAGTTTTAGAAATAGAAAAAAAAAATTGGAGCGTTTTTCGTAACTCGCCATTTTCTGCTGTTTTCTGCGCGATTTTCTCCAAAAAATGGCTAGGGTTGAAAATAGCGCTGCTCTCTGCATAGGCCCCTATAAGTTTATTAAGGGTTAAACATATCAAACCAGTCTTGCCAGAAGATGTTCATGACTTTGAATTTGAATTTACATTGAGACATATTATATAAGATATTGGTTCATGTGGTATGTCTATTAAGACAATACACTTCATGGAATTTACTATTTTCTATTTTTCGTATCCCTTCATACATTTTATTTGCATTGGAGATTTTTGTGATAAGCTATACTATTAGTGATTTGGTGGCTATATAGCCCCTATAAGTTACAGTTGTATGTCAATTAGCTTACATCTTTCCCTATAATGTACAGGTTTCCATATAGCATCAGACTTTATGCACCGTTTGTAACATATATATATATTTATGTTTCATTATGCTCTATTTCATTAATAAGTAACAACACGTTGCAACACTATACAGTACACATTCTAATTAATAGAAGTACTAACAAGGTTACTTTTAAGGTATACTCAATATTGACTCTGGTTTATACTTTAAACTGAACAAAAGGAGGAATAAACCTCAAAAACTTGATCAATAGCAATAAAAAGACGTATAATGACATATAATGAACCTTCTTAATTCCCGTCGGTTGTAACAGCTTGGAAAGGGGCTATATGAAGGGCTATATTAACCCATATAAGTTACTTCAAGTCTGCGTGTATCAATGGACTCACGCAGTGTGGGGGGCTAATTAGCAGTAGATAGGACCGGAATATCAGTGAGACCCCCGTGAGGCGTATCCACAGAGTAGACTCTAAGCCCAAAATAGCTTCCCTCTCAACACCCTGTGTCCCACACTAAACGGATCAGCTGGCAGGTACTCACGAAATGTTCTCCATGTCTGCCAAGTGTTGCTGATAGATGGAAGAAAAAGCCCTGATCCAACGCTGTAACGGCATGCTCCAGTCGGTAGATGAAATCAGGAGAAAAAAATGCTGTGAAAGTGGCGGTCACTGCTCACCGATTAAAAGAAGGAACCAAGCGCAATAAAAAATAAAAAATTATTTATTCATCCAAAAATAGACATACATAGAGCCAGGAACTCTGACACGTTTCATCCTTGCAAAAGGACTTTATCAAAGAGTAACAAGCACATGCACAGGTGATCTTTAAATATGTGTAGCCTCAATCTCATTGGTTGAAACATGAGAAGTGGGTGGATATTTATTGTTAACGATATATTGATGACCTGAAAATGGTGTGGGATGGGGATCATGATACACTTTCTTCTTTCATTCAATTACTTAATATTAATGATTTTAATATTAAATTTACTTATGAACACAATATTCATCACGTTAATTATTTAGATTTGGTCCTGTATATTGACGGCGAGATGAATATTCAAACTTATATCTATCGAAAAGATCATTCTAGAAACTCCCTTCTGTATGCCAAGAGCTGTCATGCCCCTTCACTTATCAAGAGCATCCCCAATGCTCAATTTTTGAGATTGAAGAGACTATGCTCCGATAAAGATTTGTTTGTTTTACAATCTGAGAAAATGTCAGAAAGATATCTATCTAGAGGTTATAGTAGTGTAACGCCTGTATGCCCGCAGACCTGGCCAGTCCCGAGTATTGAGGTGGGTAAGGGTATAACACGCACCCACATCACTGAGGGCGTGCCCGGAGTGTGGTAAGGTGCGTTGCCGGGCCTGGTAGAAAAAGGGTTAACGAGATACTTGCTGACTCCAGGGTACCAGAGGTACGGAGATCCAGATCCAAGAGTCGTGGGTCAGGGGCAGGAGAAAGCAGCGTAGTGAGGTCCAAAGCAGAGTCCAGGGGTAGCGAGGTACATGTAGTCAAACAAGCCGAGATCATTCCAAAGGTATCCAAACAGGGGAAGGGACATGAACAAGAGCTGAAACAGATAACAGGGCTTGGCATAGACACAGCACACAGGAGTCACAGTGAAGCTATGCAGAGCAAGGAAGGAGAGGGCAGACATGGGTTATAAGGGAAGGAGGACCAATGGTAGCAAGGGGTGGAGCGGAGGCCTGTCTGTGGGATTGCAGGGATAGGCCCAGGTAAGCAGGGAAGGAGACAGGGGTGTGTTGCAAGGTAATAGCTTGCAGCGGCTGGGGGGCGGAGCCAGCAGTGTGTGAGGGCTGCTAAGATGATCGGGTGCGCGCGCCCTCTGCATGCACGAGCATGCGGCGTGCGCCGCGGAGGAACGGCTCGGTGAGGAGGAACAGGTGAGAGACCGAGGGAGCGGGGAGCCATGGCAAAGAGCCGCCGTGGGGACTGTGGTGACAGGGACCCGAAGAGAGGTGCGTGTCCCCCGATCCGTTATAAGTAGTGATACTATCCAGGACACTTTCAACTATACAGATAGTCTTGACAGGAAAGAACTAATTAAAAAGAAGCATACATCTAAGAGATCTAGATCACATGTATATTCTAATAATGATACTAAGTGTCCTTTATTCATAACTACTTTTAGTAAAAAAACTAGATCTATTAGAGATATAGTTCTTAAACATTGGAACATCTTATCATTGGATAAAGATATTTCTTCTTTCACGCAAACAGGACCAGGATTTGTCTATAAAAAGGCAAGAACACTTGCTTCACATTTATCTCCCAGTTTATTCGACTCCCACTCCAGGAATCCTTCTATAAGGGGCAAACCCACTGGGTTTTTCCCTTGTGGTAGGTGCTCTATGTGTAGATATGTTCAACCTATTAAATATTTAATCAAGAACAAAAACAAATATCGTATTAAAAGCTTCTTGAATTGCCATACAAGTTATGTAATTTACACCTTTAAATGTGGATGTGAGGAACGATATATAGGTCGTACTATAAGATCTTTGAGATTGAGAATAGTAGAACATGTACAACTAATTAAAAGAAATGATACTACTCATCCAGTGTCCCGTCACTTCTCAACATGTCCTAAAGGTGGAGTTAAAAATGTCACTTTCTCTGCCATTGAACATATACCATCTCACCCCAGGGGAGGTGATAGAATGAATAAATTAAATAAACAGGAAATGTACTGGATATATACCATGGGTACTCTCCATCCAATGAGTATCAACATAGACTGGGAGCTCAAGCATTTTTTGTTTGATTAAGTCTCCCTAGAGAGTGCCCATGGTATATGATCCATTTATTGTTCATTTATTATCATCTGTAATTAATATCTTGATATCATTATTATTATTTCATGCTTTATTATTTCATTATTTTATATTTAATCCTTTGATTCTCTATTTTCATTTTTTATTCTTGGTTCTGGTATACAGTGTGACAAACGGCTTACTCCGGGGCTCCGCCGTCTGTCCGGGACTGTTAGAACACGGTCTTTTAGGGTAGGTTAAATGATGAGACGTCACGTACTGTTCCTTTAAACAGGCTATACCTGGTTTATTCAGTCCCAGGCACTGGGACTGCTACAGTGTAAACAGAAAACAAAGCCAAACAAAAAGCTGCTCGTCTGAGCGATAACTTAAAACTTAGATGTCCCTGACTCAGAGTTGGAAGTGGCTTGTCCACTTCCACCAACAAAATAAGTACCTTTGCAGTCTTTAGACAAACTAACAGAATGAATGAAGCGATTTGGGAAAGAGGCTTTCTCACCCCTCTGCAGTTCAGCAGCCTCCCAGGCTCTTGGGCGGGGCCCAGAGGAAACAGGAAACAGGTCTTATATACCTGAACTCTAATCAGCATGACAGGTGACAGAAAACAGGCAGCAGACAAACTGTGGAATGGAGTGCCTGTACTACGAGGCTGCCCTGTTCAGCTTAGACAGGACAGAAACTGTTCAGTATCCTGGGAGCCCTGTATATGGAGTTTATTACCAACCCCTGGTTTCTGTCACATATCCTCCCCCCCAGCTCAGACCTCGAGGGGTGAGCGACCATGGATATTAGGGAGTGCATCCTTGACAACCCGTCGGCATTGCCATGTTTGTGCCCCGACCTGTGTTCCACAGAAAATTTAAAGGGCTGTAGGCTTAGGAACCACCTGGTCACCCTAGCGTTCTTCTCCCTATTTTGACACATCCAGGTAAGGGGTGCATGATCTGTGACCAATCGGAACTTTCTCCCCAACAGATAATACTTGAGTGTCTCTACAGCCCACTTTATTGCGAGACACTCTTTCTCGACTATGGAGTAATTTTTCTCCTGGGGATTTAGTTTCCTACTTAAATAAAGGATGGGGTGCTCCTCCCCTTGAGACTCCTGGGAGAGTACCGCCCCCAGCCCTACCTCAGATGCGTCGGTTTGGACTACGAACTCTTTGGAGAAGTCAGGTGTGACCAACACTGGTTGGGCACAGAGAGCTTCTTTCAGGCTTCTAAAGGCCTGTTCGGCTTCGGGGGACCACTTTACCATTAGCGGTCCTCTTGCTTTTGTGAGGTCGGTTAGTGGGGTTGCCTTAGTTGCAAAATTGGGAATAAACCTCCTATAGTAGCCAATTAACCCCAAAAAGGTCCTTACTTGTTTTTTTGTGACTGGCCTTGGCCAATTTTGTATCGCCTCTACTTTGAGTGTTTGTGGTTTGAGTAACCCTCTACCAATAGAATACCCCAGATACTTGGCCTCCTCCAGACCAATAGTGCATTTAGCGGGGTTAGCAGTTAGTCCAGCAGACCGAACTGCGTCGAGCACAGCTTGGACCTTTGGAAGGTGGGACTGCCAATCTTCACTATGGATTACCACATCATCCAGGTAGGCGGCAGCATACCGAACATGTGGTTTTAAAATTTTATCCATCATTCTTTGGAATGTGGCGGGAGCTCCATGTAAGCCAAAAGGCAGCACCTTATATTGAAAGAGGCCGTCTGGGGTTGAGAAGGCTGTTTTTTCTTTTGCCCTTTCTGTGAGGGGAACCTGCCAGTACCCTTTTGTTAGGTCTAGGGTTGTGAGATATCGGGCTTTGCCCAGTCTCTCTACAAGTTCATCCACCCTGGGCATAGGATAAGTATCAAATTTTGACACCGCATTTAGTTTCCGGTAGTCATTACAAAACCTTGTTGTACCGTCTGGCTTTGGGACTAAAACTATAGGGCTGTTCCACCCACTTTGGGATTCCTCAATTACACCTAGTTTTAGCATTTTTTTAACCTCTAAACTTATAGCCTCTCTCTTGGCCTCTGGGATTCGGTACGGTTTAAGGTTAACTCGGACCCCCGGTTCAGAGACTATGTCATGTTTAATTACGTTAGTTTTACCTGGCTGTGTAGAGAAGATTTCTTTGTTCCTTCTCACTAAACTCTGGACCTCTCGTTTCTGATGCACGGACAGTGTTTCAGCTATGCTAACCTCTGGGTCAGTTTCTTGATTCTCTGACGGACCTGGGGGTACTAGGGTTAACAAGACCTCTCTATCTTTCCAGGGCTTGAGTAGGTTTATATGGTAAATTTGCTCAGGTTTCCTCCTACCTGGCTGCCTTACCCTATAATTTACTTCTCCCACTCTTTCCAAGACCTCATATGGCCCATGCCATTTAGCAAGGAATTTACTCTCCACGGTGGGAACCAGAACTAGTACCCTATCACCTGGAAAAAAAATTCTGACCCTAGCACCCTTATTATACGTATTCCTTTGTGCTTCTTGAGCTTTCTCCATGTGTTTCCTCACTATGGGTAGGACTGCAGCAATGCGGTCCTGCATCTGGGCAACATGCTCTATTACACTTCTGTAAGGGGTAACCTCGTGTTCCCAAGTTTCTTTGGCTATATCCAGTAAGCCCCTTGGATGTCGGCCATACAATAGTTCAAACGGGGAGAAGCCTGTGGATGACTGGGGAACTTCCCTAATGGCAAATAACAGGTATGGTAACAAACAGTCCCAGTTTTTCCCATCCTTATCGACCGCCCGGCGTAACATGCTCTTTAAGGTTTTATTGAACCTTTCCACTAAACCATCTGTTTGTGGATGATAGACTGAGGTTCTGAGATGCTTGATTTTTAGGAGTTTACATAGCTCTTTTGTTACTTGGGACATAAATGGTGTTCCCTGGTCAGATAAGATCTCTTTAGGAATTCCGACCCGGGAAAACAGAAGTACTAACTCTTTTGCTATGTTTTTAGCAGAGGTGCTACGTAGGGGAACTGCCTCCGGATATCGGGTAGCATAATCTAATATTACCAATATATGCTGATGTCCCCTAGCAGACTTTATTAGGGGTCCTACTAGATCCATAGCAATCCGGTCAAATGGTACCTCTATTATGGGAAGGGGTACCAATGGGCTGCGGTATACTTTGAACGGGGCGGTGATCTGACATTCTGGGCATGAGGAACAATAGTTTGTAATTTCTGCCAGAACCCCAGGCCAATAAAAGCTTCGGAGAACCTTTTCTTTTGTCTTTTCCACCCCTAGGTGTCCCCCCAATGGATGACTATGTGCGAGGTGTAATACTACGTTACGGAATGTCCGTGGTACCAACAATTGTTTAGTTGTAACTGATTTTCTTTTATCAACCCGATATACTAGGTCGTTCTCTACCTCAAAGTAGGGGTAAGCAAGTGACCTATCTGGTTGGCCATGAGTACTATTCTGGTCCCGTATATTTCCCCTTGCTACCGCTAATGTGAGGTCCTCCCACTGTACCTTCTTAAAACTCCCAGGACTGACCTCTAGGTCAGCGAGGGTCTTATCCTGTACTGGGGTGGTAAGTGCCTGATCAACATCTTGATTTGGGGTATTCCCTACCATATGTGACAAACGGCTTACTCCGGGGCTCCGCCGTCTGTCCGGGACTGTTAGAACATGGTCTTTTAGGGTAGGTTAAATGATGAGACGTCACGTACTGTTCCTTTAAACAGGCTATACCTGGTTTATTCAGTCCCAGGCACTGGGACTGCTACAGTGTAAACAGAAAACAAAGCCAAACAAAAAGCTGCTCGTCTGAGCGATAACTTAAAACTTAGATGTCCCTGACTCAGAGTTGGAAGTGGCTTGTCCACTTCCACCAACAAAATAAGTACCTTTGCAGTCTTTAGACAAACTAACAGAATGAATGAAGCGATTTGGGAAAGAGGCTTTCTCACCCCTCTGCAGTTCAGCAGCCTCCCAGGCTCTTGGGCGGGGCCCAGAGGAAACAGGAAACAGGTCTTATATACCTGAACTCTAATCAGCATGACAGGTGACAGAAAACAGGCAGCAGACAAACTGTGGAATGGAGTGCCTGTACTACGAGGCTGCCCTGTTCAGCTTAGACAGGACAGAAACTGTTCAGTATCCTGGGAGCCCTGTATATGGAGTTTATTACCAACCCCTGGTTTCTGTCACAACAGGTATAGGTACAATATATATTTATTATTCTGTATAATTATTATCTTTTTTATTTCATAAATGTTTCGGATTATATTATTTTCTCAGATGATTTATGACTTTGTACTTTAAGCATATATATATATATATATATATATATATATATATATATATATATATATATATATATATATATATGCTTAAAGTACAAAGTCATAAATCATCTGAGAAAATAATATAATCCGAAACATTTATGAAATAAAAAAGATAATAATTATACAGAATAATAAATATATATTGTACCTATATATATATATATATATAATTAAGAAACAACAGCGCAAATATATAACAATTTGTTAAGTGTGGCTAAATTATATTGAGAAACCACACTCCTAGCCAATCAGTCAATAAAAAGGTATATACCCTTACAATCTACTAACCCTACAGACTTGCAGCCAGATTAGGTCTGCAGCTCCACAATGCCACTTGGAATGTATAGCGAAGAGTGACCTAGGCGCACATATGCAGGGGAAGAGAAGAAAAACAAAAGAGGAAAATCATAGGGCAGTATATCAAAATAATCAGATATAAAATGGTAAGATATGCACTTACACTAGTATGATCAATTAAAGCCTTTAATCCATTTAGGGACTCTCGAACTCAGCTCTTGTAGTCCGTCTGTTTTCTTGGCTCCTGGGTCTTTGGTAGAGTTGTTCTTATGGATCCCTGCAGCAATCGCGTTGTGTCTGTTTTATCAGACTGTACCTTATTTTGGATCTCGTGCAAGAGGATAGGTAGGGAATAAAAGGAGAAACATATGTGTAAACCCTTTTAATAAAACAACTAAGGATAAAAAAGAGGTTTTTAACTCACATTCTACGAGTTAACAACGGGCAGTAGAGAGTGTTTTGCGAGTCTCTCACACTCGTGGTATAGAATGCCGACTTCCAGACCTCCTCACACCGGCGGGTGCTTCCGCATCAGGTGATCCGGCCCTACGCGGCTCTCGCGAGATTTCCCTCTGTGATGTTCAGTGTTATACTGCCGATGCTCCGTTCAGCTCTCACTTGGAACAGTCTCTCGGCGTCACTCTCCCTGCACCAATCACGCTGGCCCTACGCGTTTCTCCACTCGGGCTTCGTTAGCTAAGCAGCCCCTGTAAACAACAATTAAAAAAAACAATCACCAAAATTGTAGTACCATTTAAATAGCCAGGCCAGTATCAACATTGCCGGTGAGCGACCATCTAATAGGCTGATCAAGAGTGTATACGCTCATGCCCTAATGGTCACTCACAAAGCCTAAAATGGGTGGAGCACCAGGCGTTCATCTACAATATAACACACAGTAACAAACATAACTAAAGGTTAAAGCAGTGGTTCCCAATCTGTGCACTGTGGCGCCTTGATGCACCGTTGCTTGCCTAGAGGGGCGCCGCGATTATCCCTCCCCAAAATGCAGCGCGTGCTCCCCGGGAAATCAAAATGGCAAAGGGCTGCAACCAAACCGGGCCGTTTGCGCGTTCCATGTTAGGTTTTGGAGCCACCTCTCGCCCTCTCACTGGCTGCGGGCAGCGACAGCAACAGGAGTTCCAAACACTGTCTCCTGCGGGGGCCGGTAATTTGTTTTATGAGGCGTTCCGCACCACTGCAGTGACCGAATGAGTTGAGCGCGGTGCTGCCGGTACCAGGGAGCTATTGCAGGGGCTTCCAGCCGTCACTTGTCTGCCTGTATGTACATAAGGGGGAGGGGCGCTGGCTGTGTCCCAGTGCTCAACTCACACAAAGGGGACATTAAGGGGAGCACAAAGGGAATATTAAGGGGGGAGCACAAAGGGAATTTTAAGGGGAGCACAAAGGGAAATATTAAGGGGAGCACACAAGGGAAATATTAAGGGGAGCACACAAGGGAATATTAAGGGGAGCACACAGGGGAATATTAATTAAGGGGAGCACAAAGAGGAATATTAATTAAGGGGAGCACATAGGGGAATATTAATTAAAGGAAGCACAAAGGGAATATTAATTAAGGGGAGCACAAATGGACCGGAGTTACCAGAGGGCCTGAGCTGGCCTGTCTGCAGTCCCTGCAGTGAGGGGCTCGCCATGCCACATGGGGGGATGTCAGCTACACATCCAACCAGGAGGGTGGAGAACTCCCCTTATTGTCCTGCTTGGGACCTGGCTTTTCTCTGGATTTGTATGGGGGTCCCGCCCCCCTTTCCTACCACCAGTACATTTTACAGAAGTAGCAAAAAACACACAGTACAAAATAATTATGTAGATTATCAAGTGGTTTGAAAAATACTTTCAGGAAGATGATATGGACAAATTCACATGGATTCAAGACCCATTCAAAGCCCAAGCTCCACCTGAATTTACTTCTTTAGAAGCAGAAAATCTTATTGAGCTATCTTGCGACAATACACTGAAGACAAAATTTGGCAGCATGGATCTTACTGAATTTTGGCTATCAGTAAAAGATGAATATCCGCTGTTAAGTGGTAAAGCTCAGCGAATCTTAATTCCATTTGCAACATCATATTTGTGCGAAGCTGGGTTTTCGGCGGTCGCTGTGATAAAAAGCAAATACCGTGCGAAAATCAACGTGGAACAGGAAATGAGGGTGGCTGTATTCCGTTTTATTCCAAGATTTTAAAAGATGTGTAGTGAAAAACCGGCTCATCCGTCTCACTAATTATTTCCATCAATACATTGTTTTTGTGGTTTTTACATTCGCGTTTAAATTTTTTCACTAACCGTAACCGCACCAAGCCACCAACTGCGCAGTGCAACTGTTAGGTATGTATATACAACTTTGTTATCACTTTGGGCGCCGTGGAGAAATCCTGATCGCCTTTGAGAGCCTTGAACCGAAAAAGTTTGGGAACCACTGGGTTAAAGGAGACAGTAAAATATAACAAAGAATAAAGTAATGGACAGTGATACAAATATATAACAATCATATTAATAATGCTACTAAGTAACACCTTAACCTGTTAAAAACATATACATCTTCATTGTATCCTATAAAGAACAGGAACTAATAAAGAGTACTACAGTACATAATTCACTGTTGCAATATATACACCAAGAATGACATGAACAGTGTGTGTCGAGAACACATGTATAAATAACGCATGTGGGAAAAAAACATACAGTTATTTAAGAGAAAAATACATATATGTGCTCCTCCATAATAGCAACAGTGATAGATAAATCATAGATAGGGTCGCAACATCCATTTGTTCTCATATTGTACAAATTTGCCAACAGATAGAATATACATATAGATTAATAAATTAAGAAAAAACAAAATACACACACACACACACTCACACATATATATATATATATATATATATATATATATATATATATATATATATATATATATATAAAATACTTTACCATTCGGCAGAACAGCAAATAAAGATGGAGCACTCACAGATAAGTATCCAAAAAGTGTATTTTATGAGACACATACAGAACCAACATTTCGATCCAGAGGAGGAATCTTCTTCAGGGGGTGTGTGCAATGAGACCCCTGCCCTGAGTGACTTTTATACCCAAAATCCCAGTGTCCAATTCACCAGAAAGCAATCAACAATCAAACATTCAAATCAACAGAAAGCAAGCAACAATCAAATCACCAGAAAGCAAGCAACAATCAAACAATCAAATCACCAGAAAGCAATCTCCAATCAAACATTCAAATCACCAGAAAGCAATCAACAATCAACCAATCAATGGTGTTCGTGTGGTATGTCTCTTGTTTACTCCAATCAGCAAAAGGTGGCCATTTTGAAAAACGGGAGCATACCAACTGTCCTAATCACAGCTGATTGTTTGATTGTTGATTGCTTTCTGATGATTTGATCCTTTGTCCAGGATGGTGGTTCTGGCTCTGTGTTTAAAGCTTTTGATGTACAGGTCCAGTTTGGGGTTGCACCCAGTTTGTGGGATCCAGTTGTTTTTTTGTTTCTCCCTGCTCATGTGCAGCAGCCCTCCGCCTTCAGGATTTTTTCAAGGAATTTTTGAAGTGCTCTCCATGCATCTGTGTCTACAGTATTTCTTGTGTCTCCAGGATGCTGTCTATTGTTTATTTTGTCTTCTCCCTTTTCTATAACAGATATATTCTGATGAACTATCTTCTATATTCCAATAGGAAAGAATTTGTTAATTGATTTGGAAAAAAATATTAAAATTATTATTTATTTGGACTTTTTGCACTCACAAGAGTAGCAGGTAAAATTGCATTGTTAGAATCAATCTCATAGAAATTGGAGTGACGGAGTGTCCACTGACATCGTCAATGAGCAGTTTCCATGACTCACATCCCTGCAGAAGCAGGGGTAGGGCTGTAGCAGTCCCAGTGTAAGATGAACTACAAAAAGTTAGGGAACATTGAGAGTCAATAACATGAGATGCAGGGTAACAGGGTAACAGGAACAGCAACAAAACTCCAGAGATCACTTGCACGTGAACGCAACACGCAGGTAGTGCGCTGTCCCAAAGCATTTCGTCACAGGTAATGTGACCATCAGTAGCATCAATTAATGAGAAAAAGCATAAAGAAGGCTGTTTTCAACGAAGATTCTTGGCTAGAAATATTTTGGAGGGGAAACACATTACACATTTCATACTAATTTAGTGCCCGTAATTGACAAAACAGTATGTAAATCTAAACATATCTGACTACAATGTACTCAAGTGACACAGAACTATACAAGTTTGTATTCCTTTCCATGTTTACACTAAGCTGGTATCAAAACTTTTGACGCAATGTTAACAATATCAAGAAAATCCCTTTCAACAAAAATTCAAAATTAGAAATGTTTTTGTATTGTATTGTATGTCTTTATTTATATAGCGCCATTAATGTATACACTGGCGACACACTTTATTCGAGCTCGGCTAGTCCCACGAATTCGGGTATACCCGGGTGTATTGAGGTTTTTGACTGTTTTCTGCCCGAGTGCATTGAGTTATTTTCCAGGCAGGGATTGAAGCATTTTATTCCCTCTGGCTGCAATACTGCACAGTATATATATATATACTGCATTACAATTCATGAATTTATGCCATCTGGTAGACACGCGAAGCATTGCAGCCTATTAAATCCTAATCATTATCATTTAACAGATCAGCCGCCCATCAGCCAGGCATGAACCCAGGCTGGGAAGGCAAATGCAACGGGGCTTGTCAGAGGTGAGGAGCGGCGCATTCCAGGTATCTGCCAGGTACATACCGGGTATTTGCTCGAATAAAGTGTGTCGGTGCAGTATAGTGCTTCACAGTAGTAATACATGTGGTAATCGAATAAATAACAGATAATATAAATAACAGATCATGGGAATAAGTGCTTTAGACATAGACATAAACATAACATTAAGGAAGAGGAGTCCCTGCCCCGAGGAGCTTGCAATCTAATTGGTAGGTAGGGAGAACATACAGAGACAGTAGGAGGGAGTTCTGGTAAGTGCGTCTGCAGGGGGCCAAGCTTTATGTACCATGTGTTCAGAATATTCACAGTGCTATTTGTATGCTTCTTTAAGCAAGGGTGTCTTAAGGTGGGTCTTAAAGGTGGATAGAGAGGGTGCTAGTCAAGTACTGAGGGGAAGGGCATTCCAGAGGTGTGGGCAGTCAGTGAAAAAGGTTTAAGGTGGGAGAGTGCTTTAAATACAAAGGGGGTAGAAAGAAGACATCCTTGAGCAGAACGCAAGAGTCGGGATGGTGCATAGCGAGAAATTAGGGCTGAGATGTAAGGAGGGGCAGAAGAATGTAAAGCTTTAAAAGTGAGGAGAAAAATGGAGTGTGAGATGCGGGATTTGATTGGAAGCCAGGAGAGGGATTTCAGGAGGGGAGTTGCTGAGACAGATTTAGGAAAGAGTAGAGTGATTCTGGCAGCAGCATTTAGGATATATTTTAGGGGAGACAGGTGAGAGGCAGGAAGGCCGGACAGCTGGAGGTTATAGTAATCAAGACGGGAGAGAATGAGGGCCTGAGTCAGAGTTTTAGCAGTCGAGCAACAGAGGAAAGGGCGTATCTTTATTATATTGTGGAGGAAAAAGCGACAGGTTTTAGAAATGTTTTGAATGTGAGGGGCGAATGTGAGAGAGGAGTCGAGTGTGACCCCTAGGCAGCATGCTTGGGCTACTGGGTGAATGATCGTAGTTCCAACAGTAATGTGGAAGGACGTAGTAGGGCCAGGTTTGGGAAGAAGTATGAGGAGCTCTGTTTTAGCCATGTTGAGTTTAAGGCGACGGAAGGCCATCCAGGATGATATAGCAGAGAGACATTCAGAAACTTTGGTCTGTATAGCAGGTTTAAGGTCGGGTGTTGACAAGTATATTTGTGTGTCGTCAGCATAGAGGTGATATATAAACCCAAAGATGTTATTAGGTCACCTAGAGAGAATGTGTACAGAGAAAAGAGAAGAGGTCCCAGGACAGAGCCCTGGGGTACCCCCACAGAGAGATCAATAGAGGAGGAGGAGGTTTTAGCAGAAGAGACACTGAAAGTACGATGGGAGAGGTAGGATGAGATCCAGGATAAAGCTTTGTTCCGAATACCAAGAGTATGGAGAATGTGAAGAGAAGAGGGTAATCCACAGTATCAAATGCTGCAGAGAGGTCGAGTAATATGAGCAGAGTGTAATGACCTCTGTCTTTGGCAGCATGGAGGACGTCAGTTATTTTAGTGAGGGCTGTTTCCGTGGAGTGAGCAGTGCGGAAGCCAGATTGTAGAGGGTCTAGGAGAGAATAGGTGTTGAGAAAATGGAGCAAGCGAGAGAATACAAGAGGTTCAAGGAGTTTAGAGGCAAAAGGCAGGAGGGAGACAGGTCGATAGTTAGAAAGACAGGTAGGGTCAAGCTTGCTGTTTTTGAGTAATGGTATGACTGTTGCATGTTTGAAGGAGGATGGAAAGGTTCCAGAGCAGAGGGAGGAGTTAAAAATGTGTGTAAGCGTAGGGATTATAGTAGGAGCAAGAGGTTTTAGGAGATGGGAGGGAATGGGGTCAAGAGGGCAAGTTGTAGAGGGAGAAGAGGCGATCAACAGTGACACATCCTCCTCTGAGACAGTGGAAAAAGAGTCAAGGAAGGCAGGAGGAGAGTTAGGAAGAGGTGTAGGATGGGAAGAAGAAACAGAGGGGATTTTCGGACGTGTGGATTCCACCTTTTCCTTAAAATAGTCAGCAAAGTCCTGAGCGGAGATGGAGGAAGGAGAGGCAGCTGAGGGTGGTTTGAGTAGAGTATCAAAGACAGAGAACAGTCGGCGTGGGTTAGACGTGTGCATGTTGATTAGTGCAGAAAAGTAGGCTTGTTTAGCTTGCGAGATTGCAGAGTTGAAATAGGATAGCATAAATTTGTAGTGAAGGAAGTCTGCGAGAGTGTGAGACTTCCTCCAGAGGCGTTCAGGGGAACGAGTGGAGGAACGCAGCATGCGTTTGTAGAAACATTTTCCTCATGTCTAAATTCCATAAGGCATGTATTTTTTTTTTTAAATATACACTTTCATGGCCATTTAGCCCTGAAAAATTAAAGAGCCTTACACAATATTACTGCTTTGGGACCTGCATTGGCAAAACTGTATATATACAGTGGTGAAAAAGAAAGTACACTCTCTTTGAATTCTATTGTTTTACATGTATTTTTGAAAAATAAATCATGACACGGTGTAATATGTCATGTGTTGTTGTTCATCTGAGGTTGTATTTACCTTATTGTAAGACCTGCTAAGGAACAGATGATTGTTATTATGTCCTGATATGTAAAACCATAGAATTCAAAGAGGGTGTACTTTCTTTTTCACACAACTGCATACTGTATATATATATACTGTATGTATGTGTGTATATATATATATAGCTATATATATATATATATATATATATATATATATATATATATATATATATATATATATATATATATATATAGCTACATATATATATATTCAAAATTTGTGGGGTTGAAACTAGATGTGGTGAATGTGATTGGTCCGTGGGTCTGCCCGCCCCCAGCGACTCTTATTGGCCAAGAGGTAAGCTCCACTGTGACACACACATAGACACACACAGACATTGGTCCCTGTGTCCACTCGCCCATACTCAGCCTCCCACACGACTCTCATTGGCCAAAAGGTACAGTGACATCACTGACACACACCTACTTGACTGTCACACACTGACACTGACACACCATACCCCCACAGAACCCCTGCGGAGTCCAAGGTAAGTTTCATCCATCTCACACTCTCACCCCTGTCTACACACACACTGACTACTCTCACCCCTGTCTACACACACTGACTGTCACCCCTGTGTTCACACACACTCACACCTGAGACCATGCTTCACACACACTCACTGTTACCCCCGTGTACCCCTGTGTACACACACACTCACACCTGAGACCATGCACACCTGAGAGCCGGCTTCTTCACAGAATAAAAATGGCTTCTTCCAAAATGGCGTTCTCCCTTCACTTTAAAAAATCCCTTTTCTTCAGCTCCGCACACACGCTCCCTGTAGCCGCGCACCTTTCCCTGTAGCCACGGCCGCCATCGCCTGCACCCGCCCAAAACTCCCTGTGCTCTTCAGCTACACACACACGCCTGCACGGACCCTGCCCGACACTCCCTGTAGCCGCGCAGCTTTCCATGTGTCCGCGGCCTGCACCTGCCAGACACTCACTATAGCCGCAACCGCAAAATGCACTCCTGTAGCCGTGCTAGCCTGCACACGGCCGCCCGACACTCCCTAACGGCCGTCCCCTGCACACGGCCGCCCGACACTCCATAAATCACCATTACACAAAATGGCCACATTCAACTGTCTTCCCACCCTACGCACTCTTAATTGCCATTCTAAAATGGCTGCCCGTCTACCCACGTTCACCTACGCACTCCCGGTTTGCCTTCATCCTCTGCATACATTACCATCATGACGCTCCCTCACCTTCTCCTTCTGCGCTCCTCACGGCCATGTGTCTCTGCCCTCCGCGTGCCGACGTCCTCCTCCCTCCCTACAGCTGCGGCTGTCACGGCCGCCGTCCTCCTCCCTCCCTACAGCTCACCATGCCTCAAAGCCCCCATGCCGACGTCCTCCTCCCTCCCTACAGCTGCGGCTGTCACGGCCGCCTCACAGCACCCGCGCCTCACCGCCCTTTCTCTTCCCCGGCTCCTACCTGCAGCCTCCGCCGCTGCTTCACATATGGGGACAGCAGGGGGGAGACATGCAAGGGGGGAGGGAGACATGCAGGGGGGGAGAGACATGCAGGGGGGAGGAAGAAGAGATGCAGGGGGGGGAGAGATAACACACACCCACCAATTCAGTCACTCACCCACCCACTCACCCACCCACTCACTCACCCAGTCACTCACTCACCCAGTCACTCACTCACCCTGTCAATCACTCACCCATTCACTCACCCACCCACCCAGTCACTCACCCAACCTGTCACTCACCCACCCAGTCACTCACCCACCCAGTCACTCACCCACTGAGCTCTGAAGGGAGGGGAATTGGACATGTGAGGGGGGGGAAGGGCCGGAGCTGTGAACAGGGGGGGGGAGACCCAGCTGTTAACAAGGGGGCCCCGATTGCTGTTAACGGGGGAGAAAGGGGAAGGGGGGGGAGAGGGCAAATGAGAGAGACAGAGGGCAATGGAGAGAGACAAAGGGCAATGGAGAGAGACAGATGGCAATGGAGAGAGAGAGAGATAGCAATGGAGAGAGACAGATGGCAATGGGGGGAGAGAGAGAATGGGGAGCGGAGACAGAGGGGGAGCGGGAAAATTCAATGCCGGGCAACGCCGGGTATATCAGCTAATATATATATATATATATATATATATATATATATGTAACAGGTTTTCTGAACCGGCCTGACCCACCCAATCTCACATTGGCCCCTGTGGTCTAACCAGTCCCCATTACAGTGTGGTAGTGTCTGGTGGTGCACCTGTTGGCAACAGGACTCCTGAGTCTCCCGCATGATGGTGTGTGGGGAGGACCCGTCCAGACAGGCAGCTGAGGTAGTGTGCTGAGTCCTACCTAGTTCCAGTGCAGCGCCTCCACCTCATCAGGGTCCCTGCGTCCGCATGGGGATGGTCCTGTTGAGGAACTCCTCCGTGGTGCTCCTCTCTGTACATTCACTCCACACATGTACACGAGAGGGTTTGTGATTAAGAGCATCTTTATTGCTTGAGGTGGGCTAGCTGCCCTCCACAATGGGGTGTACTTAGCCCTCCATCTTCCAGCTGCTTCCCTCCGAAAGATACGCCTTCCCTTAATAGGTGGGTTCCCTATCCCCGCAGGGATCTCGGCCCTGTGCCAGGTCCCTGGTCACAGTTCTCTCAGGCAGCTTGTCTCTGTCTGCTTGTGCTGCCAGACTCACAGCTCTGCATTCAGACTACTGCAACAATGTTGCAGACCTCCATGTGCCAGGAACTCCTCAGCAACAACTCAGAACTACGCAGAACTAACTTTTAGTCACAGTGCTGTGCCTTATGTACTCTGGGGGCTGGCATAACTCTGACATCACTAACCATGGAGTCAGAGTTCATGACCACTCCCATCCATACATAGGGCACCTCACCAGGGTGTGAGGGCAAACCTCCATAATTACTGCTGGCATGCCCACAACTTACCAGGCCTTACTGTCAGCAGGAGAGATGACTGTAGCCATTTTACATGACCGCTACATATATATATATATATATATATATATTTATATATATATATATTTATATATATATATAGTCAATGCGTGCTTGCACCTTGTTACATTATGTTGGAAAATTGTCTGGTGTGCAATAACTAAATTGGTTTCTGTATTTGGCACAACAAGTATACAAGTAGTATTTGTATAACCAGGGGTCAGAGGGCAATAATATTTTATTGTTAGACAGCCATAAAGAATAAAGGACATTATATAATCATAAACCCCTGCAAATACTGAGTTGTGTAAGTCAAGTGCAGTTGGATTAAGTGTGAAGCTACAGTGGCGGCACGTTTAAATCTTACTTGGCTAGTTCCGCAAGCCGGGAGATTTCCCGGCTTGCTAGCCAAATCCCCTCGGTGTGCCGCACGTCACCGATGCGTGGTCACGCTTCATCGGGTGCCTGCGCCCCATGCGCACGTGCCCAGGGCTCCCCGCGATGTGGGAGATGGCGGTGGGGGGTTCCGGGGGACCCGGCGGACCCGGAGAGGGGAGGGGGAAGCTCCGATCGGAGGACCGCTCCTCCGAGGCTTCGGCACGCGCACGGGACACCCCGGCACGCGTCCGGTTACTGTCGCGGTCGAGACCGGGCAAAAAATAAGAATAAACTCGGCCGCGACAGTATAACCAGAAGGAAAGTGTTGTGCAGTGTGTATTTTAAGCATCGGTGTACAAACTTGGGGGGTGTGCAGTGGTTTAATTTTGTTAGATTGTGTGAGAATTGGGAGAATGAATCTTTCTTTTTTTTACTGCCTCTTTTGAGATATTGCAGTGGGTGTGGTTTAGTTAATTACTTACCTAACACACCTAATCGCTCTGTGTGTCTGTGTTTAAGCGAAGGCTGTGAGTACTCAGCTGTGTGAGTGAATTGCTGTGGGATAAAGTGTGGGTTATAACCAGAGAGAGGTGAAAAAAGGAAGGTGTTACACCAGGTATGTAGAGGTACAATAAATTGTAAGAACTTAACACTCCATAGCTGCAACAATGATGCAGGATTGGAAATGCCTCTCAATGCAAATGTTGCCATATGTACAGTATGTGCATTTGGAGCAATTGTTCCAGTGAGTATACTCTGTGGGAAGTGTGTGTTGGTGTCTCTTTGGAGTGTCAGATTGCTGGTCTGAAGTGGCTACTTGCAAAATTGAGGGACATTGTCAATCTTGAAAGGAGTTTATTGCTCACTGAGCAGGCCCTGGCTGGAACTAGTGGTGCAGAGTGTGGAGCAGTGGCTGAAGACCAGGAAGAGGTAATTAGCTGTGTAACAGAAGGGAAGCAGGGGAACAAGGAAGAGGCTGGCCAGTTCTGTGTTGATCAAAATAGATTTACCAGATTGAGTAAAGATATTGGGGGTGTCAGTGCATCAGTAGCTAGGCTGGGAAATACTGATTCTTTTAGCAGCCAAGGGATTCGGGATAATCAGAGACCAAGAGAAGTAGTGAGGGTAGGAGACTCCATTATTATGATGGTAGAGATGTCAATCTGTTGCCATGACCGTTTGAATAATTTGCTTATTAATTTACACTGAGGGTGGAAAATCTAACTTATGAGGAGAAGCTAGCTATTTAGGTTTGTTTAATTAGAAAATAGGCGTCTAAGAAGGGATTTGATAACTACTGTATAGAGAAATGTATTCAGTCAATACCGGGAGCTTTCAAAAGAACTATTCATCCCAAGGGCAGTACAAACAACACAGAGTCATCCCTTAAGGTTGGAGGAAAAGAGCTTTCACTAGCAACAAAGGAATGTAGAATTTGTGGAATCCATTACTGATGGAGACTGTGATGGAAGATACAATAGATATCTTAAAAGAAAAAAAAGGTTGGTCATATTTTTAGAAAGAAGATGTGCGTATACAAGGATAAACCAAATAAGTAAACAAGGAAAGGATGTTGATCCAGAGAGAAATCTGATTGCCATTAATGGAGTAAAGAAGGAATTTTTTTTCTTCCCCTTGTGAGACATCATTGGATAATAGAACAGGGGGGAAAACCCGGGCGCTCCCTGAAGGATGTATAACCGGGGACAAATAAACATATAATAACGACCTTGAAATCGTATACAAGGGTCCCCTCAGTTTCGTCGTCTCGTCCTGTGACTCTGACCCCAATAGGAGCTATCCAGGATCCTTGTTAGTACAGGGATACAGAAAAGAAGGGGGAGCACAGGGTGTCACTGATTGCCATTAATGGAGTAAGGAAGGAATTTTTTTTCTTCCCCTTGTGAGACATCATTGGATAATGTTTCACTTTGGGGTTTGTTGTCTAAATTTGACATACAGCGGGTTGAACTTGATGTTTTTTTTCAACCTCCTCTTCTATATAACTATGGAATTGACATCTTATATACTGTAGAGTTTAAATAAACAGTTGGAGGATGCAGTGGCCCTTTTTTACAGGAAGGACATATTTTTTAATGAAGATATTTCACATATATCAAGTTTAACACATACACAAGAGCTCATGGTTTTCTGTTTGAGCCCTTTTGTATAATATATTTAGTTACAAGATTTATGTGTAATTGTTATTTTATTTGCGAATGTCTGCCTTCAGACGAGCCAACGAGTATTCTAAAACTTGTCTTAAACTTGCCTTAAACTAGCCAGGTACCTGCTGTGTACATTTCAGTGACATTTCTGCAGTGGCTAATGGCCCATCGAATTAACATAGCAGGGGTTCCTGGCAGTCCCATTCAGTTTGAATGGGACTGCCAGGGACCCCCGCTGTTAATCTGATGGGCCATTAGTCTGTCTGCAGAAATGTGTGAAATGTTGCAGCATGTACCCAGCATATACCCAGCATGTACCCAGCAAGTACCTGGGTCTTTTTGGAGATTGCCCCAGGTTTGTTTTAGAATAATCGTTGGCACTACAGTATGTGGCAGATATTTAGCACTACTTTTACCCTAATTTCGTAGCAAGTAGACTTGGCTACGTAGATGTATTTGGAGTTGTACTGTATTTCAGGCTATCTATGTAGCAAAAATAGCAGCAGGTTTATTAAAGACAAAATTCCAATGGAAATCAACTGAGGAAATTATGTATTATGGCAAGTATGATGTAAATTGTGAAACAGTGGAATCCCTGCCATATAATGCTTTAACCTTTATTTTAAAATCTTTATAAATTTACTTTTTCCCTGGTTATGCAGGTACCTCTGTTATTCAGGTGACGGCTACAGATGGTGATGACCCTACCTATGGAAACAGTGCCAGGGTTGTTTACAGCATTCTCCAGGGACAACCTTATTTCTCTGTTGATCCAAAAACAGGTGGGCATGTATTACCTTACTTATATGTATATTTCATTTTCCGTGGTGAGGTAACACCTAAGGAAATAATTTCAGTAAAAGAAAAATAGTGTGTTATGAAAATAAGTCTGATTTATGATTTAAATGTTATAAATGTATACAGAGCAGTTGTTTATTTTTAATTTTTTTTCTCCAATAACTAGTAATGCTGATAGAAAATGATCTTTAACAATATATGTCTATATGTACATCAAGGACTTTTATTAATCTGATTTAAGGTTAACATTGGTATGAGTAATCTTTTCAGAACTTATCAATAATGGTAAAACTAATGGGTCTTGACAGTATATTTCCTATGAAATCAGAAGATAACAAAAATAGAATTTGAGCCCAAGGCTAATATGTAACATATTGCATTATTTGTTTATTTATTGTTTACTTATATTATTTGCAATTTTAGGCTTTATGACGGGTCGAGTAACAATTAGAGCAAAATTAGAGCAATGCCCAATTTATTAAGCAAATTTTACCACTCTTGGGATCATGTATTAAATTCTCCTAGCTGCAAAAGTGGGGAAAAACTAGAGTAAAAAAAATGGCACCAAATTTATCAAGGCAAAAACCCGCATTGACCAATAGGGGCGGATCCCTTAGAAGAAAAAACACTCCTACACTATATACCTTTTATTTTACTCTGTCCCCTAAAGGATATTTATCCCTATACCCCTACTAAGGAAATTAAAACAACTACATTTGCCCTCTATTTTGTTTGGCCATTAATGCATTCCCTGATATGTATGTCTGGGTGTCAGAATCTAATACCTACCTGGGTATTTTGCCTTACATTACATTATAGGAGTGTCTAACATCTTATTATGCGTCTCCTTAGACAGGATATATTAGGAGTTAAAAATCAATTCTAGTTTAATTCTCTTCTGATCTGATTGGATCACGGACTTGGGTTCTGCCTTGATTATCCGGCGGAAAGCTATGCCCCCTCCACTGGGAGAGTATAAATAGACACAAGGGAGATCAGGGATTTTAAACTTCTCCCCCTGAAGAAGCGCGGTGTACGCGCGAAACGTACGTCGGGTTACGTGGGACGTCACCTATGTGACGTCATCAGAAGTGGCGACATCCTCCAGCTCAGGAGAACCATTAGGCTTTTATCAGCGGTTGCTATTGCTCCCCACATATGATCCGCTGCAATCACACTTCCAACACTCCAATCACTATTCTAATTATTTGTACAGTGCAAGTGATTTATGTTTGGTTACCTTATGATTGGAGGTTTTCTGTACCAACTTTGCTTTCGATCTAAAGCTGATATTGCATCTATATGAATTGATGTAGTGACACCCTAATACTATGATGGGGTAATAGCCACATAGAAAGATTATCAGATACTACTTGTACTATATATATTTTTTCCACTTCATTGTGTACCAGTCCTTGAACGGAATTTGTGGAAATGGTGTGTGGTGTTTGCATTTTTGTGCTCTCAATAATAACCTCTTGAGAATATATATACTGCCTATTACAAAAATTAGGTGTTGCGATACATAAGTGTAGTTTTTGCACTATGTTTATTTTGAGGCATTATCATGCAGCGGTTTCTGTGATTTGGATGATATATTATGACATATATATATATGTGGGGAAACACTACTCATATACCTTTTACTGTGAATTTTTCGGTCACTCTTCCATGCAACATGTGGTATTATAAGTAGATTGCTAGTCCTGAGCAGAAACTATTATAGTGTTACTTGTTGTCAGTTAGTTTAGGCTGTATACTACTCTATCACTAATTGGTGTGGATACAGCCTACTATAAACCACTCTATTATGGGGATTTTATTGTGCTATATATATGTTTTTATCATTGTGATTATGAAATAAAACTTTATTATTTTACTTATTGATCTTCCTGGTTCTCAAAGGGTCAATAGACCGATTTACAGTAATAACCTGATAGACTGAATACAGTCTCTTTACTATTATCCAGCATCGAGTGCTTGAGATAGGGGATATCTTTCTGATCTGTCTTAGATCAACTCTGTAATAATTACTATTTTGGTCCCCAAAGCACCTGCTTCAACTTTGCATAAACACTATAGGATATTTATGTTGGAAGCGGTCTCATTTCTCTATCTTCTGTTAACATTGGTATGAGTAATCTTTTCAGAACTTATCAATAATGGTAAAACTAATGGGTCTTGACAGTAGATTTCCTATGAAATCAGAAGATAACAAAAATAGAATTTGAGCACAAGGCTAATATGTAACATATTGCATTATTTGTTTATTTATTGTTTACTTATATTATTTGCAATTTTAGGCTTTATAACAGGTCGCGTAACAATTAGAGCAAAATTAGAGCAATATTAGAGCAATGCCCAATTTATTAAGCAAATTTAACCACTCTTGAGATCATGTATTCAATTCTCCTAGCTGCAAAAGTGGGGAAAAACTAGAATAAAAAAAAATGGCACCAAATGTATCAAGGCAAAAATCTTATTGTTTCTGATGCGATTGTTTTTTTCATACGTTTGGTGCAGTTTTGATCATTCAGTTTTGCAGCCAGGCGAGTTTAATACATCAGCCATTTGACTTAGTCACAGTTTTTGTACAGTTTGCTCAATTTGTGTGACTTGCGTTATTTGAGGAATGGTTTTGAATCTGTTAGGGATAGAGTTACTTGGAGAAATAGTATATAATATGATGCATGACTTTTTTTTCTATCTAATAAAGCATGTTTATATTATTATTAAGAATCCAGCACAAGTGACTTCACACAAATTAAATACGTTTCACAGTGAAAGTATGTTATATCATTCTTGAGAGAAATGCAGCTCCAGTGTAAAGACTTCCCAACTGTCTTTATGAAGCTTAGCCAAACACCCTCAGGGCGCCAAATCTGTTAATATAATTAACTTTGCCCGTTTATTGCAATTTAGTACCCCGGTACATTTGTACATATTTCTGGAGGGGGTCCAGGGGACTTCCCTTCTTTATTCATGGACTAATTTGTTTATGCCTAAACATTTAACTTTGATATCTACTTTAACAATATATGGATTTGGGCATGTTAATTTTGGTGACATTTTTTGTTTTAATAGTTTTGAATATTTTTGTGTATTTAGCCATGTTGGAATAAATGTGTTTGTATTTTTGCGTACCGTGAGTGCCATTTTTGTGTTAGGTACTCTGTTTTTTCTTTTCTATGTTTGTTTTTTGCCCCGAAGTATACCCATGTAGTCATTGTGGTTGGTTGCTTTCAATATTTATAAGTTGTAATGCAGACACTTCACATATCTTTTGCATGGATATATAAATATCTTCAGTAAGCATGTCCAGTTGCTCTCAAAAAAGTATAGACATGATCACAGAAGACAACACAAGTGTGGGGAAAATTACAACAGTATATCTAAACGACCAACGTGAGTTTGCATAAATCAACATACAGTATCAGGAAGTGAGAAATGAAAATACATTTTAGTGATTTATAAAGTGAAATGCAGTAAAACACATAGGGCGATAAGCGCTGAAACTGCCTAACTAGACACTAGATGGGAACTCTCCCGACCTCCACAAGTGATGTAATTACCCAGAAGTGCTCCAAACCATGTGTGTTGAAGGAATGGAGGGCTAGCATCAGTGTCGGTAGAACTCTGAGGCGGTCTCCACTTCTTAACCCTGTGTGATCTATATGCAATTTTTATCTGTGGAGTATGTGAGTGTAACCACATATGTTTTTTTTTTTTTTTATAAAAACAGTATTATACTATATCTGCCTCTCTTTTCTGATTACCATTGGAGAGGACAACAGATCAATACAATAACAAGAGGATCCTCTAGGTTATTATCAGAAGGCTCTAGATTGCTTTCACTCTCCTTGATTATGCTGTTTGAGGGGCCTGTTTTCCTTACACCTACTATTCATTACAGCCAATACATATCGCAATATATCTTTTCCGATCTTCTCATTTATACACTTGGAGATCAGTTGCATACTCTAGTCTATCGAGAATGCATAGATGACTAAAGGATATAATAGATACTCAGCACTATAAGTATACACTATTTTTTGTCTTGAGTTCCTGAGGAGTTTTAATAACTGATTTGTGCACTAATTATCTTTTGGTGTTACTGTACCATACTCATAAAAAGCACTGGTTTTACAACCCCTATTTATGTCTTACATTGTATTGCGAGATTTTGCACACCAAGAGTGGTTTAATTATTCCAATATCCCTGGTTAAATATGCTGTTACCCTCTTTTCCTCAGTAACTGATTTAAAGAGGAAATCAAAGCCTGCAAATTGTTATACAAATTTTAAATTTTTATATCAGATTGAAAAGGGGTGTCTCTGGAGCTGAACCTCATTAATTTCAGCTCAAGGGTCCCCCTACTTCTGGAGATACTTACCTCTGAACTAAGTGCTGGTAGCAACTTTCCTTGGCTGCCAGGGATCACGTATTGGCTACTGTTCAAAGATTGTGTCCTGTGGGCTAATACTATGCAGTGACATCATCAGTGTGGCTTCATATTGGCCCATGTGATGCGGCAGCTTTAAACTTTAAAGCCCTGCATGCTCAGCCGAAGTGGCTACCGACACGGATTTCTCCTTTAAGAAGCTCACATACTAAGCCCCATACATACGGAGCAGAAAGTAATTGACACTAATGAACATGTTTGCTCAGCCAAGATGGAGCAAATGTTTCCACTTGATTTCATATCCTTTTGTTTATCAAGAATATTTTGGGAAATATTTACTAAAAACTCCTGGCTGCAAAACATGAGAACCGTACATAAAACAGGGCATTAATTATCCAAGAACATGTATCCCGTTCAAAGCATTGGTGATTTTTTTTTTCCCGTTGAAAATCTGGTGCAATTATCTTGAACTGGTTTTGCCCAAGTTTAAATCTGTAAGACTTTATTAAATAACACCCCTGGAGCCCAACTGGACAGTGTTATGCTGTGCCAATATATTAAGGTGCTTCACTCCAATTTTTCCCTCTATGGAATAATTTACCCTTTTGGAGATAGGGAGGAGTTAAATAGTGTAACACATAATTAATGGGATTTATTCAATTCTGCATTTGTGTATCATTCTTTTTCCCTTTTATTTGCACGCAAAAAACTTCCAGATTTTACATGCAGTAACTCTCCCTAACAATTTGCACCGGGTTTAATAAAATATTAATTGCAGTGATGAAACTGTACATACAAAATAAAGAAGTGTGCCCCAGAGCACATTTTCATTGTGTTATGATATGCTGTATCTAAGCGGTTAATGGTAACACATAAGAGCACATTTACTAAACTGTTGTTCAGTGATAAATCTGTAATAGAATGCACATACACTGCCTATATATACAAAACATTCTGAGCAATACAATGTTTTTTAGACTTTGATTATATTGGAAAATGTTGTGGATAAATTCATATCATTTCAAGATATTTATAAACAAAAATATATCATTAAATATTTAATTTCCATAATGGTAGTTATTATAATTGCATTATTTACATGTTTATAATTACTGTTATTAATAGTAATAAATAGATTTGATTGATTTACATTATGGTTACAGATGCTTATGAATGATGACTAATGGCATCAAATTAATGGACATAATACCTGTAAATACATTTTAAGCATGCATAAAGATATGAATGTACTGTACTTTGCTCTTGTTTTAAATACATGAAGCTTGCGACTATGAGAGTTCCAAGAAGAGAGTTATGCACACATCACAACATTTATTTATTTTAGGGCCATCATTTTTTCCATACACAGTAATGTATTTGTGTTATACAAACCTGTCACATCCGAAGTGGCATAAGTTCCTCTAAATGACCTGTATCTCATGTATAACAGTTGATTACACACATTGTTTCCATATGATGCAGACGTAAGCATTTATTTTTCTTCCATCTCAATTTTGTTTACTTCGTATACAGAATAGCCCACACTATATTCTAACACCGTAAAAAAGTGCTTCATATTTTTTAGTTTTATAATATTGTACTCTACTTTTAGTACATCGTGCCATTAATGTCAAAGAAGAATTGTGAATTTGTAAACTAATATTAAATTGTAATTCCTTACTGCAGGCATTTTTCCTCATTAAAGCAATGCAGAATAAAAAAATCACTTACGGGTGTTATTGCATCCATTAATGCAATACAATACATTAATCCTATGGTACCACAATATTTATTGCAAAAAATACCACAGCTCCATTTAAAACAATGCTAAATTGTGCATAGCTCTTTGTAGTATATAGTACTTTTTCTGGAATTTCTTGGGTTAACCAGTGTTAAAGGGGAGAATAACATCTGCTAGATGTGTACATTTTTCAAAAATCTAAAGGGATTACTAAATGATGGTATCCATTATTTTTATGAATAATATTTAACATTTTACTCTTTTGAAGAATTACTTGTCTTTTTTTTTAACTAATAGGAATATTGAAATTGTTATGAGTTGAAATTATTGCTTACCAAAACAGAGAACACAATGGTGTGTATGTTTTCATTAAACTAAACATTTGATTTCATTAAATCACTGTGGTTAATACATTGGACACATATAGTTAAGGGAGAATAACAATACACCGCAAAATGCCTGGAAGAGATTTGTTCACAGATTAAAGATAGAAAACATATCACACAAAGACATACCACACAGAGGCACAGCCAATTATAATATGCTTGTTATGTAATATTTAATTTGCTGTATTGTTTGCTGTTTATTGACTGTTTTTTTAGGTATAATAGTGAAATCAGTTAAAAAGTTACCTCTTGGGAGGCGTGGTTTGGAGCCTGACCAAGATGGCCGCATGATACTGAAGCTACTCAAGTTTTGATTTGCAATCCACAGCAATCCTAATTTATCACCAACAGAATAAACTAAATTCCTAGGAATTTGGATAGCAGTCAATATAGGGATCATTTTGAGTCTAAACATCAAATATATGGACATTATCAAGTTAAATAAAAGAAAGAAAACAGGAGCAACAGAGGACTACTGATCACCGCCATAGGAGAAGCGCAGCCTGTCCTGCCCGACACGATACACCTCTGGACGCTAACGGGCACCAAGGTGAGTGGGGGTGGAGGAGTGAGGCGACTGGGGAGAAGTGGCCGCAGAGAAGTATCTTTAGCCCTGCAACACGCTGCTGCGCGGGGTCCTGTGAAACACAATGCCAGAGTATTCTCCATAGCTAGCCCTAGTGAGACCCATCCTCCCCCCCCTGCCGGCGGGCGAGCAGCTTATAGAGGGGTCGCGTCGGCCACCCCCCCCCTAGAAATCCACTGCCAGAGTGAGAGGTCTGTACTGCCGGAGCTAAATAAAACAGCTGAGGCTCGGGGCAGGAGAGAACTGGGAGCTCCGGTCTCAGAGCAGCCCAAAATGGCCACCAGCCGAGACTGACAGAGGGGAGGCAGGGTGCTGGTTGCCGGCTCGGTCGGGGAGGATTGAAGGCGCACGGAGGTGCTCGTCCCTGCCTGCTGGCCCCCCCATACTGCTGAGGACACATGATCCTTCCCCTTCCCCAACCGCCTTACCTCTACTCTGCCAGGGAAGTAACAACAGCGCAGACCCTGGCGCTGTGCTGAGAGCTGCCTATGGAGCCGCATTGAAGGGAGCGGCGGTCATTTTGGATCGTCGATCCGCGGAGGTGCCTGTATCTCTGTATCTCCCCCCGGCACCCCTAGACTGCTGGCGCAGGTTTGTTGCAGAGAGGTAAGGACCTGTAGACATCCCCTTAGTCAGCTGGCCTGACCCTCTGCGACAGGGTGCGGTGCAGGAGCCGCGAGCCTCCCCTTCATCCCCAAAGGGGCTGCCCCAAAGCTGTGAAAGGTGGGGAGGTGCTGGAGAGGAGAGGCTGTGAACTGTCTCCCTTCTGCCCCCCCCCCTTCTTGTCCCCATAACTCCAGAAAATCACAGAAAACCAATCAATAGAATGAGGGAAGAGGGCTGACCCTATTTCAATAAAAATGTTCATTCGGGGGAGACTTCCGGTGACATCACAGAGTATGGTCGGGTTGTAGAAGAGCTCCCAAAAACCCTCGCCGATAACCCGCTCATTTAAGCACCCACCGCCACCAAAAAATCTCCAAAACACCCCCAAACATACAAGAAGAGGGGACCATGCCTTCTTAAGGAAAAGCGACTCAGAATCAAGGGGTCACCAAGTACTTTACCCCCGCGCAGCGCTTGCTGGAGCTGAGCTGCGACTCACAAGATGGCGCCGAGGAGGCCATGCAGGCCTCAAATGTGGATCAGGCGCCAGACACAGACAGCCGAGAACCGCCGGAATTCGGCCTAAATAAACAATACTTCGATGCCCTTTTCCTCCAAATGAGGAGAGGAAAGACGTGAATGCTGTCCAGCAAATAGAGAATGCAGCGCACCACGATCCAAAAAGAAGAGCAGGTGTGGCCAAAAAACAATCTTTATTGAAGAGTCATAAAAGCAAGGGATGCAACCCTTCAACGCGTTTCGTGCCTAGCACTTTATCAAGAAGTGCTTTCACACGATATACCGAACAGTTAAATAGCAATGGCTGCCAAATCTCGCGATACCAGTGACGTCACAGCTCAACCGCGGCCAATGAAAAAGTTCCTCTCTAGCGCATGCGCACTGTGGCCCGGTATAGGGGAGTGACTAGCCACAAATCAGTCCCCATCTCCACTCATAGGGAACGCCCATAGGGGAGTGCCCCAAAATGGAAGATGGGCACCGGCACCGGCTGTACACGCCCCCACCCTTCCTCCATGTTCATGCGCGAGTTATGGTAGTGCAATGAGATGTTAGGTCTCGCGATATCTCATGATACTAAAAAGATATATATAAATAATACTACCACAGCGTGTGTGTCCCCCGTCTGAAATGGGGGAGTGACTATCCATATGTCAGCCTACACATCATCCTTTAAGGGACGCCCAACAGGGAGTCACCCAAGGAGAGTGATTGACTCTGACACAGGGTATACACATCCCTCATTCCTACGGTATACACCTGCGCTGGAATGCAAAGATGTATATGAATTAAAGGTAAAAACAAGTCAAATAAGCTCCAATAAGTAGGTACATAGGCCCAAAAGAGAGCCTATGTATGCTATTAAACCAAATACAACTTAGATCGTGGTTGAGTTGTCTAAAAAAATGTATAGCAAAATAGTAAGCTCAACTGGGCAGCCAGTGACAAAAATGACAATACCAAAACATACACATTTATTATTTAAAAATACACAACAAGACATTTAAAAAAATGAAGTATACAATATACTCGTGTAAAAACAAATGAGCATCCTTGTGATGACAATGAGGTCAAGAATTATTTGAACCATCATATTATGTAATTCATTCTGTGGAGTACCTAAGGAAAATTGATACTTTAATATACTGTAACATTATTTCTTCATGTGGGATATCACAAGATACTAATTATTGAATATCCCATTAAAGGCAAAACATCTTGTTACGGTACTGTACAATTGACAAGAAATAAAGAGGCAAATATGTCGTAAAGTTATTCAGTAAGAGATGCTATAGCTATCCGTCACATTTAGCGACAAGTATACTTCTTACAGTAATATACAATTTGCACAAAATTAATCAATAGATCATGTATGATTCTGGTCAACACTGAAACAAAGAAGAAGATTTCATCAAGGAGAGACTACATTATACAATCATATTTCAATACTGATAATAATAATGTCTAGACTTATATTTTACCCGTTCGAATATAATCATATTTATTTCAAAAAGTGGTTAATACTCCACTCAATATTGATCCCTTCAGGGAATCTCGTTCTCAACATGAATATCCAAAAGGACTCTCTGCAGTTCAGGGTGTTCACAATATCTCCCCCTCTCTCTTTCTTTACAATTTTTTCAATGCCCAAGAACGAAAAGTTCCTGATGCCCCCCTTATTACATTCTGTAAAGTGCTTTGATACAGGATGCTCTAGATCTTTTTTCCGAATTAGTCTACAGTGTTCCTGCATCCTTATCTTCAAAGCCCTTATAGTTCTACCGACATATCTCTTCCCACAGCCACAACTAATCACATAAACAACCATAGTTGTATTGCAGTTGATAAAGCTGTTGATGTTATACTGTTTATGTGGGCTGTGGGAAAAGACATGCCTAGAAGGTCTCATAAATTCGCACATATTGCACTGATTACACCTGAAGGACCCTCTGGTCAGAAAGCGGTCCGGATCACCTACTGGGGTGGAGATAACACTTGGGGAAATAAATGCAGCCAACGTTTTTGCTCGCCTGTATACACACTTTGGGCCTTTTTTAGTGTATTCACATAGAATAGGATCCATTTGTAGTAGTTCCCAATGCTTGTTGATATTTTTTTGAACCTGACCACTTGATTTATTGAATTGAGATATGAACATGGGACACTCTTTGTTGTTCCCGTGTTTCCTCCCTTTTCTGCCATCCCTCACTCTGGACTTTTGGGGTAATAATGTTTCTCTCTCAATCTCCAATACTTCTAAAGTCACCAAGTACTTTACCCCCGCGCAGCGCTTGCTGGAGCTGAGCTGCGACTCGCAAGATGGCGCCGAGGAGGCCATGCAGGCCTAAAATGTGGATCAGGCGCCAGACACAGACAGCCGAGAACCGCCGGAATTCGGCCTAAATAAACAATACTTCGATGCCCTTTTCCTCCAAATGAGGAGAGGAGTCCCGAAAGACGTGAATGCTGCCCTGGAGAGCCTAAGGGCAGATATCAATGGCCTCACGAAGCGCACTGACAAGCTAGAGCACAAGATCAGAGATGTAATAGGATCGCAAAATAGCACAGAGGAAGAGGTGATCAGACTGGGACAGGTCATTGAAGAGTTTAAAGATTCCCCCGAGGACCAAGAAAACAGGGACCGCAGGCAGAACCTCCGGATAAGAAATATACCTGAAGAAGTCACACCTGAGGTCCTCCAACCTTACCTGCACAAGTTGTTCCGTTCCCTGGTCCCAGACTTGACGGAGCACGATATACAAATGGACAGAGCTCACCGAGCGCTAGGCCCGAAATCCTCTGATCCAAACCATCGCAGAGATGTGATTATTACATTTCACATGTACTCCGCCAAAGAAAGAATCATGTCCGCGAGCAGAAAAGCAGGAGACCTTCACATAGAAAATAACAGAATCCAGATATACAGCAACCTGTCGAGGGTCATGGTGGCCAGGAGGAAGGAGATGAAGCCCCTCATTAACATTCTAAAGGACCGTAACATCACCTACCGCTGAGGCTTCCCCTTCAAATTGATCGTTCTGAGAAATGGCCACCATCATACCATCTCCAGACCAGAAGACTCCCCCTCTTTCCTCAAATCACTGGGGCTCACCCCACCACCAGACAGCAGAGGGCCCTCTAAGTCTACAGTGCGCCAGGAAGAAGCACAAACGCCCAAAGCCTCTGAACGCATAGCGAATCAGAAGCTCCCCAACGCCTCAGACCAGGATCAGCGCCTCCAGTCTTGCTCATAACCAACCTGGGGCTCCCCCCCACCCAGCTTCCCTCCACAGTTCGAGAGAAAGAAGTGGAGCCGAACCAGCTGAACACCAACCTGGGTCATCAACCGCCTCCCGGCCGTCGTTCCTCGGATCGGGAAAGAAGACCGCGGCACTCTAGCCCAGGCGCCCATCCACCCTCTCCGCACCGCTGTGACCAGTGACAGGACCTGACTGACAGATGTCAACTTGACCCGCAGAGCCCATCAGCCCCCATCTACTCCCCATCCCCGGCCAACCATCCCCTCCTCCCCCCTCTCCCCTCTCCCCCTCCCCCCCTTCAACCCCACAACCTCCCCTTAATCCTTCCCTCCCTCCCGCTGTCCACCTAACCGCCATCCTCAAGTACTCAACTTGCTCCCGGTTTGAGGGGCCTCCTCACAAGCCATGCTCCGGCAGCCACGGGAGCCCGGTCTCCGGTCTGGAGCTGCCAGTGGGAAAAACCCGTTTCACCGCTCTACCAGCCGCACCCCCTCGCAGATCCGGCAACCGAGGGAAACATATAGCAACCAGAGGGATCACGTATTCCTGGACTCCTCACCTTGAAAGCGGTAGCAGAAGTCATCACCACCCCCTACGTGGCCCACCGAGTGCCCCTTTCAGACTGCCTCCCTGGGGACCGGGAAAGTAAGGTTGTATATTTGCCTACCCTGCCCTCCCCTCCCAGGGTTGAAGATATATCCCCTCTCAGGTCTCCCCACAACCTGTCTCTCCATCCCCCCTCCCCCCACCCGTTGAGTCAAGATATCACAGCCGCTAACAGGTCTCAAAGCACAAGAATTTTATGGTTTGCTCTAACATGCAGTGATTCTAAATGCTTCTTCATAAACATGTATGTATTTACCATCTTGCAACAACAAAAAAAGATGGTGTAAACAGCGCTAACAATAAATAATTACTATTAAAATAATCACTGGCAGCCAGGTAAAAACTGACAGTACAGTCAGTGAGAGAACACAGGAAAAAAGGAAATACCGGCGCCACAAAACAATATATAGAAAGTCCAAACCATATGGTGTACAGTCTAAATGAATCCTAATATAGCTGGTGAAGAAAGGATCTCATGTCCATGAAGTGCAATATATGAAAAGAGAAAAAAAAGAAACAAATTATGGTGCAGTATGCCAACAATGGTAGCTAAAAACAGACAAACAAACTACACAAGACAAACAAGACAAACAATCAAAAACACTCTAGCAAGGCTCAGTATAAGACAAAGCTAATTTATTACTGGCTAATAAAAGTGGATAAAATCACGCCTCCGGAGGGGTAAAATTAAAACCCTACTCACAGAAAGCTTGAAACAAGCAGGCAAACAGACAGGAATCGTGCTGGAGAATTTCCAAGATGGCGACCGGAGCGTCCTCTCCGGCGTCCCCACGTGACAGGGATGGAAGGCGAGTCTCACAAATCGCGGGATTTCCGGGTGGATATGACGTCACGCCACACGATAGTCCCCAACGCTGACATTCTCCTTCACTTGACTCCCACAGCTACAACACGGCTCCACTCTCTGTACTGCAAACTGCAAACTGCTTCCACAGACCAGTCTAAAGCTCTAAAGAACTCAAATCTTCCCGACGCGTTTCGTGCGCATGCGCGCACTTCTTCAAGGGATATGCCAACCCCTTGGACTGGATGGTATAAATACTAACAGTCCTATGTTCCAATTGGTTTTAGATGAAGCCCTTAATCAAGTTAATAAGATGCACAGAGACACATTATTGCAATATAATGTAAAGAAAAAAGACACTTTAGAGAGATGTAATAAGCAGGTTGCCTTTATTACCCAATATAATGAAATGGCGCCCAAAATAAAACAAATTTTTAATAAATATTGGCCCATTCTTTTACAAGATGAGGTTTTAGTGGATTTTCTCCCTAAAAAACCTAACATTATATTTTCTAGGGCTAATAACCTTAAAGCTAAGTTAGCCCCTAGCTGTCCGGTTAAACAACAAAAACAGAGACAAGCAGGGAGCTTAAAAGGTTTTTTCACCTGTGCAAAGTGTGTAGCCTGTTCTTTTAGTAAAAGTACCAAACAGTTTACATCTAACGTCACCTCTAGGAATTATCCCATAAAAACATTTATCAACTGCCACTCAATGTTTGTTATATACCTACTGCAGTGCCCTTGTGGCTTGCAGTATGTAGGCAGAACTGGGAGAACCTTCCAGAGACGCATCTACCAGCACATTTACAACATTAAAAAGGGTCTGGTGACACATAGTGTTTCGCACCATTTTCTTTTGTGTCATGATAAAAATCCTAAGGGTCTCCGCTGTCAGGCTATTGAGTTAGTTGATGTTAATCCAAGAGGAGGGAGTAGATTACAGCAAGCCAGTATGCATGAAGCATACTGGATATATGAACTAAAAACTCTCTCACCTAAAGGGTTAAATATAGACTTTGAATTGAAAGCTTTTCTCTGATCCTATTATTTAATTGCCTCCTAATATTTATTTTTTTACCATTTTATGTGTTTTTATGTATTAATGTTGTTATATGTATCTGTTTTATGGTTGTCTTTATTGTCTAGCATTGGTTTATCTATATGCCGCCCTGAATATGTCCAACATGGGTTAAACTTATTACAATTACTAATCAACCAATTGGAACATAGGACTGTTAGTATTTACACTGGCGACACACTTTATTCGAGCTCGGCTAGTCCCACGAATTCGGGTATACCCGGGTGTATTGAGGTTTGTGACTGTTTTCTGCCCGAGTGCATTGGGTTATTTTCCAGGCAGGGATTGAAGCATTTTATTCCCGCTGGCTGCAATACTGCACAGTATATATATATACTGTATTACAATTCATGAATTTATGCCATCTGGTAGACACGCGAAGCATTGCAGCCTATTAAATCCTAATCATTATTATTTAACAGATCAGCCGCCCATCAGCCAGGCATGAACCCAGGCTGGGAAGGCAAACGCAACGGGGCTTGTCAGAGGTGAGGAGCGGCGCATTCCAGGTATCTGCCAGGTACATACTGGGTATTTGCTCGAATAAAGTGTGTCGGTGCAGTATACCATCCAGTCCAAGGGGTTGGCATATCACTTGAAGAAGTACGCGCATGCGCACGAAACGCGTCGGGAAGATTTGAGTTCTTTAGAGCTTTAGACTGGTCTGTGGAAGCAGTTTGCAGTACAGAGAGTGGAGCCGTGTTGTAGCTGTGGGAGTCAAGTGAAGGAGAAAGTCAGCGTTGGGGACTATTGTGTGGCGTGATGTCATATCCGCCCGGAAATCCCGCGATTTGTGAGACTCGCCTTCCACCCCTGTCACGTGGGGACGCAGGAGAGGACGCTCCGGTCGCCATCTTGGAAATTCTCCAGCACGATTCCTGTCTGTTTGCCTGCTTGTTTCAAGCTTTCTGTGAGTAGGGTTTTAATTTTACCCCTCCGGAGGCGTGATTTTATCCACTTTTATTAGCCAGTAATAAATTAGCTTTGTCTTATACTGAGCCTTGCTAGAGTGTTTTTGTTTGTTTGTCTTGTTTGTCTTGTGTAGTTTGTTTGTCTGTTTTTAGCTATCATTGTTGGCATACTGCACCATAATTTGTTTCTTTTTTTTCTCTTTTCATATATTGCACTTCATGGACATGAGATCCTATCTTCACCAGCTATATTAGGATTCATTTGGACTGTACACCATATGGTTTGGACTTTCTATATATTGTTTTGTGGCGCCGGTATTTCCTTTTTTCCTGTATTTACCATCTTGGGAACAACTGTTGTATATGCACAATGTCTAGCAATATCGCTAAGCTCAATACCCACTTCTACCCCCCCCCATGTATCTGCCAAGACAAGATCTCTAGGTAGAGCACAAGTCTCAAAGTAAATAAGCAAGCGTCACAACAACAATGTGCTACAGCACCTATAAGGACAAAACCCTTATATGCCCCCCTCCCCCCCACATCCCCTCTCTCTCTCCCCCACACCCCCCTCTCTGTCCCCCCCATCCCCCCCTCTCTCTCCCCCCCTCTATCACTCCCGCCCCCCCCCAGCCCACCCGTCCCCTTCCCCTCCCCCCCCACCCTCCTGTGTAAAGATAGAACAGTGATGTACAGGCCTCAAAAGAAAAGAAATGTTTGGTTCAGATTTATATGCAGAGGTCTCTAAGGTTCCCCATAACTGTGAATGTAACAATCAATTCATTTTCAACTTTAACATCCACAAATATCTCAGAACACTAATAAGGTCCAACCACATGCCTCCTCCCTGCTCCCATCCCTGCCCCCACTCCCCCCTCTCCCTCCCTCCTCCCCTCTCTCCCCCCCTCCCCCCTACCTCCCCCACTCCCCCTTTCCCCCACCCCATTTCCCCTTCCCCTCCCCCCTCCTTCACCCCTCCTGCCCTTGCCCTTCCCCTCCACCCCCGACACCAACTAGATAGTGCCACATCCTAGCATGTCCTACTCAAAAGTGCCCTCCCCTCCCTCCATTCCCCCCCTCCTTCCCCTTCTAAGCTAAACGACTCCCTGCTCCACTGCCCAGAAACAGAGATGTTAGTCATAGAAAAACTCACTATCTTTTTTCAAATCAATAAGGGTTCAGTCTCAGCCCCAGCAATGCTGTGGGGGGCCAATAAGGCCTCAATCAGGGGCGACCTAATCTCAGTCACAGCCTATAAGAAAAAACAGAAACTCAAGCTTCAATAAGACCTTACAGATAAGATTGCACAACTTGAACAACAGCATAAGCACACAGCCTCCAAAAAAATATTCAAACAACTAAACCAAACTAGAGTAGCCCTCAAACACACCCAACTCGAAGAGGTAGAGAGATGTAAGGAATCCGCTCCACGGTTTACTGGTTACCTTACCTTGCATACCGGTGCAGTTCTGGAACAGCTTTCCTGAGGTTTGCTGCAGCCTGGATTCACTCAAAGCAATACACACTCCCTCTGGTATCTACTGCAGCTGTGCAGCCTTTCATTGCAAACTATACTTGCATTCACTCATTAGGGGCAGGACCTTCACACCCCCGCCGGGGATTGGCCCGCTGGCCTTTAAGTATTGCTTGCCCATAATGCTCCTTGCCGAGCATAGTCCTAACTGGATGTCAACTGTTTTGCCACAAGCTCTCGCTTGTTCTCCTTTGCTGATACCAGGTTCCGCCCTGCGTCCTTCAGCTTCCTTCAAGCCGCTTGTTCTCCAATGCTGATTCCAGGTTACGTCCTGCATCCTTCAGCTCCCTTCAAGCCGCTTGTTCCCTTATGCTGATACGGAGGTATTCCCTGCGTCCTTCAGCTTCTGTTCCCCTGTGCTGAAGCAGAGGTTTCGTCCCTGCGTCCTTCAGCCTCCTGGATTCCTGCACTAAAGTAGAGGTTCGTCCCTGCGTTCTGCAGTCTCCTGGATTCCTGCACTGAAGCGGAGGTTTCCCTGTATCTACAGCTTCCTGGTTCCTGGGGCCTACTCTTTCCCTAATATAGAGAGGCCGTGTCCTGGTTCCTGCGCTGAAACAGTGGATTCCCTTGCCCGCTCAGGACTTTTGCGTTGTAGCACTGGTGCACCCGTGCAGCAAGACGGTGTGCTATTCTGGTCTGCCTACCATCTCCTGTGACCAGCACCATGGGCCATGGTCGTCGCTCGCGCAAAGGCCAACCCCGCGCTCCTAAGCTGAAGCGGGTCTCTCCTATCTCCTTATTGCCGAACTCCTGCATGGACAATATTTATCCTGACGTCTCCTGTTCTGACCCTGGCTTGTACAACGACGACGCTGTCTTCTCCAATCCTGATCCTGCGACATATGACTACGAACTGCGCAATCCGGATCAGCCTGCGCGGTCTCAGGTCGGTGCTTTTACAACCCCACCTCAGCCTCGCGGTCCGACCCTGGTTTGTGGCGAGCAGAACCCTGACAGTATGCTCGGCCCTACAAACTCGGACCCCGCAGAGGTGTGGGTTGGTAAGTTTTTTCCTAAAAACCTGTCCCAGCCTGTAGACCAGTCCCAGTTTGAGAATAATTATTTGTGCGATATAATACCTCTGATGGAAGATCCGTTTATGTTGGAGGGCTTGACTCCCTTGCAAAAGAAATGCCGTAATAATCTGGTTTATAAGGCTTACTGCCTCAGAGACTTAAAACAGTATCTGGCCAGTGTTTTGGCCATTGCTAACATTGCTTGCTCCCCTGATTCCCCTTTAACTGGGGAGGAGCTGAGTCCTGTGGAACTGGTCAACGCCTGTAGTACACTCAATGCCCTGGCTTTATCTTTGGACATTCCTATAGTATTCCCGGAACCTTCCGTCATGGTGGCTCTCGCTCACGAGACGCTGCATTTACTTTCCCGTGCATTGGATGATTGCTTGTTAAAACAGGATCGTCTCTTAGCCGCTCACGCCGTCGTTTGGCGGTATCCCTCGGCTACCAGTCCTGTTGCTAAACCGGGGGACGTATCTCTCTCTCCGGGAGATGACCAAACAGAACTATTACCAATATCTCCCAACGTAGCAACTGCCACAGTCCCAAGCTCTGATTGTATGCCCGGGTTCCCTGACACTAATGATATGTCTACATTAACCCCTGCCGATCAGTCCTGTGAGGTCCCCTTGGAGAACACATATGTGTCACTAACTAACACTAAGGTTCTTGTATCAGAGAATAAGTCCCTTAGTTCTCCTATTTCTAGCTTTGAATCCCTCTCTCTAGGTCTTGAGGGTTTTCCAGCTTTAAACTCTGCTAGACAGTCCTGCGCGCTTTCCCCGTCAGAGAAAGAATCCCTAAGTTCTGTTCCCAGGGTTATTTCTGTATTAACCTCTGTGGGGAAGCTCTCTGAGTTTCCTTTGGTAAATCCCCGTTCTCTGTCAGCCACGGTCACGCCCCTAGCTTCAGACGAGAGATTCCTGCGCTCTTCTAATACAGAGAAAAGGTTACCCATGTATTACTCTCAGGCATTGTCTGCATTAACCCCTGTAAATTCTTGCTGCCTCCAAGTTAATGCCTTCGTTGTAGCCTCAGAGAATGAGTCCACAAGTCAGACAGCAGAGGTTGCATTGAGGGATTCCCATAACCGTACGGAGTCTCTAGATATTCTTTGCTATAAATCCCCTGCTTCAGCTCAAGTTTCCGCAGTTTCGTCTCCGGAGACTTCGGCTAAAGTTCTGGTTCCTGTTAAATGTATTCAGGAGTCAGGTTTTTCCCTAAGCTTAGTCACAGAGTTCCTTCTCCCGGGTATTTCACTGAACCAGCCTGTCGCCCACATAGCGGTGATCCCTGCTTCAGCGCATAGTTCCCACATTATGGAGTCTGCAGTAAGTTCTGGTTTCCCAGACATTCCTTACCAAATACCTACTTCAGAGACCAGTGCAGTTATGATTAACCCCCATGTACTGTCTGAGTTCTCCTCCTCTTTAAGCTTAGGGTTAAAGGCATACAGTAGTCTGTATGTCTCTCCTGGGGTTCATATTATGTTCCCAGGAATGTTTGCTGACGCACGGTTTTCTCCCAAAAGTGACGCTTTTCCATATAGATTAGTAAAAAGCTTGCACACTCTTTCCCTTTTCGCTGAATTGTGTCTTTCTAGTTTTGAGACTCTGAGAGGTAATGATTCTCCTTCTGATTCTGAAGCTCTTCCTACAAGGAGTATCCTGTCTGGGGGTCCCCCTGATTTCTCTCTCCAGGCTAATTCTCCAGGGATCAGCATATCTGTGGTCACTCCCTTAGTACTGTCTGAGGTCACCATGCATATATTACAAGTCCTGGGGTTTAACTCTGAGCTGTTTAGCTGTCCTGCCTTTGCTGAAACCCAGTCCCTCAGTACTGTGTCTAAATATGCCCCAGCAAACATGGGGTTACTCTGGGAAGAAATTAAAGCTCCTGTCTTAAAGGGTGTTTTTTCTCACATGTCCAGCAAATTTAGAATCTCAGTAAGTGTTTCTATGTCACTTATCAATACATCTGATTTTTTCTCTAATCAAACCCAGATACCCTCACTATCGGTTAGGAGTCCTGTGATCAGAGATTTTGCACTAGAAAACACACCAATTCATGTTTTTGTCAGGTTAGGTACCCCTGTGGTTAGGGCCATTGCAGTTTTAGAGAAGACTCTTTGTACTCCTAAGGTGCATGTCATTAAGAGTTTTCATAGTTCATACTTGCTGCTTGTTGATTCTCAGGGCCCTGTCATTGAGGTACAGACTTCAGCTTCTGATGTTAGCTTCCCTCCCACCACTACCCTGGCTCTGCCTTTTTCTCAAGCTACTGATTTGAAGATCCCAAGGACTATCCCTGATTCACTGACAATATTATCTCCCAATGAAGATTTCCCAGTATTGGAGAGCTCTACTGTTGTTTGCTTCTCTGCTCCTGCTAAACCATGGTTTTGTCCCTCGGAATTTTCGGTTGCCCCTGTTATTTCCTCTCAGTTGGAAATACTCTGTACGTATCCCAAGATTTCGGTCCCTATGCCTGGTTTACTGCTTGCCTTGTCACCTTCCATACCAATACCGGGAGATGCTTCTAACCAGACTATACCTTTACTAACCATTACTTGAGAGCCTTCTAGAGGAAAAATTCCTCGCAAATTCCAACATGCAGTGGTCAGCCAAGACTTTTTCTGTTACAAAGTTTCTCCTGGTGTATTCGATCAACTATCAGGGCCGCTGATCCTAGATTCAGGTTTCTTTATTAAGGACTGGGCTTTCAGTGGGGGTTCTTCTACCGTTTTTGCTCTGGAACTCTCTGGTTCTTCACAGCCCTGGATTTCCAAGACATTTTGCGAGGCAAGCCATGTACCAAGGATGTTTCCTCCATCAATCTTATATCCTAGAACTGTACTCACCAAAGAACTGCTCGTTTACGGATGCCCTTTCTACCTAAAGAATTTTAGGAACAACTCAATGTCCCCAAGGCCCATGGATGGTCCTGTCTGGCCACAGTTCTCACCGGGGGGTGGGGGTACACTAAGGACTAATCATGAGTCTCTGGAGTACGACTCTAGCCCCAATCCTAGATGGTTCAGCAACAATTCCCGGGCCTCCAACTCTATGAGTGCTCATGTTCGCCCGGAGGTCTCGCGTGAAGGGGGGGGTACTGTAAGGAATCCGCTCCACGGTTTACTGGTTACCTTACCTTGCAGACCGGTGCAGTTCTGGAAGAGCTTTCCTGAGGTTTGCTGCAGCCTGGATTCACTCAAAGCAATACACACTCCCTCTGGTATCTACTGCAGCTGTGCAGCCTTTCATTGCAAACTATACTTGCATTCACTCATTAGGGGCAGGACCTTCACACCCCCGCCGGGGATTGGCCCGCTGGCCTTTAAGTATTGCTTGCCCATAATGCTCCTTGCCGAGCATAGTCCTAACTGGATGTCAACTGTTTTGCCACAAGCTCTCGCTTGTTCTCCTTTGCTGATACCAGGTTCCGCCCTGCGTCCTTCAGCTTCCTTCAAGCCGCTTGTTCTCCAATGCTGATTCCAGGTTACATCCTGCATCCTTCAGCTCCCTTCAAGCCGCTTGTTCCCTTATGCTGATACGGAGGTATTCCCTGCGTCCTTCAGCTTCTGTTCCCCTGTGCTGAAGCAGAGGTTTCGTCCCTGCGTCCTTCAGCCTCCTGGATTCCTGCACTAAAGTAGAGGTTCGTCCCTGCGTTCTGCAGTCTCCTGGATTCCTGCACTGAAGCGGAGGTTTCCCTGTATCTACAGCTTCCTGGTTCCTGGGGCCTACTCTTTCCCTAATATAGAGAGGCCGTGTCCTGGTTCCTGCGCTGAAACAGTGGATTCCCTTGCCCGCTCAGGACTTTTGCGTTGTAGCACTGGTGCACCCGTGCAGCAAGACGGTGTGCTATTCTGGTCTGCCTACCATCTCCTGTGACCAGCACCATGGGCCATGGTCGTCGCTCGCGCAAAGGCCAACCCCGCGCTCCTAAGCTGAAGCAGGTCTCTCCTATCTCCTTATTGCCGAACTCCTGCATGGACAATGTTTATCCTGACGTCTCCTGTTCTGACCCTGGCTTGTACAACGACGACGCTGTCTTCTCCAATCCTGATCCTGCGACATATGACTACGAACTGCGCAATCCGGATCAGCCTGCGCGGTCTCAGGTCGGTGCTTTTACAACCCCACCTCAGCCTCGCGGTCCGACCCTGGTTTGTGGCGAGCAGAACCCTGACAAGAGAGCACTGAGATGGTCCAGACAAAAATTGTACGACAAGGGCACCAAGGCCGATAAGCTCTTGGCCACTAAACTCAGAGGCACCCAAATCAAATCACAAATCTCTAAAATCCGCACTAAAAACGGACAAATTTCATATATAGAGAAAGAGATAGCTCAGGAATTTACGGATTTTTACTCTGACCTCTACAACCTACACCCCCCTAACCATGACCCGACGTCCCTCGAGATAATTACACAATACCTGGAGCACTGTAACCTCCCATCCCATTCGAACAAGGAACTAGACAATCTAAACAAAGAAATCTCCCAGGAGGAACTATCGGGAGCCATTGGTTCCCTTAAATTAGCCAAAACGCCCGGCCCGGACGGTTTCACCAACGCTTATTATAAAACATTCTTGCCGATTCTCTCCCCCTACCTCTTAGATATGTTAAACTCTTTCCTGCAAGGGGAACCGATCCCCTCTACAATCACCGCGGCAAACCTGGCAATTATCCACAAGGAGGGTAGAGACACTCTCCTTTGTGGCAACTATAGGCCAATCTCCCTTCTAAATACCGATCTAAAACTCTACAGCAAGATCTTGGCAAACAGGCTCAACCCAATTCTCCCACGTCTCATTCATATAGATCAAGTAGGATTTGTGTCAGGTAGTCAGGCCTCTGACAACACCGCAAAATTGTGGATATAATAGACCATGTGCACCTCACAGGAACCAGAGCGATGATCCTTAGCCTCGACGCAGAAAAAGCGTTTGACAGAATCAAATGGTCCTTCCTAGATCAAACAATGCTGAAATTTGGATTCAGTGGCCCCTTCCTGCAGGGGGTTAGAGCCCTCTACCAAAACCCAACAGCATACGTAAAAATTCCAGGTGGCTACTCTGACCCAATTAGGATCAGAAATGGGACCAGGCAGGGTTGCCCCCTTTCCCCTCTGTTATTGCCCTAACAATCGAACCATTAGCGGACACAGTTAGAGAAGATCAGAGCATTAAGGGTATATCATTGGTGAAACAGAATACAAAATCTCTCTATTTGCTGATGATGTGATCCTGACCCTCGTGGACCCCCACATCTCCCTCCCCAATCTTCAAAGATTGCTATCCAAATTCGGCACAGTATCTGACTACAAAGTCAATATGGACAAGTCAGAAGCACTAAACGTATCCCTATTAGATCAGGAATGGAGACTCCTACAAGCTAACTATAAATATCGATGGAGCACTACCCATATTAAATACCTAGGAATCAGAATCTCAAGCACCTATAGCTCCCTATACCAATTCAACTACCCTCCCCCCTGTTGACCAAATCAAAAAAGATCTGGAAAAATGGAAAAAGTTCCAAATTTCCTGGTTTGGAAGAATTATCTCAATAAAAATGAACGTCATGCCGAGACTTATTTATTTCTTCCAAACACTCCCTGTCCCCGTCCCAATCGCAGCCCTGAAACATATCCAGGCCCTTATGTTCCAATTCATCTGGAATGATAAACGGCCAAGAGTACCAAGGTCTGTGATGTTGTCCCCCAAAACAAGAGGAGGTGTGGGGGTCCCCGACGTGATCAGATACTATTCGGCGGCCCAGTTGAAGCAGGCTGTAGTTTGGAAATACGACCCGGCCTCCACCTGTTGGCTAGCGATCGAATCACATCATGCTGCACCTGCCACCCTCCAGGTCCACCTCTGGTCTCCTGCAGGAAGGGAGGGAGGATCACGGCGATTTGCTCTGGGGGCAATGAGATGCACATGGGATGTCTGGCTCAAGAACAAAGGGAAATACGGCCTGCTAGCTACCCCATCCCAACTTACCCCCATCTTTGGAAACCCACACTTCCCGCCTGGTTGTTCCAAAAAACAATTCGACCAATTCCAAGGTCTAGGAATAAGGCTGATTGCCGATCTGCTGAAAAACGAGGAGATCCTCTCCTTCCAGGAACTCCGCGACAAACATAAACACCAAGGTCTCCATCTGTTCAAGTTCCTGCAAATTAGGCACTTCCTTTTATCCCTAGCCCCAAACGCTAAATTCCCCCCATTAACCAGGTTTGAATCCCTTTGTAGAAAAGGCTCCTACCAGAGAGGTTTGATCTCAGAGATCTATAGGGGGATGGAGTTGGCAACCAGCCCCCCAATCCACCAGTATATGCAAAAATGGTCCGAGGACCTCAATGTACAGATAGATATGGACGAGTGGGAGGATATCTGGGAGTTGGCCACAAAGACAAAAGAGAACATATCTAAAATATTATTCTAGTGGTACCTGACCCTGGCAAGGCTGAGCCAGATCTTCTCCGGCTTTCCTGACCTGTGCTGGAGGGGATGTGGCCAAAAGGGGGACATGGCCCACATTTGGTGGTCATGTCCGGAGATTCAGAGGTACTGGACCAAGATCCAGAAGCTCCTACAAGAGACTACGGGGCTTCTTTTCCCCCTGGACCCCTTGACCTTTGTGCTGAGCAAACCCATAAACGACCTGTCCCCCCCCCCCTTGAGTAGACTAGTATCAGCTATCCTAACCGCAGCCAGATGCTCAATAGCGGCGGCGTGGAAACACACCAAAGCCCCAGTGAGAAACACGGTGTTGAGAAGAATAGATGAAGTCATGGCCATGGATAAACTTACAGCTATGCTCAATAAAAAAATGCCACAGTTTTGGGATACCTGGGACCCCTGGGGCGGCCCGCTAGGACTAGGCCTGCATTAGGCCGTTCTCGAACAGATGGAAAAGGAGGAAGGAAACAGTCTCTGGGCCATCCTCTGTACTTTCAGCTTCTCCATCGATTGAAACAGTGGGCACTTCCGATTCGTTGTCCCCTACTTGAGGTATGGGGAGCAGATGTTCCTATTCCATACCTTTACCCGGCCTTCGGAGTCCTTAATATGGTATACCGGGAGGCCAGGCATCTGTGATTCCACCTCATACACCCCATCTCTCCACCGATCAGCCAGTTTGTGCTTTCCGGGAATGCCCAGATTACGAAGGACAACAGCATTTCTTTATGTCGCACCTTGTGATCGTAGCGCCTTTTGTTACTCGCATTCAATTGCGCCGCCGCCTTCTCAGCCAATTTATAGGCCTGCTGCAAGCTTTCTTGTAACCTTTGTACATATCGAAAGTCCTGTTGGATACCCCATCGGTAGATATCCGCAGACGCACATCCACGGGCAACCTAGCTTCTCTCCCAAACATCAAGAAGTACGGAGTATACCCTGTAGACTCGTGTCGAGTACAGTTATAGGCATGCACCAACATCTCCATATGCTTGCTCCACTCAGTCTTCTGAGAGCCTTTTAATGTCCCCAGCATGTCAAGTAGCATTCGGTTGAACCGTTCGGGCATAGCATCCCCTTCTGGGTGGTACGGGGTAGTCCGTGACTTAGCTATATTCAACAACTTCAGAAGTTCTCTGATGAGAGTACTCTCGAAATCCCTGCCTTGAGCAGAGTGTAGTCGGTTCGGTAATCCATAATGAATGAAGTATTTCTCCCACAATACTCTAGCCACTGTCACCGCCCGTTGATCTTTGGTGGGGAATGCTTGGGCGTATCTTGTATAGTGGTCTGTAATCACCAGTACTGCCCCGGCCAGCTTTAATCTAATGCGGCTGCCTCCGTGGGTTAAAAATAGCTGCGGACGGCGCGCGGCAATCTTCGGCTGTTTTCGGCCGGTTTTCCCGCGCCTCGGGCGCTTTCAATAATAAGCGCCATTAGCGCTTATCTATTGAAGCGGCCGTCGCGCGGGAAACTCTGTTTCAAATGGAGAAAAGCCCCGTGGTTAGCCCGCATTAAACCCGGCAAGCTTTATAATAAAGTTGGCTGGGACAGTACGTTACCGATGCCCCGGGTGTCTGGCTCGCTACACAAGAAATCCATGCACATCAGATCCATGGGACCGGAGCTTTACAGATGGGCCATGGGGGCCGCCCGAGTTGGAATTGTCTTCCTCTATATACAGCGAGTACACCGTCGGCAATGCATTTCCACCGATTCTCTCATTCTTGGCCAATAGAACTGGTCCCGAAGTAACCCGAACGTTTTGTCGACGCCCAGATGGCCATGGTCATCATGTAGTGCTCAAAGGACCATATTTCTCAGCTTTTGAGGCCAGAGCCGCCAACCATCGGTGACCAGTCGCATCCAATTTGGCAGACGTGTTGATGTAAGTTATTGGGTTGTTATCTGTCAAAACTTCAAACTGTACCCTATACAAGTAATCATGCAGCTTGTCTACTACAGCCCATTTGAAGGCTAAGAACTCCAACTTGTGGACTGGATAATTCTGTTTGCTTGGAGTCAAGCGTCGACTTGAATACGCCACTGGTCAGAGCCCCGTATCATGTTTCTGGTGCAACACTGCTCCCAAGCCGCTGAAGCTGGCATCCCCATGTAGAACGTATTCTCAGTCGGGATCGGCATAGGCCAGCACCGGGGCCTGCATTAGGTTGGTTTTCAATCTCAAGAATGCTTGCTCGCAAGCAGGGGTCCATTTCTCGCCAAAGGGTGTTTGTGCAGTGGCAGCTTTCCTGCCTCGGTCTTCAGGATGGATTTTTAAGAGATTATTCAGGATTTTAGCTTTGCTTGAGTAGCCTTCCACAAATAGCCGGTAGTAACCGCAGAACCCCAGGAACCTTAGTTCCTGGACGGTGTTGGGCCGGGGCAAATTCACTACTGCCTCTATTTTCCCTGGGTCGGTGGATATCCCTTCTGCTGATACAATGTGGCCTACATAGTTCACAGACGTGCGGCAGAACTTGCAATTGTCCAGGGACAGCTTAGGTCCTTCCTTTTGAAGTCGGTCCTGCACCTTCAACAGCCGCTCTTCATGCTCCTCCAGCGTCTTCCCGAACACTATAATGTCATCCAGGTACACCAAGCACTCTTGCGGGTTCATGTCTCCCAGCGTCTTTTCCATTAACCTCTGGAAGGTGGCAGGAGCTCCACATATCCCTTGCGGCATACGGGTGAACTGGTAGAACCCTAGTGGGCAGATGAAAGCGGTTCTCTCCTGATCTTCCAGGTCCATGGGCACCTGATAATACCCCAACCTCAAGTACAGCACGCTGAACCATTTACATCCCTTCAAGGCGTTCAGGAGGTCCTCGATGCGTGGAAGTGTGTACTGATCAGGTACTGTGCGATTGTTCAATGTCCTATAGTCTACGCAGAGACGTACGGTCTCATTCTTTTTGCGGACCACCACGATAGGCGAGGCGTAGGGACTGCGTGATCCCTGAATGATACCGGCTTCCTCCATTTTGGCTAGCAGTTTCCTCACCTCTTCCACATCTCGGGGTGCTATGCGGCGGGAAGATTCGCGGAATGGTGCGGTGTCGCTCAATCGAATGGTATGACGGGCGCTGCGACTGCACCCCACATCCATATCACTTATGGAAAACACCCCCCGTCGTTCTTCCAGCTTGGTCTGCCATCTTCCTCCCCACTCCTCCGTCAATGGCGAGTCTCCAAAGTCAAACGCCAACCTTGGGGTTACTGCATGGGCGGTGGCCAACGGGCGATCACCTGCAGTCTTCCTCTCCGGAGTTACTGATAGATTCGACCCAACGGCTGTCAGTGGTCAATGCACATGAGGTACGGAGAAAGGTTTTGTACATATACCTGGGTCCGGGCCGGAATTTTCCCCGACCATTTCTTTACCGAAGCCAATACTTCGTAGCCGAGCTGCTGGTCATCATGTGTTGTGCTCTCCAAGGAGAATAATTGATCCTGCGGGTGTCTGGCAGGATAATGACAGGCGGCGACCACCATTATTCCTTCCCCAGGAGGGATCTCGATCAGCCCCCGCTCTTGACTATACATAATCCTGTGCTCCTCTTCGGTCGCAATCCTACCACAAGCTTCATGTAGGGCGGGGCAAGTGGCTAGCGCCAGCAACGGTAATTCACCCGCTTCCTGCAAGTACATGCGGATAACAGCTTGCACGATGTCGGTATTGGTCCCTATGATTATCGGGGCGCTGGGGTGATCCTGGGGTTCTGGACACACTAGCGCTTCCACCTCCATGGGATGATGTTTGGAAGGGCGGGAACGTTCATTCTGATGCGGGGCGCTCCCGGGCGGCTGCAGGTGCTTCCAAGTCCTCCTTCTCCGGGGTCGCTTCCCCGGCCGCCTCAACTTTGGCTTCGAACTTCTTGGCGTCTTTAGCCGCTACCCTAGTCTTCTTTCCCGGGGTTATCACACGCCCTAATAGTACTGTCTCATGGGCCTGGACTTGATCCATCAGATCATCAAATGTCAGCGCTTAGCCTGGTACTAGGCAGCCACTGATGCGCACAGATACCGGGTGCAGTGGAAGGAGCCCTCTCAGCAATTGGGTGGTGCGCAATCCATCGGCGTCCGCCTTCTGCACCACCCTCTTCCTCACCAGAGTCCACAGATCCAGATGTAGCCATCTAAGGAAGTCAGATACCATTTCTCCCTCCCTCTGAGCCAGAGCATGAAATTTGGCCATCAGGGCAAATGCATCCACAGGAATCCCATACGCTTTAGTGAGGGAGTAAATGATGCCAGCCGTATCAGCGTCCAGGTGGTCGTCTCGGTAACAGTGCACTATGTGAGACGCTGGGTGTCGCAGGCATTCGCAGGCAGGCATCCGGACAGCATCCATGTAGGACCATTCAGGAAGTACCTGTTCCACGTGATCCAACCATTCTTCAAATCCGACTTCCCCCAAAGGGGTGGGTTTGTCGCCAGAGAATGCCTTCAGCTACCGGTATTGATGGGACTGTGTAGATTGCTGTATGACTTCTGCTAGTACAGGAAGGGACACGTTATCAGACAGACTGTTTCCAGCAGGGGCATAAGCATCCAGTCTAGACATACTACTTCTGCTTAGCACCGGCCTAATAGCGGAAGGGGTGAATGAGGCACCTAGACTTATGGCGACAGGCCATCGGGGCTGCAAACTACTCTCAGGAGTACGGAAGGGAGTGGTCGGACCGTACTTGGTGGACCAGAGTAACCCTTCTGTGGCGTGGAGGAAGCAAGGGGCTCGGTGTCGTCCACCAATACTAGCGGGCAATGAAGGCCCGGAGCTTCGGGTAGGATTAATACTGAGGGGACAGCTGCAGGGCATATGTCCTGATCCATGACGAATAATATTTTGCGCCAATTCTGCTCCCTGTCATAGTAATGATCTTGTACTCAGGCAGTATCCAAGAGCGGAAGCTTCCGAACTTGCTCAGTCACCGTCCCCAGGGAGAGGGTAGCGGGGACGTGTCCCATGGCAAGGGCACAGGTCAGGGGAACCTCATGCCACTGGGCCCACTTGCGCACCTCGGGCTGTGAGGGCATGGACATGGCGGACAAAAATAGTACAGGGTTGAGAAAAAAAATATGGGCACCCCAGGTCTGAGATCTCAGCAGCGCCTCCAAATGTAGCCCTTTTTCTGAGACTCTAAAAAGACTATGGGTACTGCACACACCTGTGGCTCCAGGAGATCTGAGCCTCTGCTAGCTTTGAGCCTGGGGTAACAATTATAGCGCAGCGCCTCCACTTACCCAGGATCCCCGTTATGTGAGATTCCCCTGGGCAAGAAACATATACACACATGCTTTGAACGGTTTACTGTAATACAAGAATAGCCTTAGCACTTATACTGAACCATAACACATAACTCATAACACTGCTAACAATTAATGTCTTTATAACGTTAGTGGCTCAGCCACGCTCCTAAGGAGTATTGTCCTTGCCCACCACCGCGTGCCCCGCACACCGTGTCCTTGTATCACTTAGAAACGGTTGTTAGGTAGGCTCAGTCCTTTGGCCACTCACTAGTGTCCCCAAAGAGTTATACCTAAGGCGGGATCAGCGCCTGTTGATCGGTGCTGGTGCACTTTATGTAAATACCTCCCAGTCACTGCGGTGACCGGCAACAGCTTCAAAAAGGATCCGTCGATCCAACACGTTTCTCCCAGATATCACGGTGTCCAGCCGTCTGGTCCAAGATAACTGCAACCGCCGCAACTCTGTGTCTTGTCCCTAACTGGTACTCAGTAATAGGTGATGTTACTACCACTATAGGGTGTCCCTGTATATATATACATACTGACTGTAACTTTGTGTGTATGTGTATATATATATATATATATATATATATATATATATATATATATATATATATATATATATGAATTCCTATAGCTACTGTAAAGAATAAAAATCAACCACTGGAGTGTGAATGATCTGCATCAGGGATAGCTCTCTTAATCAAATCAGATCTTAAGTGATTAATAAAGCATATATGCCATTATACTAGGACCAGCATATAGTAAAATATATTTGTTCAGAGTTCTTCTTGACTTAAATACATAAAAGTGACTGTACTTAAAGTTTTTCTTTAAGGTTGCTCAAGATTTCTAAAGGCCTTAATGGACTCTAACTTATGTCTTTGAAACTGTAAAATTATTTCTACTCAATGTCAAGTACCTTGTAAAAGCAACATTAAACTCTATGGAAAATTAAAAAATTCTGTCACATTAGCTGTAGTACATTGCTCTACTACTTCCTGACATGCTTTTACTAAAAACTACTGCTTCTGAATTTATTTTGATTGGCTTCTTATGAAAGAATGGACATGGACCATCAGGTACTCCCGACTCCTTTGGGTTATTATAATCGTAGTGAACACAAGTGAAAATTAGTCAATTCCAATAAAAACATTCTAAAAAGCATAACATTTGTACTGTATGCAATAAGCTCAATTATTTTAATAATATTTTCTTTGTTAATAGTGTTAATTCTAATTGATTTTTTAAATTCTATGTCCTCTTTATTTTATGTACACTTTGTACTTTGTTTGGTAATTTTAAACTTTCACTGACCTATGTTTGATTATTGTGAGCTTTATGTTAATTTACACAGGACTATACAGTAATGTACAGTACACTATTTTCAAGGTTGAATGGCAAATATATTTGCTAAACACATTTCAATGTAGAGTATACATTTCAACTCATATTCATGCTATACTTTGTTCACTTTCTATGCTTGTTTTACTATATCTACTTCAGAAATATTGGATTTTCCTGTCAATGAAAGAAGATGACATTGTGTAATATCAGGTTACATGTAATGTACATATGTTCTTTGAGTTTAATATCATACATAGGCTTGTCAAGTTTCAATCAATTGGAGTAGTGCCAGTTTAGAAAAATAAATTCTGACTATAATTGAACCTTTATATTGTAAATATTTTGGAGCGAAGATTCATTCTTCCTTTTGTTTTGCCTGCATGCTAATGCATCTATGCATATGCATGTTGTTCATTTGGATTCCTTGTGTTTTATATTTTCTGTATATTAATACTGTGAACATACTTAACTTTATATAAAAATATTGTGCTCAATAGTGATATTTTAATTTGCTGTATGCTACAGTATAAGGTGCAGGGTTTTGTCACTTTTTGTACCCAATATAGATATGTTATGTTAAAAAACCTTTGCATATTATGAGATTTCTGAAAAAAAGTGGTTTTACAGCTTCCTTAAATAATGGTAAATGTCATTGGTAACCAAGATTTTAGTACCCTCTTTAGTGGGAGTTCTGCAATTAATTATACAAAAAGTACTTTTTCCCCTTTTAAAAACATGCTAAGGTAAAGGCAAAATGATTATTGGGAACGTAACAGATTTTTTCAGATTCTGATTGGTTGTTTGGTTATTATTGAGTATATATTGAACATCTCTACAGTATATTGCTGTTTTATATATTCTAATTAAAATTACACTACTTGCATCAATTCATGCTAAAATTCAATTGCGCAATCACCCCTGTCAAGGGAAATCTTCTTGCAGTTCATTAAGTAAATTGCATGATATAAACTTTGTAGGGAGTGCTCAGAAAAATTTCAGGAGTATTGAAAGCCTTTTCTATTCCCGGTTTCTAATAGAATCTTGATACTGTACCTAGAGATGGGCAAATGCTTTTTTTTTCTGAATTTGAACGTCACGGGAGACCAGGACATTACACCTATATAACCAGGATCATTTCATTGAGCAAAACCCGAGTAAAACAAATTGTGATTTATTTTGTAGAAACAGACATACACACAATGGGTTACAAATAGCAGGAAGACAACATACTTACTTGGACCTGGGATACAAAACTAGACTCTCCTAAGTGCAGGGAATCCTCACCCTGATCACAGTTGCAAAACAGGACAGAACATATCCAGGCAGCTTTCTGCTGAAGCCTCTTTTCTTTCTTGCTGCAGACTGAAACTGGACACTTAGCATCTGAGAACCTTAGATGACTTACTTAGAACTCCCTTAAAACTTGGAACATAACTTGGAACACTTGGGGCACTCTCTGGGCTGGTTACTAACTTTTTTATATCCTTTCCAAAGCCAGCCCCGCAGCATTAGCGCCAATCCGCAGCGTGGGAACTTTACTGCTAGCCACTCAGCTGTTTGCCTGTCTTGTGAAGCTGGGCTCCTGGAGCTTCAACAGGGCAAAGGGGCATGTGTGAAAACTGCCATCTTGCCTACTTGCCATACAGAACCCCCCACAGGGCTTGGTGCCTCAACGTCTTGGTGGACCGGCCTGTATTCATCCAGGACGTGGGTACTTCACGCAGCCATCCTGTCCAGAAGGTGTTCACACTTCTGGCCACAAGTGTGACTTTCATGGACGGGCCTAGGGCAGACTTAATGGCACCACACTCTGGTAGCCCATAATCCCCCCTCAGAGTCCAAACAGTGAATGACCCAGCTTAGGTTTCAATGTACCAGCATACTGTATTTTAAAACCTATCAGTTTAATAAAATATACATGTTCTTATTAAAATGTCCTAAGTCTTTTGGTGTGAGGGATAGAGTGAAAATGTGAACTGTTTCATCCCCAGTAGCCATATCCCTTATACTCTGCAAACTTAGATTTCTTTTTATTTTATTAAAAGCCTCACAGACGTATATATGACTGGAGCAACCACTGAACCCCTATACCAGGATTAGGGTGGTCTGGGCATGGACTGGGCATCCCCCCTTATACTAGGGACCCCTGGTATGTTGCAGGGATACATTAACCCCTTATTCCCCATTTACCTTGCGGGACTTTGCTGCAGCAGGAATCCTAGTGGTGAGTCGCAAGAACATTTTCAGAGTAGGGGTTTAACCAGAGCACTGCTTCAATGTATCCGAGAATCTTACCTGATTCCCGGGTACATCTTTGGGGTATCATGTAACTCATGAACCCACTACATAGCCACAATCTGCAAAGACTTTCTCCGTCAAACCCACTCTGAAACTCATAGCCTAGCAATCTCCTGGTTCCAGCACTCCTGGAAAGGTAAAAATACAGAAATTCACACACACATCACAGTAATGCATATACGACAGTCAAGTCAGAGAGCTGACACTCTAAGACCCCAAAACAATGATTAGGGGCAACCAAGTAAGCTTAACCTTTATTTGTGAGCTTGGTTACCTTTTCACCATCACATTGAATCTTCCTGGTATCATGCAGTTCCTTTATTTGCGGATTTTTGTTCTGTCACTGACAATTCGAGTAGTGAATTAGAAATCCGTGATCGGATTGTTAAAAAAAACAAACAAAAAACCATTAATAAAAATGTGAAAGATAGACTTTCAATTTAGGTGTAGGTGTGTAGGTAGGTGTGTGTGTGTGTGTGTGTGTTTGTCTGTATCCCCTCAAGCTTCACTACAAATAAATTAGGGAGACATGCCTGTGCAGGAAATGGTGCAAACCTAAGGTACCCTGAGATATGCTAAGGATTATGCAAAGACTATTTAAATAAGTCCCATTCCACACTTCCTACTGCACCGACACACTTTATTCAAGCAAATACCCAGTATGTACCTGGCAGATACCTGGAATGCGCCGCTCCTCACCTCTGACAAGCCCCGTTGCGTTTGCCTTCCCAGCCTGGGTTCATGCCTGGCTGACGGGTGGCTGATCTGTTAAATGATAATGATTAGGATTTAATAGGCTGCAATGCTTCGCGTGTCTACCAGATGGCATAAATTCATGAATTGTAATGCAGTATATATATATATACTGTGCAGTATTGCAGCCAGCGGGAATAAAATGCTTCAATCCCTGCATGGAAAATACCTCAATGCACTCGGGCAGAAAACAGTCACAAACCTCAATACACCCGGGTATACCCGAATTCGTGGGACTAGCCGAGCTCGAATAAAGTGTGTCGCCAGTGTAAGAGTATTTCCATACCAACGATACTGTACATAGTTCATAATAAGCCTAAGGCTTTTTAATGACTGGAATGGTGTATTAGTCAGACCCAACAGGAATAGAATCCACAACCACAACATTTCTAGGCAACAGCTAATAGCTAGTAGTGCACCACTGTTTGCTACTTGCATACCTCCAAGTGAAATCAGTTTTGTTGTATGCAACCTTGAAAGGAATTCAAGCACAGTGTAATAATAATATGTATATAGGCCATGAGTTACTGAGGCCAGGTGAAATTAAATAAAACACACGTTTTCTTACACACACAAGTAAAAACAAGGTGAAGCACAGCAAATAAAGCAGAAATAGAAAGAAAGTAATATAAAAAAAAAAAATTTGGTGACTTGTGGTAGTACTTCTAATCTTGTAAAGGATGAAGACAGTGGGTTATAAATACTAAGCCATGTTCTGTTATAAGGCACTGTGACAGGGTGAAGTCAGCCACTAACTGTTATGTCTGGAAGACATACGTCTGAGTGCTTCATCCAGCACTCAGAGGGTTAACCCAGGAGGAATGGTTGAGTAATCAGAAGGGAGCCAACACACCTGACAACCAGCATGAGATATAAGGAAGTCATTGCTGGTAATCAGGTGGCTGTCTCAGAGCTATCCTAGACAAGCTGCTATGCAGTTGGATTCACAAGTACCTCTCTAAACAACAGTAAGAACTGTTCATATTGTTTTGGAATGTTTGATATATGTTACGGCTTGGTAAATAGATTAGCCAGCCAGCCTGATAGATAGGCTAGAGTGTTAGTAAGTTCTCCCAATGTGGAGCAGGTTTTATTTTGCAATGTTTTGTTTATGCCTTAAAGGGACAGTGTGCCCACATGTTTAGTTATGCTGTGGAGCAATAAAGCCATTCAACATTTGCTCTAAACCTGAAAATACATGTGTGGACTATTGTCTGACCTCGGCTACAGGCCGTCCTGCCACAGGTGGTGTTAGAAGTGGGATATTAAGGACGGCCCCTGCACCAGAAGGGCCACACATAAAAAAAATAGAGAAAATGTTTTCTCAGTTCCTGGAGCAAGCCTTTTTCCCCAAAGATTTTTCCCCATAGACACCGCGTCCCAAAGACACGTAAACAGAGACGTGCGGAAAAAGAGGACTGGTTAAGAAAGGCTGGGACTCTTGATAACGTTATTCAGCCCTACAGACTGCAAGTCATGGCAGGAGATGACCAGGGTGAGGAACAGGCAGATATGGGAATTTTGCCAGACCTGGCTCTCCCTGGCTTCCGTCAGAGGCAGAGGGAAGACCCAGCTCTGGCTAGACAATATGAGGAGGTGGTGCGGGTCAACGATAATATAGTAAATGAACAAGGTGTAAGGATGTTTCTACATTTCGAACTATTGAATGACATCCTATGCCGTGTGAATAAGGTTACACAAACAGGGGAGGTCATTCGACAAATGTTAGTCCCTAAAGGGTTGATTAAAACAGTGATTATCCTAGCCCATAACCTCCCATGGGGTGGTCATTTGGATAGAGATAAGACCACAGACCGCATCTTGTCCCGGTTTTACTGGCCAGGCATACATGGTGACATCATGAAATTATGTGAGACATGTCCTTAATGCCAATTAACTAGCCAAAAGAGACAGAAGCCAGCTCCCTTGGTTCCTCTGCCCTTGATATCAGTCCCATTCGAGAGGATTGGTGTAGATCTGGTAGGACCTTTAGAATCCTCTGCGAAAGGCCATAAGTTCATACTAGTGGTTGTAGATTATGCCACCAGATATCCTGAGGCCTTCCCTCTCTGATCAGCCACTGCGAAACAGGTTGCTCACAGACTGTAGAGCTGTTCTCCCGGGTAGGACTTCCCCAGGTAATGTTAACCGACCAGGGAACAAACTTCATGGCAAAGTTAATGCAGGATGTCCTGAAGTTATTGGAGGTTAAAGCCATCTGGACCTCGGTCTACCATCCTCAGACTGATGGATTGGTTGGGAGGTTTAACCGCACTTTAAAAACCATGCTTAGGAAGTTTGTGGACACTGAAAGCGAACCTGGGATGAACTCCCTTTCCTATTGTTTGCGGTACGAGAAGTTCCCCAAGCATCCACAGGCTTCTCACCGTTTGAGCTCCTATATGGACGCCAATCCCGGGGTATTCTAGACCTACTGAGGGAATACTGGGAGGAGGAAACCTAACCCTCCAAGAATACTCTTCAGTATGTCATAGACCTTAGAAACCGCCTGGACATGATAGGTCGGTTTGCTAGGGAAAATCTAAAATCTGCTCAAGAATGTCAAGAGAGGCAGTATAACCAAAATGCCCGCATAAGGGTCTTCCAACCTGGGGACCAAATGATGCTCCTATTACCGACTTTGGAGAGTAAACTCCTTGCGAAGTGGCAGGGTCCTTTCCAAGTTCTCCGCCGCACCGGGGAGGTGAACAATGAGATCTCTCAACCAGGGTCCAGGAAGGGTAAACAAATCTACCACATAAACCTCCTGAAGCCCTGGAAGACGATGAGATCGCTATTCATCCACCCTCAGGAAGGAGAGACAGATTTGAGTCCACAGCCTCCAAAGGGTAGTACTTACAATGACCATCAGGTCCCTATGGGAGAGCAGTTAACAACAGAACAAAGGTCAGACCTACTGGAATTATGTGACCAGTTTCCAGATATTTTTTCTGAGCTGCCAGGGCAGACTGATTTAGTGTCCCATAGGATTGAGACGGAATCTGGGCTAAAAGTACGGTCCCGTCCCTATAGATTGCCAGAGGGCCGAAAAGACCTTGTAGAGAGGGAGATAACAGACATGTTAGAATTAGGCATGATCGAGGAGTCCTACAGCGAATGGTGTAGCCCTATAGTGTTGGTCCCTAAACCAGATGGGTAGGTGAGGTTTTGCGTGGATCTCCGAAAGGTAAATGCTGTATCCAGATTCGATGCATACCCAATGCCTAGGGTGGATGAATTGCTTGACTCTCTTGGAAAGAGAAGTATATCTCCACCCTAGATCTCCGAAAGGATATTGGCAGATACCTTTAGCGGAAGAATCCAAATGCAAAACTGCCTTTGCCTCCCCTCTCGATTTATACCAATTCGTCACTATGCCATTTGGGTTACATGGGGCTCCAGCCACATTCCAAAGGTTAATGGACAAGGTGCTACGACCCCATAGGGCATATGCCGCTGCCTACTTGGATGACATTGTCATCTATAGTAGGCACTGGCAGTCCCATTAAAAGGTTAAGGGCAGTCCTAACATCCTTAAGAGAAGCACGGCTCACTGCAATCCCAAAAAATATGCCCTGGGAAAAGCCACAACAAAATACTTGGGCTGTGCCATTGGGGGAGGGATAGTAAGGCCACTTGCCAGCAAGGTGGCCGCCATAAAGGAAGTCCCAACCACACAGCCAAAGACAAATGTCCTCTCCCTTTTGGGGTTAGCAGGGTATTACAGGCGGTTCATACCCAATTTCTCAGAAATTACAGCACCCCTAACGGATTTAACAAAAAAGAGTGCCCCAACCCAAGTTAGATGGTCTTGGGAGAGTCAAAACGCCTTTGACATCTTAAAGCAGTGCCTGTCAGAGGGCCCTGCACTTCGGAGCCCAAATTTTGAAGAGCCCTTCATGATTCAGACAAATGCCTCCGAGGTAGGACTGAGAGCAGTTCTGTCCCAACAATTTGATGGTGTCGAACACCATACAGTATATTGTTCATCAGCCATAAGCTGTTCCCAAGGGAAGTGAGGTACTCCGTCATTGAGAGGGAGTGCCTCGCTGTAAAATGGGCAATTGAGGCCTTGAGACATTATGTCGCCGGTGTACACTTCACCATGGTCACAGACCACGCACCCTTGAAATGGTTAAACATCATGAAGGACACAAACACGAGGTTTACCAGGTGGTATATGGCCCTCCAGACCTTCTCTTTTGATATACAGCATAGGCCTGGGAAGGACCATGGAAATGCCGATTTTTTTGTCAAGAGAAGGAGTGGAGGGTCGGGCTTCAGCCGTGTGGGGCCCTAGCCACACACAAACAGGGGAGGTATGTGACAGTGTGAAGTCAGCCCCTAACTGTTATGCCTGGGAGACATACGTCTGAGTGCTTCATCCAGCACTCAGAGAGTTAACCCAGGAGGAATGGTTGAGTAATCAGAAGGGAGCCAACACACCTGACAACCAGCATGAGATATAAGGAAGTCATTGCTGGTAATCAGGTGGCTGTCTCAGTGCTATCCTAGACAAGCTGCTATAAAGATGGATTCACAAGTACCTCTCTAAACCACAGTAAGAACTGTTCATATTATTTTGGAATGTTTGATATATGTTATGGCTTTGTAAATGGTTTTGCCAGCCTGATAGATAGGCTGGAGTGTTAGTAAGTTCTCCCAATGTGGAGCAGGTTTTATTTTGCAATATTTTGTTTATGCCTTAAAGGGACAGTGTGCCCACATGTTTAGTTATGCTGTGGAGCAATAAAGCCATTCAATATTTGCTCTAAACCTGAAAATACACGTGTGGACTATTGTCTGACCTCGGCTATAGGCCATCCTGCCACAGGCATCTTTGGTGCTGGAAAACTATTGAAATAAATGGACTGTAAGGTATGTTCCCACACCAGAAGTTGTCGCATGGCAGAAGACTGCTTATTAGATATGCTTATCTATCCCCAAAGAGGGAAAACGTATTTGTACAGGTGTGAGTACTCAATGAGAAGTAGAGCTCAAAACTTTGACAGTGGTGCTAGCCATTAGCTGATTTAGCTCATACTACTAGAGTTGTTGTACCAAATAACAGATGTTGTGTGGCTTAAACTTCTGATCCTGTTGGGCCTGACACGATACTTCCTCATAAGGTGACTTAAACTTGTCGGCATGACTTTAAGCCAAGAGATCCCTCTACAAAGGGACATATGATGTGGGATGTAAGGGGAGTTTTGTTTTTATGAAATGTATTTAAGGTGTATATAGTTTACAGTTTTGACCTGCAGCATGACAGAGATTATGTTAGCTGTAGAGTAAGATATGTGTAGAGCAGTGTGACAGGGTGAATAAACATCACCAGCCCTATGCCTGTCAGACTTATGTGTAGGTCTGCAATGCAGCAGTGACGAGGTTAAATTTCATCTGAGTTGATTAGTCTGATCCCAGCTGCCTCATCAAGGTGTTTTAAAACCCCCAGGCTGTACACACATGCAGGCTGTCTGGTCAAGAGATAGTACTCAAACGCTGAAGTAAGATTACTGCTATAAGGTCTGTCTTCAAAATACATGTTTGATGAGCTGTCTGTGTACTGTATGCTGAAAAGAAGCGATTTTGTTTTTGTATGCTGAAAAGAAGCTGTTTTGTTTTTGAATGCTGAAAAGAAGCTGTTTTGTTTTTGAATGCTGAAAAGAAGCTGTTTTGTTTTTTGTTTGCTGTATTTTTTAAGGCTCAATAAATAAGCCGTATCAAGAAAACCCGCGTGTGGTTGCATGTACCCTGCAACATATGGTGTCAGAAGTGGGATGTTGAGAGGCCCCTGCAGTTGAAGGGCAATACAAAAAAAAAATGATAACATTTGTTTGTTTTTTTAAAGAGTTTCTGTGCGAGCAGACCAGACAGCAGGGACTGTTAATGCAGGAGCAGACCAAACAGCAGGGACTGTTAATGCAGGAGCAGGTCCAACATCTATTGCAGCTGCAAACCCAGCTCCTAACCCAGCAGCAGGCAGCACAGGATGAGCGGATGGCCAGGCTGCTGACACAATTCCAGGGGTCTGCCAGTCCAGAACTTGCGAACAAACCCCCGGTCCTCCTGAGGAAAATGGCTCCGAACAGGGATCCAGAGGCTTTTCTACTGACATTTGAAAGGGTTGCCGAAGCCCAGGGCTGGTCTGCAGATCGATGGGCAACCGCTTTGGCCCCGCTCCTCATAGGAGAAGCCCTGGCCTCATATCAGGGCCTCCCAGCAGAACAGGCAATGGACTACCAACAAGTAAAAGCCGCCATACTGGATCACTTAGGTCTGACCCCAGAGACCTACCGGCAGCATTTCTGGAACCTGAAGTACACTGCTAAGATGAGACCCCGGGTCCTCGCTCAGTGGTTATTGGACTTGTGTACTCGCTGGATACAACCCGAGGAGTGCACTAAGGAGGCAATTCTTGAGCAAGTTGTTTTGAACATTTCCTACAGATAATACCCCCTTCCACACGCTCTTGGGTAAAACGCCATGCTGCAGAAACCCTAGCTTTGGCGGTACGACTCGTTGAGAACTTCCTTGGGGCCGAGGAACAGCCGAGTGCTGTGGACCCGACGGATCCAACTTCACTGGCACTTGCGGACACCCAAAGAGGGAGATCGGAACAACGGGGAAACTACGGCCCCTCCATACGCAACCGCCAAGTGCCACAAAAGGAGCAGTCCTTCTAGCAAGGAAGAGGTCCAAATGCCGGGCACCGCGAGACCCTCATCCCCTTCCTGATGTCAGCTCGTCACCAAATGAAAGGAACTTCCAAGGACGTCGCCCACAGGACCCATAAGATGCCTGGTCTCCAGTATCCGGTCCAGCAGAGCACTATCAGCGGCACCCTCCTGCGAGGGAACCCTCTCCATGTTCTGTCTGTGGAGAACAAGGCCACCGCCATGTGGACTGTCCTCAGATGGATTATTCCTTCAGCAGGACAGTCGCCTCGGCCTTCCCCAGAGGAAGTTGCAAGCCCTGGTTACTTCCAGTCCAGATTGGGGGTAAAACCGTCCAGGCCCTTGTAGATTCAGGCTCGGTAAAATGCTTGTCTTCCGGGAACTGTTACCGCCTGATGCGCTTTCCTTTGACTCCCCATGGAGTATAGAGTGTATACACGGCGATGTAAAATGGTATCCGACGGCCAAAATACTGCTACAGGTTAAAGGTCAGGAGGCCAGGATCGAAGTAGGAGTTGCTCCTTGGCTCCCTGCCCCTGTTTTACTCGGCCGTGACTGGGCTTTCTTTTCAAACCTAATGGCTCCAGTCTCTCAGGAGGAGCCTCATTCTCTGCCTCAGGAGAAACCTGGTACACTGTTCCCCTTCTTGGCAGACCTGTTCCCCAGTAGACACTGGGTTCCAAAATCTCAGAGACAAAGACGCTATGACAAACAGGACTGGTTGCAGAAATCGGAGAATCAAGGTGGCCGTACTAATTGCCAGGAGTCACAAGTGATGGCTGGGAATGGCCAGAAAATGGGAGATATAGGTCCTGGGGATTTACCAGAGCTATACCTCCCTGATTTTCGCCAGAGGCAAAGGGAAGACCCAGCCCTTGCCAGACAGTATGATAAAGTTGTAAAAATTGATGAACGGATATTGAATGCACAGGGGGTGATAGTATTCCCACATTTTGAATTGTCAAATGATATCCTGCATAGGGTGAATAGGCAGACAAAAACAGGGGAGGTCACCAGACAAATATTGGTCCCCAAGGCGTTTGTTAAATCTGTATTCACCCTAGCCCATACTGTCCCTTGGGGTGGTCACCTGGTAGGGATAAAACCTTGGACCGTATTTCGCCCCGATTCTATTGGCCAGGGATTTATAATGATATTGCTAAGTTATGTGCGGCATGTCCTGAATGCCAGCTAACTAGTCTGAAGGGACAAAAACCAGCCCCCTTGGTTTCCCTACCCTTGGTGTCAGTTCCCTTTGAGAGGATTGGAGTAGACTTGGTAGGACCTCTAGAACCTTCTGCGAAAGGACACAGATTCATTCTCGTAATAGTTGACTATGCAACAAGATATCCTGAGGCAATCCCCCTGAGGACAGCAACGGCGAAGCAAGTAGCCAACAAATGTTGGAGCTGTTCTCACGGGTTGGACTTCCCCAGGTTTGTTGACAGACCAAGGTACAAATTTTATGGCAAAACTGATGCAGGATGTCTTAAAATTACTACAGGTCAAGTCTGTTCGGACATTGGTTTACCATCCACAGACTGACGGATTGGTGGAAAGATTTAATTGAACGCTAAAAGGTATGCTGAGAAAATTTGTAGATTCAGAGAAGAGAGCCTGGGATGAACTTCTCCCTTTTCTGCTGTTTGCCGTGCGGGAAGTTCCCCAGGCCTCCACGGAATTCTCTCCATTTGAATAACTGTATGACCGCCAACCCCGGGGTATCCTAGACCTCCTAAAGGAGTCCTGGGAGGAACAGCGGTCCCCTTCTAAGAATACCCTGCAATATGTATTAGACCTTAGGAAGCGCCTAGATGGGGTCGGCCCAGGACAGTCAGGAGAGACATCACAATCAAAATGCGCGCATGAGAGTGTTTCACCCGGGAGACCAGGTGATGTTATTGTTACCCAGTTGTGAGAGCAAACTCCTAGCCAAATGGCAGGGCCCATTTGAAGTACTCCGCCACATTGGTGATGTGGATTACGAGATCGCTCAACCAGGGTCCATGAAGGGTAAACAAATTTACCATGTGAACTTGCTGAAACCCTGGAAGGTGCAGCGGTCTCTATTCATCCACACGGTGGAGGAGGAAACGGACCTGGGCCCTCAGCTCCCATGGGGGAACATCATTGGTGATGAACAAATCCCAATGGGTAGACAATTGTCCCCTGAACAAAAAGGGGACTTGTTAGAAATAATTACACAATTCAATTATGTTTTTTCTGATTTACCAGGGCAAACTAATTTAGTTTCACATGTGATAGAGACAGCACCTGGGGTGAAAGTACGTTCTCGTCCTTCCAGGGTGCCTGAAAGCCGTAAGGCTCTGGTAGAGAAGGAGGTACAAGAAATGTTACACTTAGGCGTGATTGAGGAATCATGCAGTGAGTGGTGTAGTCCACTTGTTATGGTCCCTAAACCCGATGGGAAGGTAAGATTTTGTGTTGAACTCCGAAAGGTCAATGCGGTAACCAAGTTTGACGCATATCCGATGCCAAGGGTGGACGAGTTAATTGACGCCCTTGGTAACGCGGAATATATATCCACGCTGGACGTAACAAAAGAATACTGGCAAATACTTTTGGATGAAAAGTCCAAGTGCAAAACAGCCTTTGCCACTCCCATGGGTTTATACCAGTTTGTGACAATGCCATTTGGACTGCATGGAGCCCCAGCCACATTTCAGTGACTCATGGATAAAGTGCTGAGACCTCATAGGGCTTATTCCGCAGCATACCTAGACGAAATTGACATTTATAGTAGACACTGGCAGGCCCATCTAAATAGGCTGAAAGCGGTCCTCAAATCTCTAAGAGAGGCAGGGCTCACAGCCAACCCTAAGAAATTTGCCTTAGGTGAGGTGGAAACCAAGTACTTAGGGTATGCAGTGAGAGGTGGAAAAGAAAGGCCACTAGCCGACAAGGTTGTTGCCCTGAAAGAAGTTCCGAGCCCCCAAACAAAGACGCAAGTACGCTCTCTGCTGGGTTTAGCAAGGTACTATCGGCGGTTCATCCCCAACTATTCGGATGTTGCAGCCCCATTAACAGACCTCACAAAAAAGTGTGCCCCTACACAAGTGGTATGGTCAAGGGAGTGCCAAAGAGCCTTTGAGGCAGTAAAAAGGTGTCTATCAGAGGGTCCTGTCCTTAGAAGCCCAGACTTCGATAAGCCTTTTATCGTGCAAACTGATGCCTCAGAGATAGGGCTAGGGCAGTGCTCTCACAACAGTTTGAGGGAGTGGAACATCCGATCCTTTTTCTGAGTAGGAAATTGTTCCCAAGGGAAAAAAAAACTACTCAGTAATTGAGAAGGAGTGCCTCGCAGTAAAGTGGGCAATTGAGGCCTTGAGGCATTACCTGGCGGGAGTCCATTTCACATTGGTAACAGACCATTCTCCATTGAAGTGGTTAAATAGTATGAAAGACTCTAATGCTAGGTTGACCAGGTGGTATATGGCCCTCCAACCCTTCTCGTTTGAGATTCAGCACAGACATTGAAAAGAAAATGTGAATGCTGATTTCTTCTCTAGAGAAGGGGTGGATGGTCGGCTTCAGCCGTGCGTGGCCCCACCCACACACTAACGGGGAGGAATGTGACAGGATGAATAAACGTCACCAGCCCTATGCCTGTCAGACTTATGTGTAGGTCTGCAATGCAGCAGTGACGAGGTTAACTTTCAGCTGAGTTGATTAGTCTGAACCCAGCTGCCTCATCAAGGTGTTTTAAAACCCCAGGCTGTACACACATGCAGGCTGTCAGGTCAAGAGATAGTACTGAAACGTTGAAGTAAGATTACTGCTATAAGGTCTGTCTTCAAAATACATGTTTGATGAGCTGTCTGTGTACTGTATGCTGAAAAGAAGCGGTTTTGTTTTTGTATGCTGAAAAGAAGCTATATTGTTTTTGTGTGCTGTATTTTTTAAGGCTCAATAAATAAGCCTTATCAAGAAAACCCACATGTGGTTGCATGTACCCTGCAACAAGCAGGAATGGGGGTTAGCAGCCATCTTGAAGTTATGACTTTGTGACATAAAAGAAGAAAGGAATTTGAGTGGTGGAACCAGAAGGTCCTAGGTGCAGAGAGAGTATTGGATAGGAGGATCAGCCAGTGAAATCATCCGTAAAAGGGCATGTGCGATCTCAAGTGGTGGAGCCTATTAGCAGAATGGGGAGAATGGAGCAATGCTGACATAGCAGTGAGGTCCTGTAGTGGGATGACAGCAGCCTTCAGGAAGCAGCAGGTCCTAGTATTGAGGGGGAAGTCTACATACAGGTAATGCGGAGCAGCAGAAGCGGTACGGTTTTGGCAAGTGGGCAAAACACCCTGGGGATCATGGTTAGATCCATCAGTGGATGTGAGAGAAGGAGTAACAGAAGAGGACCCTGCAGACGGAAGAAGAGGAACAATGCAGCATTGATAAGAACAAGAAATGGCCACAGCAATACAGAAGTGGGGAGGAGCAAGCATAGCAGCACTGCCTTGGAGAAGGTGGGCAGTGGAGCTGAATGTGCAGCTTCTAGAGCTCCCAGGCAGTGGTGCTTCCATCAAGGGAATGCAGCACAGGGAGCCTGCAGCCACAGTATGGTACAAGGGGCCCACCAGAAGAAGGGCAGGCCAGTTGCAATGCAGTGGGTAACTGATAAGCAGAGGCTGGCAAGGGACAGGGGAGGACAGGCACATAGGTGGTTGGGGCAACAGAGGGCTGCAATGAGAAGGGTAAAAGGGCAGCTTTAGGATTGGGAGAGGTGTGGAGAGGGAGTATTCAAGGGACAGTGGTTCAGTGATTACTGCTGAGTAGTTAGTTTGTGGATGGTGTCTCCCTTACACTGCAGGTGTCATCAGGCATGCTACAGGTAGGCATAGAGGGGTGAGGAGGGAGGATTAGCTGTGGTGTCATGGTTAAAGTGTAGGTTTTTAATATGAAAGCTTGTGAGTTAAATTTCTAGCAGTGGGTGTGATTTCCCCAGAGTGGGGGAGCACATTGGTGGCAAGGGTAGTGACCTCTTTGGGTTTGAGTTTACAGTTTGCAGAACCAGATCTGGTATCAGGTGCAAAGGGTTTAGCGTTGGTTTGGAGGTATTTGCAGTGGGGTAAAGGGTCATGACGGCCAATAGTGAGGCTTGCACTGTGAGTGCTGCTGAGACAAGGATAAGGAAGGGGATTTGAACGTAATGGACATTAGCTTTAGGGGTCTATTTATGTGTGGCTAGACTTTTGGGACTTTATTTTGCCCTGAAGTAATTGAAATGATATGTTAAGGGGAGAATGTATATACTCAGACGTAGTCGAAGGTACCCGAGAAGTCGGGCAAGAAACATGCAAAGGCTAAGGAAGAGGAGAGAGAGGGGAGGCAGTTTTTGTAGTGATTAGGAATTAGCATCAGGTCTTTTCCATTCTAGCAAGCAGTATAGGGGAAAGGAATATGGAAAACAGGGGTCAGCTGGAGAGGCTGCAGATAAAGGCAAGGATTCGGTGAATGTTGCAGAGTTGGTGCAGTGACTCAGCCCTTACTCCAATAGGACTGCGGAGATGCTATGAGAGGGGTTTGATATTGTCTGTAGAAGTATTTTAAGTCATGTTAGTAAAGGATGTTGTCCAAGGAATATGTCAGGAAATTCCGACATCCTCCACTGTCCAAATTAAGAATATTCGCACAGATTGTGGTTCGAAAGAAAGAGACAATATGCATGTGTAAGCGAATATACTGCACACCTTAGCAATGCAAATAGATGCAAAAAGAATTAATGATACTTGTGCAAACACCGGTGCTCCTGTAGCAGTGCCTATCTGTAGCAGTCCAATAATATAGAAAAAGAGATGATCCATGGCTCCACGGATTTCAATACAAAGAATTTATTTAAGTCAGAATATACAACGCTTCGGCCATAGCAAGGCCTTTATCAAGTGACTGGTATGATAGCTAGACACTTGATAAAGGATTTGCTATGGCCGAAACGTCGTATATTCTGACTTAAATAAATTCTTTGTATTGAAATCTGTGGAGCCCTGGATCATCTCTTTTTCTATGCCGTTCGAAAGAAAGAGACAGGGCCTTTAGGCTCATGCATCACTTATCATTTCCGAAAGGATAATTAGTTAATGAGAGGTTTTATAAAGATCTTGGTAGTGTGTAATACACATTATTTGAGGTCCCCTTAGAAAGGAACAAGTCAGAGCATCTTGTGATTGACTTAGCTTCATTGGGATTGAGATAGTTTAGAAAAGGATGATATACAGTCTTCCTCCCAGGAAATGGGAGGAGCTTAGGGGCCTGGTGGGCATGTTTGTAGACATGTTAGAAGGTTATGTTAAGGCACTTTTAGTCACTGCAGGGTTACCTATACTTTATAACCAGGCTCTGTCAAATTTAAAGTATGTTTTGTAGATGCCCGGCTGTGATGGTAGGGGGTAACCATGCTATATAATAAAGGTTAAACCCTCTGGTTACTCCTGAAACCGTGGTGTCCCTGGTAGCTCCATAAGCACCATAAGCCAAGGACCAGGGATAATACATGCTGATGTGTAGAGCAGGGGTGCTCAACTGCAGTCCTCAAGCCACCCAACCGGTCAGGTTTTCAGGATATCGCAGCTTCAGCACAGGTGGCTTAATTAGAGGCTCAGTGGAAGACTGAGTCTGTGATTGAGCCACCAGTGCTGAAGCAGGGATTTATTGATCCACCTGTGCTGAGGCAGGGATATCCTGAAAACCTGACCTGCTGGGGAGGCTTGAGGATTGAAGTTGAGCACCTCTGGTGTAGAGCATTGTATACAGATACTGGTCACACACAGAGTACTGACCAGAAAAGAAACTACTATATTGCACTCTCTGAAAGCATGTGGGTTGGACAATGTATAGTCCAGGGTATCCGTAACCCTTCATATGACAAAGATGAACAAATAAAAAATAGTTTATTCATATAATCATAAATAATGAATATGGTGTAGGGTATATATAAAGTGGGATTCAAACTCAGGTGGTGGGCGGCGCTATCACAAGCAATACCTGACACCTCCTAATTCAGGTAGTATTGCACACCCTCAAGGGGATATACCTTTAATGGATATCTAAATAGATCACAAATACTGTGTACAGTGCAACTACAGACCAAGGTAAAATTATGTTTCCTGCCTCCTGATATTTAGCAGGGTATAAAGATACACCTCTAATACACTAAACAATGACTTTGAATCTGAGGGATATAGTTTAAAAATTCATGAGCCAATGGCAACAAAGAAATCTCTCACAGTTCAGATGCAATAGGTAGGCGCCCTATATGGCAACATGGTGTCTACAGAGAGTGTGTCAAAGGTCTCAGAATTGAAACCAGAGGGTTCCTCCTTTAGAATAATGGAGCCATATGTTTGTAGCTATTTTGTCTCCATTGAGATACACATCTTAACACAAAAGGTTAGTGTAATGTATATGTGAGGCAAATACACAAAATTATCAATGAGATGCAAATTTCAGAGGGAATCACCATAGTAATAATAAAACATCATTGTGTGCACGGTAACTGTTTGCATGGGTGAAGTACAGAGTAAAAGTGCATATTAAAATTCCCCCATTAGTCTATCAAAGACATAATCAGTGGATCTGTTGTTCAAGTCTCAAACAAAACAAAAAAGAAGGGCGCAAGCTAATAAATGGCAAAAAAAAGTCCAGTCCATGTAAAGTAACTTGCAGTGGTTGCAGCCCCAATATATGGATGATAAATCCTCAATTGAACCTCAAACAAAACAAAAAAGAAGGGTGCAAGTAATGCAAGTGTATACTTTGTAGAGGAAAAAATGAAATACATACAGTAATACATAAAAAATAAATAGAACAGAAAACAGGATAAGTTGCCTGATTAAAGTAGAAGCCCAATTCAGGGGGGTATGCAGTCCTTCATAGTATCCTGGAAGTTTTCCACGGGTCCCTGGGAAGCTCAAGGGGAAGCTAGTGCCCAGTGAGCCAAAAACCGTGGGGTCACGCTTAATGCTGGGAAAAAACCTGGTACTGTGGCTGGCGTGCTCCTTTCCTCTCTCTGGAACCCGGATATGATGTAAACACAGCTCGATTAAGGTCTGAAATTTCTGGGAATCCCCTGGGATGTATGCTGTGTCTAGCTAACAGCAGCACATGTTACAGACACTGCTGCAGTGAAAAAAAGTCAAAATAACTGGAACAAACAGGTGGACCCTCACACTTCTTACAGGGGGTACACTTTCTCTGTTCCTAAATCCAACGAGTTTTGGCTCTCTGTGGCCGTCATCAGGGTGAACTAAAAAGAGTACTACAACCCCCTTCTTATACCCTGGGTGATTGAATACCCCATACAATAAGGCAATTAATACTCAATTGACCAATCAATTAACCCCACAGTAATACTTGCATGGGGAGGGCCTATAATACAAACGCAAAAAAAATTTAAATATAGAAAAAGAGGTAACAGAGGGGGTAAAATGTACAGCAGAAGAAACAAAGCAAATGAAGGCAAATAAAGCTGTAAGTATTTTTAATTTATCCACCCACATTCTTAATCCAATAGAGACCAGTATTTTAAAGAGAGGCTTATCCTTTGCTCCTACAAGTAGACCAGTATTATTTGACTTATTCATTGATTTACATACATTTACGAAGAAGCTTACGTTAAAACAATTTTTTTTTAAATATAACAATTATACTTTACCAATCTATAATGCAGGAGCTACTGCCATAGAACAAGAGTACCTAGCAGATATAGTGGAGCTGTGGGAGGAAAATGAGGGACTAGCAAAACAAGTGGTTGATCCCTCAGAGCAAGTCTTGAACCAGGTATAATACACTCTACACTGGCGACACACTTTATTCGAGCTCGGCTAGTCCCACGAATTCGGGTATACCCGGGTGTAGTGAGGTTTGTGACTGTTTTCTGCCCGAGTGCATTGAGTTATTTTCCGGCAGGGATTGAAGCATTTTATTCCCGTTGGCTGCAATACTGCACACTACATATATATATATACTGCATTACAATTCATGAATTTATGCCATCTGGTAGACACGCGAAGCATTGCAGCCTATTAAATCCTAATCATTATCATTTAACAGATCAGCCGCCCATCAGCCAGGCATGAACCCAGGCTGGGAAGGCAAACGCAACGGGGCTTGTCAGAGGTGAGGAGCGGCGCATTCCAGGTATCTGCCAGGTACATACCGGGTATTTGCTCGAATAAAGTGTGTCGGTGCAGTAGGTTCAAACCAAAATCCTCTTTCTATCCAGCATACTCTAAGGGCCAGAATATTGACATACATTTAGATTTGACAAGGAATCAATTGACTACATGGACCTGGTACTTTTTTTGCGAGAATAACACAGTGTGTACAAAGATTTTTTTAAAGGGGTGGATGCTAATACTGTAGCTACCTGTATTCCAGGAGCAACCACCTCCAGGCTTGGAGGAAGAATATTCCCTTTTGTGCAGCTCCTTATAATTAGGAGAAATTGCACCAAAGATCAAGATATTGAGACACAATCATTACTATTGAAAAAAAAAAAGAGAGGAAAGATCTTTTGAAAACAATAACAGAAGATAAAGGAGCAACACAAATGAATGAGAACTGTCTCTTTATTATGAAGCTGTAAGGTATCCGTTCCTGGGTATAGCTGAGAGCTCACTCCTGCAGAGTTGGTGAGCTCTCAGACAGACTTCCCCTTGGATCTGCAAGCACTATCACCTGTGCGTGCAATCACTGCAGCTCTGACTCTCTGCTTTGGAGGAATTCCCACACACCCCTGTCTTTGGATTGGCTATCTGTCCTTCTTATACTGGGCTCTCCCTTTCCCTCATTGCTGAGCATAAACTAAGATTCACTTGGATGTAACGGTGCTTGCCACAAACTCTCCTGCCTTAGCCTTGCCTTGTTTCTGAGACCTGCTGCATTCCCTCCTGGAAGAGGTCTGCTTCCTGGTTCCTGTACTGAAGCGCTGGATCCCCAGTGCTAGTCTTGCCTTGTTCCTAAGACCTGCTGCTTCCCTCCTGGCAGAGGTCTGCTTCCTGGTTCCTGTACTGAAGCGGTGGATCTCCAGTGCTAGCCTTACCTTGTTCCTGAGACCTGCTCCATTCCCTCCTGGCAGAGGTCTGCTTTCTGGTTCCTGTGCTGAAGCGCTGGTCTCCCAGTGCTTCCATGCTGTGTTTCTAGGCCAGTCTGCATTCTCCCCTTGCAGAGACCTTTATCATGGGCCGCTCCTTCTCCTTGCACAGAGTCCATTCCCGCGCTTCAGCTGGTATGCTGAAGCACTTCGTGCCAGCCTACCTATTACCGAACCCCAGCCTGGATATCGATTACTCTGACATTTCCAACTCTGACCCCGCTTGTCCATGGATTACCCAGCCTTCTACAACCCCGAACCAGCTACGATTCACTATGGACTGCGCAACCCAGAACCGGCTTCGTGGTCTAAGGTCGTTGTATTCACATCCCCACCTCAGCCCTGCGGTCCGGTTCCAGTTTGTGTCGAGCACGTCCGTTACAGAAGCATAATTAGGCAGCGAATTAAATGAAAAAAATAATACAAAAACATTGGGCTATTTTACTTAATGATCCGATTTAAAAAAATAAATTAGAGGAGAAGGCAGCAGTTGTTTTTAAAAGAGCTAGGGGCTTGAAGAACATTCTAGCCCCTGGTGTGCTCCCTAAAAAAAGCACAAAGAAAGATGGAACTAAACAGGCAGGAGGAACATGGCCCCCGGTTCAATCTATAGGATGCCATGTGTATGAAGAAATGGCTGCCTTACATGTAAACATATTAATGACAGAGTAAAATATTTAACTTCCAGCATCACTAATGGAGTTATTTATCTTAAACACTTCATTAATTGTAATAAGACTTATGCGGTATACCTTTTAGCTTGTAGCTGCGGGCTGCAATATATAGGCCGCACGATGAGGACTGTAAGAGAGCGGTTTTTAGAACATAGACGCAACATTGTTAATTAGTTTGTGGGACATGGGGTGTTCAGACATTTATTTTATAAAATAATCAAGATAATAATAATCCTAAACGATTGGTGATCACGGATATAGAGAACATAAGAACAGGTACTGCAAGAGGTGATAGATTCCTGAAATTGCGCCAACAGGAGTCATATTGGATATTTAAAGTACAGAAAATGCAGCCAGGGGGGTCTTAATGAGAAAATTGACCTTTTAGCACTTCAATAGGGACCTATCCATTGGTGAAATATAAACAACACAATAAACTCAAGTTTTAGATTTTTCTGGTTGAGGGATTTTTTTAGTGTTTTTTAGCATTATCTAACCTGCCCTCTCCCCCTTTATGGCTTGCTCTGAGTGTTTGTGTAAAAATCTCTTTAGGTTTTTATTATTTTTTCCCATTGTTTATTAGTCTCAATATTGAACATATGTTTCCTTTTTTGTTTTAGTATATTACACATTTGTTTTTACCTAGCAATTGTTCATATAGTAGTGAGTGTTAATTATTAGAATTAGTAAATTACGATTATTTAAATTTATTTATGTAATGTCAACCTGTAATGTCAAGAAGAAACATTAAGTATTTGATGTAATTTTGATTTTAATTATATAACAAGATTGTTATAAAGTTTGGTTTTATTAAATATTAATTTAATAGGTTAGGGTCAATCTCATTGAAGTGAAGAAAAAGTATTTATATTCTGTATGAAAAAGGATCGGCTTAGATGCATGACATGAACCACAATATTAGAGAGTGCTGCTCACATTTTTTTTCTCAAGTAATAGGCCAGCCCTATGCAAGTATTACTGCAGGGTTAATTGATTGGTCAATTGAGTATTAATTGTCTAAATGGCATGTGTTATTCAAACACCTAGGGTATAAGAATGGGTTGTAGCACTCTTTTTAGTTAACCCTGATGAAGGCCACAGAGGGCCGGAACGCGTTAGAATTAGAAACAGAGAAAATGTACCCCCTGTAAGAAGTGTGAGGATCCACCTGTTTGTTCCATTTATTTGGACTTTTTTCACTGTAGCAGTGTCTGCAACGTGTGCTGCTGTTAGCTACAGCCCATGGGATTTCCAGAAACATCAGACCTGAAACGAGCTGTGTTTACATCATATCTTGGTTCCGGACAGAGGAGAGAGGAGCACACCAGCTGCAGCACCAGATTTTGCCTCAGCAATAAGTGCGACCCCTCGATGTCTGGCGCACGGAGGTGTGGTGCCGAAACAGAGAGACAGAGCACGGTATACCTAGGCACTAGCCTCCCCTTGAGCTTCCCAGGGACCCGTAGAAAACTTCCAGGAGATGGATGAAGGACTGCACACCCCCTGAATTGGGCTTCTACTTTTATCAGGCAACCTATAATGTTTTTTGTTCTATTTATTTTTTATGTATTTATTGCTTTTTTCCTTCTATAAGGTATTTACTTGCATTACTTGCACCCTTATTTTTTGTTTTGTTTGCGGTTCGATTGAGGATTGATCATCCATGTATTGGGGCTGCAACCACTGCAAGTTACTTTACATGGGACTGGACTTTTTTTGCCAATTATTAGGTTTTGACCATTATTTATTTATTAGTCTTTATTTATAGGACAACTACTCCATAATTTTGGATCTTGGACTTTTTACTAATTATATATATAAGGAGAGCAGAGAAGCCTGCACACAGACACTGTCTTGAGCACAAAGGCTGTGCTGCGATCAAGACATCCAGACACCCAGAGGCCTTTATTTCCTGGACACCGAGGACCCAGGAACCTGCTAGAGACTGACATAGAGGGCCACCTTCTTATGGTACCTCTTAAGACTTTGGGGTGATAGGCTGGTAATGGGAATATCCCTCTAGTCCTGCAGATAGGGTGTGGGGACGTAAGTTAGCTTACAAAGGGATAGGGGTTTGTTATTTTTTTGTTATTGTATGTTTTGCCTGGATAAAGGAACAGGCTCAATAAAGCCAAGATATAATTTCACCCAAATCTGTCTCTACTATACTGTATGTACTTCTGCAGACATCTCTTACAAATTATTATTTAAATATAATTTATAGTATTAGATAAGTAGCCATGCCTGGTTTTGGCTACCAGTCTGCGCTCCCTGTCATGTAAGCCCTGGTAACAGTGCAGGCAGTGGCAGGACCAATCCTGGGTTTTCCACACAGAAAGAGCTCCCTTGAGTGATAGAGGAGGAGGTGGAACTAGGCCTGTGTTCTGCCCAATCCTGGGTTCAGACCTGGCACATTCTTCCCTTGTACTTAAGGGGCTGCACTACTAAATGTAATCAGTGCCTCTCCCCACTTTAGAGAGGCTGGTAACACACAGAGGTGCCTGAGCCTTAGCACCTTCTGTTCGTCTTCCCCATGGGGTAGAGTGAATGATACCATTCCTCTGATTCTGTTAGAGGACCAGGGAAGAGCAAGGACTGCTTCAGGTGCCCTTGGCCTGGAGTGGATATCCAGGGACCATCCAGAAGTTGAAGACATGTGTGTGAGCTTTATTGGGCAGATGCCTGTGTTACACTATGCTGAAGCAGAAGAATAAAACAGTTCCAGTTGATCATACTCCTCTATTGTGTGCAATCTTTCTTGTGGGAGTGGAGTAGTTCTTCAGTAGGAGTTTGCCTTCATATATCTGGAGCCTGCAGCAGATGGAGGCGCTGTACTGTCAGATATAGAGACTGGTAATGTACCCCAGAAGCCTGTCCTATTCTCCCCAACAACAACGGCAGAGACTCAGCTCTACTGTGAGCCAGCAGGTATGCACCATCATACACTAGGTGATGGCAGAATCTCCAAGAGGGTGGGGGAAGCACCGTTACAGATACATACAAATTATTATCTAGGTTTCATGCAATATGGTTTCATTTGTATGTTCATAGTCATAATTTTCTTTATTCATATATGAGTTTATTATGACTTAGGTTTATATAAATGTATAGATTTTTTAATATACTTTGGTATTATTATACTATATTTAGATACATTTAATACTTGTTGCTTTTTGAAGTACACATTGCTACATTCACTGGTTACACTTTAGCTGGTGGCCTTAATAACATTTTAACTTAGTTGTTTGTGGTCACATTATAACTTGTGGTTCTAATGTTGTGTTATGTCTAGATTTGCACATTTTGTTTATGTGTTTCTTAGCTTCCAGGTGATTCTTTAACATAGTTTACTCAGTCATTGGCTTTTTGCAGTATTAACAATGGCATTAGCCAGATCTATAAATCAACAGGTGAGATTTCTTGGCACACCTCCTATGACTGGTCCAATCAGAGATTGGGCACACATATTTAAAGATCACCTGGATGTTAGACCAGTCACTCTTTGACAAAGTTAAACACTAGGGATGAAACGCATCAGAGTTACTTGCTACAGTATTGAAGAAGTAGTGTAGAAGACTCCTGAATAAGATGTCATTAGCTACGTTGAAACGCGTTGAGCTGGCTCACAGCAGCTGGCGCAAGAGACAGAGAACGCAGCCTTATCCTAAGGAGCCGGTGATGTCCTCAGAGAATGAGATCGCGTGACCGGAAGTGACGCATCGGACCCGACGGATGCGGAATAGACTGCAGAAATGTATCGTGTGAGAGGGAGCGGTGAGATTGTACCGCACCATTGTATTGTTCTTGCCCAATTTCTGCCTATAGATAGTAAACTTCCATTTGTGAGCCTTGTTGAATCTGTATATAAAGTATTGTGTTTGATCTGCACTATGCCTTTACATCTCTTTGTCCGAGATTGCTGACTACCATCATAGATCATCCAGGGCGGCTATCAACACAGGATTGGTCTCTTTATTGCCTGTTAATCCCTGCTCTATTGTGAGTAGGCCTTTTTGGGTTTAAATTATTATTTTTCACTGTTGTAGCTTTATTGCACTATGTAGATTTTCTATTTTTTATGGTCCCGTTCTTCGCTCCCCTGGATTTGGAGAATTATCAACATTATGCTTCTGAGTATGTAGTTCTAGGAATATTAAATGAATTATATGAAAGAAATAAGGGTAGTGTTGGATAGGTTTCCTTAAAAACCTATGTTTTAAGGAACTTTTAAAGTATGTGTAGCACCCTTGGAGGCTATGCTAAGTTATTTTAGTGGGTTCAAGGTTCCTACAGGGCGTTGAGGGGTTAAATCCTGGTACTGCGCCTTAGACTAACATTGCAGTTATTTTATGCCAATCTTGCAAAGTAATAGGACGATACTTAGCCACTCCTAGTTTCTAAAACATATTGAAGGCTCACCTGAAAGAGTGTGAATCAGCATAGGTTAATCCCTTATAGTGAAATAAGTGCACGCTGGCTAGTAGGTGATCTATATTGCCTTCTAAGAGTCGCTCCTGCAGCTGATCCTTCTCCCATGATCAACTGGGTCAATACCACACTAGAAGAAAAAAATAAAGAAGCGCATGGAGAGACATTATTAGTAAAAATGTGTTATTTTATATAAAAAATACACTTCACAATACTTACATAAAAATGTAGGTTCCAATCGTCCTGATAGGTCTCAGTTGTTTCACTAGACTTTGGTTTTCTCTGATGTTAATCAGCGCTTTCATCATCCCAGAGGGAAGAGCACAGGGGAGGGGGATCACAGGGTCCAGAATGAGTCCTATTTCCTAGTAGAGAGCTCACTGAACAGTCGTGGAAAGCTAGTCTTAGTACTCTCACTAGGGGGGCATTGACTCCAGGCATCCGTAGTCATGGCATCTTACGTCATCCGTCATGGAACTCCAAATCACCTCAACACATTTCACATCTATGATGCTTCATCAGGGGTAAATTATTGGCTCCCATAGTGGCTATACTTATACCAACCCACATTAGTGATAGCGGAAGGATACCCATCCTATTGATTTAGGCTTCAATGTGGGTTGGTATACGTATAGGATGCCTGGAGGACGGACGACGGATACCTGGAGTCAACCCCCCTAGTGAGAGCATGTGATGGAGGAGGTAACCAGGCCATCAATAAAGGTATTATGCCCAGCTGGATACCTCTGATTCATATTTGTGGTTTTAGAGTGTCAGATCTTGAACCTGTTTGTTGTACCTGCAATGTATGTAATTGTGCGACAATAAATAATTTTCTGTGTTTTACCTCTCCAGGTGTGCCAGCAAGCAGAGATTGCTAGGCTATGAGTTTCAAGGGGGATTTTACAGAGCAAGTTTTGTCAGAATGTGTCTAGGTAGCAGGGTTTCCAGAGTTGCTGGATACCCCAAAAATATACCCGGGAATCAGGTTGGATTCTCTGATACATCGAGACACATTGCTCTGGCAAAATCTCTCCTTGAAAACACTTGAGAAACTCGCCGCTAGGACTCACTGCCTCAGCACAGACCAGAAAGGTAAATGGGGCATAGGGATGTGTGGTATCCCTGAAATGCTAAAGGGGTCCCTAGTATAAGGGGTGATGCCCAATTAATGCCCGATCCCCCAGACGAAGGTATAGAGGTTCTGGGGGTACGCCAACCATATATAAGGTTGCAAGGGTTTTTATGAAACCTAATTCCGGTTTTCATGAAAGTAAGGAGATACAGCTCTGAGAATGAACCTAAGTGTTTTTTCATTCTACTTTGGGAAATAGAAAAAATATGGGAAAAAATATTTGTTTCATAATATTTTAATAGCACAGATGGCTTTGCGGATTTTAAAAGCCTATGTCAGGTTTGCAGTGTGTGAGGGATATGGCTAGGGGGAATAAAAGTAAAGAGCCATTCTATCTCTCATAACCAGAAGACTTAGATAGAATAAAAGTGTAAAAGTATATTTTATTAAACGGGTATGTTTAAAATGTATTATGATTGTGCACTATAAAATAAGCTGGGACTTTCAAAGCCGGTAATCTGGGTGAGCCAGGGGGCTACCAAAGTGTGGTGCCACTGTGTCTACTCGAGATCCATACTTGAAAGCCACAGATGCTGCCAGAGGTGTGAATAACATTTGGGCAGAATGGCTAGGTGAAATACCCACATCCTGGGATCAATGCAAGCCGTTCCAGCTATCATTTGCCTACACAGACCTGGAGGCACCTAGCCCCGTTGGTGGTGTCTGCATAACAAGTTGCTAAGGTGGCAACTCGCTCATACCCTTGTTTCATTCAGAAGATCCGCTTGCCCGGCTTCAGAAGACTGGCAGCCATCTGATTGGCTGGTTGGAAAGTTCCCATGCTGGGATTGGCTGTAGTATTTTGTGAACGGACTCCAAAATACTATAAGAAACCCTGCAGCCAATCCAGATGAGAGATTCTAAGCGCCAAGACAGCAGCTCACCAAAAGATGCTCTCTGAGAAATACCAGTGAGCTTGCTTCAGAAATTTCAAGGCGAGAAATTTTCTAAGTCCCACTTTTCGGGGCTAAGTTTTGAAAAGAGAACATAGTCGCAGTTGGGATAGCAAGCCGAAAAGAGTACCAGGACGTTTGGTACTATCTCTCGGTCAAGGGATTTTGGCAGCTCCGGAGAAAATACAGCGGTGGCGTCAGAAACTTCATGCCGATTTGAGTTCCAGGACATTTCGGGCCAAGTCCCGGTCAAACTAAAGACTTTGTATTATGAACTGTTTCACCTAGGAAAGGCTAGTTTCACAGCCCAGACCCCCAGTAAGTGTGTTTTCCTTGTGTTTTGTAAGTCACTGTGTGTACGTCTTTTTAAATGAAATAAATGACCATTTTTGTTTTACTATTTGGTTTTGCTCAGTGATATGATCCCGGTAAGGTGTAAATGCCTGGTCTCCTGTGACAGAGCACTATGGCCAGCTTCTAAAGCTGTTTAGTGAGCTCTCTACTGGGAAATTGGACTCATTCTGGACCTTGTGTTCACCCTCCCCTGTGCTCTTCCCCCTGGGTGGATGAGAGTGCTGATTAATACCAGAGAGAACCGAGGTCTAGTGAAACAACTGAGTCCTATCAGGATGACTGAAACCTACATTTTTATGTAAGTGTTGTGAAGTGTATTTTTTATATAAAGTAACACATATTTTTACCAATAGTGTCCCTCCATGCGCTTCTTTATTTTTTTGTTCTAGGTTAAGCCCTTCCATTATTCTGCCCAGTTACAGGGGTAAGTATAGTGATGTCACTTGGGATATGTAAGTTAGGGATGGGAAATTCCACCCTCTGGTCTTACTAGACCCATGTGAGGGGATCTTGAGTGCTAGTCTTTAATTAAGGGCAAGCACATGCATTTCTTGTTTTTCAAGTTAGGGAAAGTGTCCCATTGAAGGGGCCCTTTAAGATACATTTTGGATTCAGTCACTTACCACAGTAGAACAGTGGGTTCCTCATTACCGGTACTCATTATGGCGACCTGGAGGAGTTGCTGGAGAATTATTAGGGAAGGCTCTAGTTCTGTTCACATCAACAGGGTGAAGACACGAAATAGATTTGCCCTTCTTAGAAGCCTCGTGGTTGAGGAAACCCTGGTTTATGTGTCTACGATGTAACAATAAGCTACCCTGTAAATGAAAACCAGTCCTGTTGATATCTAAAAAAAGTTTCACTATTTAAATTTTCCTGGGGCCCAATATTATTTCTCACCATACCAGCCCTGCACGGATTCCAGCACCCTGAGAATAAGGTAAACGACTGCTGAGTATCACCTATATCACCATAGAAACATTAGAAGACACTGGTGTTGCCCCTCTTCTGTTGGCTGGGGGTGGAGGTGTTACCTATGTATGGTGGGGGAGAGGTGTTACCTATGTATGGTGGGGGAGAGTTATTACTGTATGTGTGGTAGAGAATTCCAGAGTTGGGGTACTGCATAGAAAATTCTTGGAGGTGGAAGTGAGCGGAAGTAGTAAGGGAGGTGGAGAGACATAGATCACAATTAGAAATGTAAACACAATGGAAGTGCAAGGATTAATGCAATTTGCTGTATTTTTATGTTTTAAAGGTATGCATTTTTGTTGTGAATATTCATCTCAATTACCAGGATTTGTGCTCGCTGTTTATTTTGCATACACTATACCATGAGTTCCTCCCAAAACACCACTTTATATAATATTTTACCTCCCAATATATAAAATTCAGGGTAACGCCTGGGACTTGATTACATTTCAGTGGCGAACTACCATATTGGCAGCCAACTCAGTGGAATCAGGGAGGTTAGGGACCCAGCCTCCTGTCTTTTCTGCAGGGGGGAGGGTGAGAGCACATGGCAAGGGGAGGTGAGAGCGCATGGCGAGTGAAAGGGTGGTGAGAGCGTATGGTGAGGAAGGGGTGGGAGAACATGATAAAGGGGGATGAGGGAGAGGAGGAGAAAGCATGATGAGGAAGAGAGAGCATGATGAGGGTCAGATCATGGTGAGGGAGCAGAGAGACTGGTGAAGTAGAGAGATCTTGATGACAAAAACATCTAATATTTGTGTTTCCAAGTACGGGTTGAAGGGGGACCCAGTTCATATACTTTCACTTGGACTCACAATTTAAAGTTTTTTTTAACAGAGTGCATTTATAAACTGTGTGCTAAAGTTTCTGTATGTACGTTATACATTTATTTTATATGAACAATAAAATAGTAGATATTTAAAGATACTATGAAAAATAAGGTAGTTAAACAAAAATATTTATATTATGTACATTTTCAGCATCATAACTAATTTATATGTTGAAATCACAGATGCAAGGAGAAGCAAGAGCAAAACATTATATTTTATTACCACCACTACTGCTTTTGTAGCCTGTAGCTAACTACTGTAATTCATTCCATAACTTCACTAGCAAGGGGTTCTCTTCTTAATTCATGTTTATTTTTCCCTGTGGAGTGATCTCTGTTTTATAAAAAATTCAATAAAATTGTCATGAGCTGTTCCAGGGGAAATATGCCTACATATGTTTAAATGCATTATCAATTACTGTAGCACAGGTTGAAAAAATATATTTTCAAGATATTTTGTACTGGTTTTTTTGTAAAGTGAAACATGGCAGTTGGCTGAGAGAACAATGTAAAATATAATAGTTGAAACATCTATTTCATCCCATTCCTACGGTAGGGCTTAGGCAAGCACTATTAAAGATGCCTCCCAACCCCCTTCCAAAGTAAGAAGCAGGGGCTCTCCAGAGCTGAACTGCATTAATTTCAGCTCCGTGACATGATAGACGGCTTCTTATTGGCCCATGTGACCGGGAGCTTTAAACCAGAGCAGGAGATACGGAAGTAAGTAAGTCAGGGAGCCGGGGGTCTCCGGAGCTGATATGAATGTGATTCAGCTCCAGAGACCCCCTGCTTCAAACCTACATGTACAGCAGAGACTGTGACTATTCTAACACAAACCAGTGGCAATCGCCAAAAAGACCCAGGTACACCAAGGTACATGCTGGGTACATGCCTTAAACTTGCCTTAAACTAGACCCAGCATTTCTGCATTGATTAATGGCCCATCAGATTAACAGTGTGGGTCCCTGGCAGTCCCATTCAAACTGAATGGGACTGCCAGGGACCCCTGCTGTGTTAATCCTATGGGTCATTAGTCAATGCAGAAATGCCTTAACCTAGCCAGGTCACACCCAGCATGTACCCAGAATGTAACCGGGCTAGTTTAAGGCAAGCTTTAGAATACTCGGTGTCTCGTCTGTATTATAAAAATGCCCCTGAGACCTGCTGCCCCTAGGCGACACCTTACTTGCTTATCACCTAGAGATGGGCCTGCAAATACACTACTCTAAGTAATGAATATATGTACTCCTGTTTATTAGTTGCATTACTGTATATAATTTCCACGACAACATCATACTCTGCAGTAGAAAAGAAAAGAAATGCGCACTAAACTAGGTGAATATAAGTGACATATATAATCACCATATAATGTGCAAGTGAGAAAACACAGTGTTTAAACCCACAAGACTCCACTAAAAACCTAGGGGTGTTACTACTTATATATAACATTAATAATCAATGTGAATAAAGTGTTAAAAAAGTGTCATTTAAATGCTGTGATGGAAAAAGAGTAAAAACCTCTCCTGTTGGCATCACACGAATCTGCAGCTATTAATTAAAGATGGCCCAGCATCTCAAACACTGCAAATGGAAAAACAAAACTAGTGCACGACTCGTAGTGTATTAAAAGTGATTATATTGGCTCATCACAGGTAGGTAAGTATAGCACGTACACTTAGATGGAAAATATCTGGCAGTACATGTTAGGATTTTTCTTTTCTTGGAGTTGAGGAGGAGCGCAGGGATGGATCGTGATATGTAAAAAATAAGATATATATATAGTGCAGATGGTAGATCACTGCTAGAATAACATTCAATAACAGGAATAGAACTCACAAAAACCGTAGTAGGTTATAGCATGTCAGAGATCCATCTCTCTCTGACTGGAGCCCTTTGTAGCAGGAATCAGGATATCCCTCAGTGGAGTGATTGATATGTAAATAAAGAGATACTCCTGACGAAGCAGTGTGCGAAACGCGTAGAGATAATCAAGAGAATCCACACACTGAAGGACTGGCAATCTCATCGCTGACACCAGACCCATTTTGGCTTCACCGCCCTCACCGTGACGAGACCGGAAGTGACGCGACCGGAAGTGACGCGACGGCAGAGACTGATGCAGAAATCCACCGGGAGGTGGAAGTGAAGCACCGGGCAGCAGCTATATACCACGCCACCCTTCAATCGGCGGTTCTCTCCACCACCAGTTTTACTAAGGGAAAATGTGAGTTTCCTTAAACCATTTGTGATCAATACATGACTTATAGTTCAAATTGTATGCACTATTGTGATTCTCTTTATTTACTGCACCGACACACTTTATTCGAGCAAATACCCGGTATGTACCTGGCAGATACCTGGAATGCGCCACTCCTCACCTCTGACAAGCCCCGTTGCATTTGCCTTCCCAGCCTGGGTTCATGCCTGGCTGATGGGCGGCTGATCTGTTAAATGATAATGATTAGGATTTAATAGGCTGCAATGCTTTGTGTGTCTACCAGATGGCATAAATTCATGAATTGTAATGCAGTATATATATATATACTGTGCAGTATTGCAGCCAGCGGGAATAAAATGCTTCAATCCCTGCCTGGAAAATAACTCAATGCACTCGGGCAGAAAACAGTCACAAACCTCAATACACCCGGGTATACCCGAATTCGTGGGACTAGCCAAGCTCGAATAAAGTGTGTCGCCAGTGTACATATCAATCACTCCACTGAGGGATATCCTGATTCCTGCTATACAAAGGGCTCCAGTCAGAGAGAGATGGATCTCTGACATGCTATAACCTACTACGATTTTTGTGAGTTCTATTCCTGTTATTGAATGTTATTCTAGCAGTGATCTACCATCTGCACTATATATATATCTTATTTTTTACATATCACGATCCTTCCCTGCGCTCCTCCTCAACTCCAAGAAAAGAAAATTCCACATCCTGGGACTTGGAACTGTCCCACCAGAGGAAGTTGAGCTGCTTTTTCTTACACTATATATATTTTTATTCACCTTTTGGTGTAAGGTTTATTTGTGTATTCACTGGTGTGTTATTCATTACACCAATTTATTATTATTTGGGAAGCGCCCAGTCCATTCACTTTCCCCACTCCCTCACCTTTTGTAAAGTACATGTTAGGGACATGTTACCACTATGCAGCAAACATCTGGTCATCAGAGGTAAAGGATCTCCACATCGACTGTCAGATGAAGAGGGTCCGCAGATCTGTGGTCACTCTCACTCCACGGAACACTTACTAAGCCTTGTCACTCGCTGCCTCAGTCCCCATCTCTCCACTCGATTCACAGGGAAGACTATGTACTTACAATTAGTAGTATGGAAACTCCCGACATGATACACAGCTCTCACGCCGCAAACAGACTAAGACTCTCGTGGCAAATACTGACGTCATCGAGATGCGCCAGCCGGCGGCTTACAGTCAAATGGAAAGTTCAGTGAATAATTTAAACCATAGTCAAAAAGTCTAGCGCTGAGCTGGAAAGTGTGTTTGGAGTATGCATACACTGCAGGTATCTAATCCTACGCGTTTCATAAGCATAAACTTACTTCATCAGGGATAATTGTGAAATGTTGAAGACCGTTTAAATACCCCTATAATGTCATTGATAGGGTGATACTGATGGATGGGTGTATCATTAACCAATCAGTAGGACATCACTAATTCTTACAGCTAAGTCAAACATAATTTATACAACATCTTAAAAACACAATTTACTTTTAATACTATCATAAAAACGAAACAATATAGACAAACTGATCTAAAACAACTCTAAATATATAGAATATTCATAATAAGAGAAATATATATTGCTCAAATGAATAATAGGAAACAAGTGATAAAAACAGCACAGTAAATGTTAACAGTAGAGATGTCAACATTGCTATGTATCACAAAGGTGCCAGACACACGCTGGAATTATAACATATATATTTAACATTATATAATGATATGAACAAGGGAACCGTTTATCATACTCTGCAGGGCTGTAAATCCATGATGAAGCTTCCCCCACACCTAGTAACAACCAGCAGGAGGTTCTTAGTTTGCAGAGAAAATATGCAGTATAGGGCAGACAAATTACTCTGCATCTCTATTTATTAAACAGTTTAATGTATTCTTAACTGCAGAATTCTGTGCTAATCCAGTATTTTTAGTTTTTTTTTTTTTAAGGTGTGCTTTGATGGCAGATATGTTTTTTATAGTATCCTCTTGATCAGTATTTTACAGTTAACTTTATATAATGTTACATTTTTAATTAGTCTCATACACTGTATGTTTTAGGTTGTTGCTGTTACTCAATAATTGCAGCATGTTCATTTTCACATTGGACATTCAAAACATAAATTTGCATGTGCGTACTTGGATATAAATATTATGAAAATAGTTTTAAAATGTTTTACAAGTTATGAAACAGACTCCACAATGAAAGCTGGATGTATGTCAAGCGTGTGAAATGAACATATCATATACACACTAGTTAAATTATATTTTACGCAATACAATATTTTACATAGGAGGTTTCGGTGTGTTGGTGCTGTTTAAATGTACTGGTCACGTGGGCAGTTAAACAGAGATTTAAACTTACCGGATATACCGGCACCGCCTACAGAGATCTGTATCTCAAGAAGCAGGTGTCCAAGACCTAAAATGAATGGGGTTCAGCTCCGGAGAAACCCCTACTTCAATACTGTGTAGTAAAAATATTACAAATAGCAAGAACTGCTGTAAGAGCTGCGTGGTGAGACAAAGAGAGATTGCTTTTTTTCTGGTCTTGCTGCACAGCTCTTACAGACTGGTGGCTGGCCTGGGAGAATTAATGCTGCAGGGTGCCATTCACAAGCCTTGATCATGGTGCTCCACGAAGCGGCTGCACTCAGGCTGCGCTCCAGCATCTCCAAACCACACTTAAGGTGTTAGTAAATCTGACTACATCTTTATACATTTTTTTGCACCACAAATCTTTGAATCCTTGAGAACAGATCTCTTCGTTGCATACTTTGCTGAGATGAGTACAGGTCGTATAGGAAGTCTTAGATTTCATAATGCTACTGTGATATATTATACTGTGAGTATAATTTAAGGACTAAAATCAATTAAACTGAACAGAAGGTAATATCTAGATGTAAATGCTATAGTTCAATCTGAGAAAATCAAGTTATCTTATATTTTAATCAACATACATATTTATAGTTTTACTACAAGCAGAGTAATGAGTGTCAACATTTGCTCCTTGGAGCGACTGTGATAGCATTTTGCAGTTAAATCTTAAGGATTATATTCATATTGGCTGAATTTACTATATATGATAGTACATGGTTTTTTAGAGTCTTTTGTTGTTTTTACAGTACATGTGTTGTACTGTTAATTATCAACTTGTCTTTGCTTCATAATGCTAATGTCCTGTTTTAAAAGAATTACCCTCCCGGCTTGTACTATTGATCTCTCTTGGTATGTTTGTATATCAAAAGGTGGATTTTTTTTTTCTTCCCCCCATCTTAACTGTTTGCTGCTAATTGACCAACTGGAACAAGATGATTTATTGGGACGGGGGGAGGGTCATATGACTGCTTTAGATTTATAAAACACATATACCCCCTACATTGGCAGGGTAGCATTGGCATCTTAAGAGTGATGCATTTAAAGTGATCATTTTAAGTGACAATATATAGTTAGACTATAGTTTGACTAGAGGTGACTGGGGACTGCATCCTTTCTGCAAACTCTCTTACGCAAGGCAACAAACGGTGAGCACACTTTGATCCTATGCTTGTTAACCTGCATATTTTGACCCCCCAACCCTTTTACAACTTATTTCACTGCAGCCTCTCCCAAAACTGACTGCACAAAATACCTCCCACACCCACTCAGCCCACTGAAACCCTGAATTGACTCTAACATTGCAATGCAACAACACATTTGACAAGGAGCAGGCACACCCATGCTGTTTAGTCTGTACACAGTCACTTTGCTCACAACAGCTCCATGCAGCACTGCCTACCTCGGGCATAATGAACCTGCTATGTATCTTAACATTTTTCTTTCTCCTGGCCTCATTGAGATGTTACTCCCTCTATACACTACAAACTCCTCCATCCTGGCCCACACCCAACATCACCATACACCCTGGACTACTTAAAAGCCTTGCACTATCTACTGAATGTTGGTGGAGAACTCTAAAAACCAGCACACCAACCACTTCTCACTCTAATGCAAACACCACAAATTTACAACTTGCAAACAACTACCCAAATTTCTAGTCATACTATTACTCTCTTTAGAAGGTGATATTGAACCTAACCCAGGTCCTCCCATTTCAACTCTGTCCCATGCCCCTGAGAATTCCACCTTTAAATTCCAAAAAAGGGCTATCTGTCGCCCATATAAATATCCAGAGCCTGCTGCCCAAACTGAACGAACTAAGGGCATGGTGCCTTATGCATAAACCCAAAGCCATCCATCCATTCTTACAGAAACATGGCTAACCCCTAAAACCCCTGATGTCAAACTCCTGTATCGCCATTCAGGGACACTCCATTTTTAGGAGAGATAGGTCAAAGAGAGGAGGAGTGTTATTTTATATTGCAGACACATTACAATTTATCTATCTATCACCACCCCGGGGAGGCATCACTACTTGCAGTATGGGCATGCATCTGAGTGTAGGCAACGAGTGTCTAAATTCCTTAAAGTGCCTAGCCATGTGAAGGCATTTGAAGTCCTGGTCAACTGAGGTACTTTTAGCTCCTTCCTAATAGTGGAGCGATGGATGGCCATAAGCTCCTTAAACATTTGAATAGTTTTACCAATATAAAATAGCCCACACGGGCATTTGATAAAATACACTATGTACTTAGATTCGCAGTTCAACACTTGTTTGTTTTTGAACAGGTATGGGGTCTTAGCTAAGGCTATAATATACTTTGATCTTAACCAAGTGCCTCTGTTCCTTCGTTTCAGTTGTCACCGGCTCAGTACAAATATGTGTTTCACCTTTATATTGCATCAATTGAGAATATGCATACATTGAGGACAAGCTGGTCACTTAATACAACTCTGCCCTATCCTCTTCTCTTGATCTGCATGCCCCTTTTTTGCTCTGCAATTCTCGCACTTCTAACCCCAGACCTGTAATTTGGTTTATTTTATCTTTTATTTTGACCACCACTCCAGCCATGTATTAAAGGGTAAATTATCCTCCCAATTCTCTTGGTAATTTCCTTAATAATTTTCTGAATACGTTTATTAAGGTGGTCTTAACATTGACATAACACTCTACTGCCCATGGTGTACCTCTCTACGCTGTGCGACACATTTTCAATGAAATAACCCTTCAACTCCCGGTCAAGGGCACAACTTTTCTATGGCACCTCCACCATAGTAGGTTAGCAATTCAAAATTGTATTTTCCAGGGAGGCAACCCTCAAAGGTATCCCACCGTTACCACCATACTGTTAGGAGAAACATTTGTCATGACTCGGGTTTAAGTAAAAAAAATGATTTTATTGTTTGCCAAATTCTTGGGTGAAAGCAGTCTCTCACAGAAGATATGCCACAACAGGCAGGCACAGTGGCATTTGGTTATAGGATAATGCTAAGAAAAAAGTGTCAGGTGACCTGAAAAATATAATAATCACCATCTATGGTCTTTTTCACCCCCTCACTAGTGTCCTGCCACTGTTCACAGTATATACTTGTGCAGGCATACTAGAATTTCCAACCTTCATTCACTATTAAATGTAAACTATAAATGTAATGTGAGAAACATGTTTACCGATATCTCTACATTCACTTCTCTTTTTTGAGACAACATATTTCCTTTTATCTCTACTCCCCTGTTAGAGTGTTAGCTTTTCTTACAATTTAGAAGGGGAGAAATCAATGGTACTGTTGTTTCTTGAAACATACTGTTTTCTGTAAAATCACATTCTCATACAAATGTAACTACTACATCCCCACAATTCCCAACACATATCTTTACTAGATCCCTTTCTAACCCAGACCCTCATTGTGATTGTATGGGGCCTATTTCTAGAATCAAACTGTCCTCTGTCGTCTTTTGTGATCTCATAATAACACCCAACAATACAAAAAGTACAGTGCTTAGGTCACAGAAAAAGATTATTGCAATAACATACAGTGTAAAATATGGTCAGTTTTTTTTTAAATAAAAGGATCAAACAAACAGAATCTAACTTTATTGTATACTACTGATCAGATCTTTTAAAAAGGGTCCTGAGTTGAAATTGACATTTCACGTGTGCCATAATGGACACTCCCTTTTTGAAATATAATTCAGAATCCCATTGCCGGATTATATTCTAAAACCTGGTTGATAGAAACACATTGAAACATATTTTTTGGGTGTGCCCTCAACCCACCCCTTTTCATACATCAGTCTCATGACAATTTTATGACTGAGGAAAAAAAACTTTTCATTTGATTTTGAAACGTTCCTCTGTATATTAAAGGCCATTTAATAACATTGTTTCTGTAAAACCTAGACAAACGCCGTCTTCACTGTTATATATAATATGCGATCCTGGATATGAAACCTGACATCTTAACTTTTACTTTTGCATGAGAAACAGATATCTGTCCTTTGCACATCCTAATCATGAAGTGTTTGGCATCATGTGATTCATCTCATTGCAATTGTTAAAAATAACTTTATTTTATATAGTATTTTTCTCCCAATGCGACTCAAAGTGCTTCAAAATTGCAGTATACTGCACAGACATATCGGGGCCTGTAACTCTGGAAGTAGGGGGTCCCAAGGCTGAAATTAATACCGTTCAACTCCAGAGACCCCTGCTTTAATACGGTGTTATTAAAATAAAATAAAAGCCGTTTGATCGCCTTTTAGAGGCACAAAGGGAGAATGACTGTGTGAGTGTGAGTCCCATTCAGAAGCAGGGAACCCCGCTGTGTTAATCCTGATGCCCCCCCCCCCCCTACCATGCACTGCGCCACGGACAATCATCGCTTCGCACACTGTGCACATGCTCTGTGACAGCTGATATATACAATCTGTTACCTTGAAATACGCTCACCCCTCCCCACTTTCTAAAGTAGGAAAGTTTTTTTCATTTTGCTGTATGGATAGACTCACTAGTCATTCTCCCTCCAACATAGATAACAGAGAATTTTCACAGATTAGTGTTAGGACCTGCAAATTTGCTTATGCCTTGACGTAGCTTGCAGGCTTATAACACTTTGGCCAAAGGGTTTAACTAAAAGACCCTTATTCATGAGAATATTATTATTGATTTAACTATATACTATATATTTTGTCACATTGGATGTAGCATTGGGCTTTTTTGTCTTTTCTTGAAAAATAACATGAAGATTAACCTTTGAATGCTCATTTTATGGGACCTCCTGATTTACTTTTCAATTCCAACTATTATTGCTCACTGCCAAAATTGACCCAAATGATCGCCAAAAATACCAAAATAATGTGTTATTTTTTTACATTTATTTGGAAAATGTGCTATGTGCAGATCTGAATAATAGCAATTTTGTCCATTACTGTACTGTATGTGTTAGGAGAGGGGGCGGGAAAGGGTTCCCATTCATTGCCATTGAGGTTATCTTTGCTCCCATTTCCTCACAAAATGTTATCAGAATCAATCAAGGCGTTTGGCCGGTGGAGAGAGAAAAAAGAAACACACAACCAAAGAGGTCGCAAAGTCTAGTTGAAGACTTCAGTTTGCTCGCTATGCTCACTCATTCAATTAGCAGTGGAGGTAAAATTACAATGAAAATGTTTGTAGGGATGTGATTTAAACTGAGAAACAAAACAAGGAGAGGGACATTAATTGATTTAGTAATATCAAAAAATGTAGAAGTAAAAACAAATATTCAACTCTGGGAACATTTGTGAAACAGTGATTTTTTTTGAGTATCTTACTGCAGATACTCAAGGCTATATATAGCACTTCTGTATATTGTTTATGTGAAAAGTGTATGTTAGCCGCTAAATGTGAGTGATTGCACGTGAACTCATAATAATATCTGTGATTAGGACTCTAATGTGTTCATCTGACACCTTTCCGTGTACATAACACCTTCAGTGTTTTAGTGTTCAGGGTTTTATGTTACACATTGTATCACAACATTTTTATACATTTCATAAACAGGACACTAAGGATTTGTGAGCCACAGGTAAAGATTAGAGATGGGAAGACAGAAACAAAAACTTGGCACAATGAGAATCTTTTTGGATTTACGCTTTAAACACACTAAACCCCAATGGGTTAAATGAGGAGATTGATATTATTTCTTTTTTTATGTTGGTTTATGTCCTCCTCCCATGTGACTATTAGAAAGAAATATTAATTCTGCCTCTCTCTGTCTGAATAACTAGGCAATTAAGCATTCTAAAATATAATATACATTTTTATTATCATTCTGCATAAACGACCCCTCCTTCGTATTAGAAGTTCCACATATAACTGCACAAGATAATATATAGGATGATACCAGATAAGAATCACCAGTGATCCCAAAGACGTTGAACAGGCTCTATCAAACATGGCACAACGGTTTAAAGAAAGAGGATATGACATCCAATAAATCAACATGGCACTGACTAAAGCAAGAGCACTGAACAGGGACACACTCCTCAAACCCGCACAGAAAATACAGAAAGATGACCAATTTAACATAATCAGTACGTTCAGTATGGCATCAGGCTTCATTAAGCAGAGTATATTAAAACACCACCATATTCTAGCCAACAATAAAGCCATTGGACATAATTTCATCATCCCACCACATTTTTGTTACCGTAGAGTCCACAACCTGGGGGATTTTTAACTCAGGCGGATTCGGTATCCAAATATGGCACACAACCAACGTGGCTTCAAAGACCAGCGGGAGTTCATAAGTGCCACGGTGGCATATGCATAAACTGCCAACATATGATTCTAGGCAAGACATTTTCACACCCTCATAACGGCAACCAGGTCAGAATTAAAAATTAAAAAACTACTTTAACTGTGAATCAAGATATGTGGTATATTTCATTCGGTGCCCATGCAGACTTTATTATGTGGGCAAGACATCTCGCATGCTCATGCTAAGTGAATGGCTATGTCTACATCGCTCCACAATACAGAAGGCCTTGGCGGATACAGAAGGCAGAGGACTTGAGACACCTGCCAGTCGCCAGACACTTTAAGGAGAAACAACATGGCTTATCAACTCTACGATGCATGCCAAAGCTACAAGCCCACACCCCAAATCGAGGGGGTGATCGGAATAAGCTTCTATTGCAACTTGAGACCAAAATGATTTTTAACTCGAACACGGTTAGCCCCAGAGGCTTCAAGTTGAGCTGTTTCCTTTGAACATGACCTGTGACTGGACAAATCAGCACACTGGAGATTGGGTTACTTCATCGTATGGTTTTTACCATAATTAGTTTTTTTTTGGGATTAACATACCAGGCATTATCCATACAGATGAAATGCAGCCTGGAGTTCGGACAACAGACCTACATCCACACGCATAGAGTCTTCGGACCAGTGGAACCAGGAATGGTGCTAACCACAGATGAAAACCTACCAGGGATCAAAAGTGATGAATCAAGGCTCAGTCAGATGCATTGTGGCTACAATCGATAAAAGGCAGTTCTAATACTTTGAGATCATCAGTCCCATCAGGTCCATCTGATAATGTCAGTGAGGACAACACTACCAATTGGAGCACTAATGTACCTTTGAGAATATAATGAACATGTTGTGTCACCCTCTGGTGTGGTTGGGTATCCAGGTGACATTTACAATAATGTATTTAAAATACGATAAGGTTCTGTAGGTTGTGCCCAATGGTTACTGTATGTTGTTCCTGGACATTATTTCACTTGCCTTATGATGACCTATACAATGACTAATACAAGGATTTTGTCAGAGTATATATACTTTGATTTTATTTACACATATATTTTGTACTTTAGGATTGTGATACCTACAGCATCATCATCCTTATGTATATATATTTTTTATTTTCCCCATCACTATTGACACTGAATGGGTGTTTTAACCACTTTATGCCGCCAGCCCTTATACAGATGTGTGCCAACAGTCTCACGCAGCCAGTGCTCTGTCCTGTGAAGAGAACAGAAGGACTGCATTGGCGCTAAGCAACCAAGAGACGCTTTAGGATGGAGAGCCTATCAAATGTGGACAATCGCGCACACGCACAGGTCTCCATGATGGCGGCCGCTTCAGGTCCCGATCGGGATTATTACGGGACGCCCAGTCTGGTTTCTAGGCAACCAAATGTGTGAGGCAATCAATTACCCATGCGAGTGCAGTAATCCAAATGTTATGACCGGCAATACACCCTGTTCCAAAATGGCGGCTGCAGCACACCAGTTAGCACACCTGTACAGGTTTGGCGGGCTTTGACTTGCTCTAATCAATGTAGAGTTAATTGAATTATTATTTGATTGTTACTTTAGGTGGAGGGATATATAATGTGCATGTATTGTCTTTCTCAAATTGCACTATGGAGTTGTATAGAGAATGACGCTCAATATAAGTGTGTACACTGTTGATATATCATCATGATTTTGAAAAAATAACTGGAGATTGGAACACTATGACTTATCCATAAGGTCAGATAGGTATTATACATTTAAGGGGGGGGGCAAAATAAGGACCTAGCGGTCAATCTGCCAGACTACCGCACATGTGGTCAAAATGCACTTAAAAAACTCCTGGGTTTCTTTCGCAGTATGTTTTGGTTCATTGTCCATCTGTAAAGTGAAGCGCCGTCCAATCAACTTCGCTGAATTTGGCTGAATCTGAGCAGATCATATATCCCTATACATTTCAGAATTCATCCGGCTGCTTCTGTCTTCTGTCACATCATCAATAAACACTAGTGACCCAGTGCCATTGTAAGCCATGCATGCCCATGCCATCACACTGCCTCCACCGTGTTTTACAGATGATGTGGTATGCTTTGGATCATGAGCCGTTCCAAGCCTTCTCCATACTTTTTTCTTCCCATCATTCTGGTACAGGTTGATCTTAGTTTCATCTGTCCAAAGAATGCTGTTCCAGAACTGGGCTGGCTTTTTTAGATATTGTTTGGCAAAGTCTTATCTGGCCTTTCTATTCTTGAGGCTTATGAACGGTTTACACCTTGGGGTGAACCCTCTGTATTTGCTCTTGTGATGTCTTCTCTTTATGGTAGACTTGGATAATGATATGCCTACCTCCTGGAGAGTGTTCTTCACTTGGCTGGATGTTGTGAAGGGGTTTTTCTTTACAATTGAAAGGATCCTACGATCATCCACCACTGTTGTCTTCCGTGGACGTCCAGGACTTTTTGTGTTGCAGAGCTCACCAGTGCGCTCTTTTTTTCTCAGAATGTACCAAACGGTTGATTTGGCAACTCCTAAGGTTCCGGCTATTTCTCTGATGGATTTTCTTTTTTTTGCAGCCTAAGGATGCCCTGTTTCACTTGCATTGAGAGTTCCTTTGACCTCATGTTGTTGGTTCACAGCAACAGCTTCTAAATGTGAATGCCACACCTGGAATCAACTCCAGACCTTTTACCTGCTTAACTGATGCTGAAATAACGAAGGAATAGCCCACACCTGTCCATGAAACAGCTTTTGAGTCAATTGTCCAATTACTTTTGGTTCCTTGAAAAAGAGGGGGCTACATATTAAAGAGAGGTAATTCCTAAACCCTTCCTCCAATCTGGATGTGAATACCCTCAAATTAAAGCTGATAGACTGCACTTTAAGCCCATATTCATTATTTAACTGTAACTTGAATTTATTTTGGTACACAGCAAAAATAACAAAACTTATATCAGTGTCCAATTATTTCCGGACCTAACTGTATATATATACAAATATTATGAGAATTGTATGTATTCACTCTAATGTATCCACTTTTTTCCATAGAGATGAACTTTGCCAATTAACAATCACACACACTGATTCTGTGTTCTGTTTCATGTATTTATTATATATTTATTTACAATTAATTTTAGTGATATTTATATATGTATTTACTATGACACAGCCAGTTTGTGTCTGTGATTGTTAACATGTCTTCTTGCATGTATTTTATTTTTCTCAAGGTTATCTTATATCTTTTTTGATTTTAGATCAGTTTTATGTTTACTGCACCGACACACTTTATTCGAGCAAATACCCAGTATGTACCTGGCAGATACCTGGAATGCGCCGCTCCTCACCTCTGACAAGCCCCGTTGCATTTGCCTTCCCAGCCTGGGTTCATGCCTGGCTGATGGGTGGCTGATCTGTTAAATGATAATGATTAGGATTTAATAGGCTGCAATGCTTCGCATGTCTACCAGATGGCATAAATTCATGAATTGTAATGCAGTATATATATATATACTGTGCAGTATTGCAGCCAGCGGGAATAAAATGCTTCAATCCCTGCTTGGAAAATAACTCAATGCACTCGGGCAGAAAACAGTCACAAACCTCAATACACCCGGGTATACCCGAATTCGTGGGACTAGCCAAGCTCGAATAAAGTGTGTCGCCAGTGTACTTTTTCATTCTTTGTTATTTTTGTTAGTTTAGGTTTATCAATAAAGTTTGTTATATTTTAACCACTCTATCCACCTCTAGCCCAGCAGGAGCATCACAGGCTTGCGTTCCAGGGTGAATTCGGGCGCATGCTAGTGACGTCACCTCATGTGCCGAGTTGAGATGCTGGACATTGTGAGATGTCACAGTGATGTGACGCGTCAATGGTGCGCATGCACGGTGCGGCACTGCGGGACTGTGACGATAGCTTCCACAGGCTTATTAATATTACACAAAAATAATTGGGTTTGAACTGAACGAGGCTTAAGATATAATAAATTGTATTTATTCCTTAGAATAAAGGTGAACACAACAGATAATACAGTAACAAACAAGGAGTACACTTACTTAAGGGTTGGGGAATGAGAAGTTAGATGTAGCATTTCTCTCAGCAATCAGGAAATCATTCAGGTGATATCAGGTAACCATATCAGCAAACGAAGACAAAGGATATATGGGTGGACAGCAGTTTATAAACCTTTTGTCCCTCTATCTGTAACATTAAGCACCAGTGATTGGTTTTCAATTACCTCCAGCCAATCTTTAACATGGGAACACATTTCAACACATGCCCCCCTGCTAGCTGGCACAGGTGCAGTAGAACTCTGGGGTCTCATTTCTGTAGCCCACATATGCAAATGGAATGCCAGCCATTCTACCCATTTGGCTTTATGGTAGGAAAACCTTTGTTGGAAGGTGTTAACTGGAACACTTAAGAACTGCTCTGGTTTGGGCTTCGGATAAACAGTGAGGGTGACAAAACTTTTTGAACAATACTTAAGTCCTAGACATGCGGTCGCCTCTCCGGCCATCTGCTACATTATGGCCAAAGAAATTTCCTCTGGAATTTATCCATACCTTAGAATACAGTATTAAGCATAAAACATAGACGTATTAAAATATCCGGTTCTGTTTGGTCTAGCAGGTCCAAACTTCCCAGTTCGCATTGCCAGAACTGGGACACCATATGGTCCAAAAAGCGACTTGCTACTATCTAAGAAACCGGAGTTACACAAATGTACATTAAATCATTGTAATACAAAAATCTCCATTGAAAAAGAAATCTCAGCTTTTCACTAAATCCCCATTGAAAACAACGGGCAGCTCCGCCATAGACTTTCAATGGTAAATCGCCGCCATTGAAGTCAATGGGGTTTTTCTGCCATTGAAGTCTATGGGAAAAGTCCCGAACTTCAAGGGGGTCCATACTCCGTCGGGTTGGTCCAAGCGGGTCAAGGATGGTTCTGCAGCGATGCCGGAGCAGTGGCTACAGATACCCCAAACCCTGATCCGCTGAACCCTCCGGAACCGGAGATATGGATTCCTAAAATTCAGTATTTCACACTTAGTCATTTTTCTGAGCCGTTTCTGCCGCCGCCGGCAAAGCCTATGGAGCGACCCGCTCTATCTGGTTCGACCCTTATCGGGGGTCCAGGATTCGGGGACCCGGTGAAGGTCGAGTGGGGGGAAGCCTCGGAACTAGGGGCAAAAAGAATTTTATTTCTAGGTGCCCTAGAACTGTTTATTCCCACATCAATTAACTTTGAACTTGACTCAAGTGATTGTAACTCTTTTTTAGACATTGTATCCGCTTTGTGGTTTGCGGTCTGGACGGCAGCCAACTTCTTCCTGGAAAGGTTACCTCGAGGCATCTCCATTGAAGCCAATGGGCCCATTGACTTTCAATGGGAAACCGCCGCTCTCCCTCTCGGACGCCACCTGCTGGTCTTTACAGGAAACAGGACTAAAACAGCACAATCTGCCATTGGAATGCATTGAGCCCTAATGGCGGCCAATGGGGACCTGCAAAATGGTGCCTGAAAAGGCGGGAAAACTACACAAAGAGCTATAATCATTAAAGAACTATTAACCCTTGTGCTCCCGGATGGATTCTAGTGTGTGCGTGATGCAGATACTGATTAACACAGACATTACAATGGAACAGGGGAACAGGGGAAAATACATTTACAGGTCATAACAAGGGTTAAATCACATTTCTGGACCTCAGTCCAGTTAAACTCTTGTCTCCCTGGTGCAGTCAGGGGTGGCCAAATGGGGTGCAACCCCTTTAATACCGGGCCACCTCCTTTCTCCCTCTACAGGGACTTATGGCGCGAAATGGTGACTATGTAAGGAAGAAGGTATGTTATCATATTACACCTTGATAAAGTCCCACGGGATGAAATGTGTTCATTTCCCTGTGAGCTTATTCATTAAACACCTTCAGTTTTATCTTTGGAGTTTGCCCATGATATTTGTTTCTTCAGGATTATTTCTGGTAGCTGTGCTCCTTTGCTCTACTCTTCAATCTCACATTGCTAACCCTGATGATGGTCCCGTTTCTTGGGATCGAAAAGTTGGAAATTTGTGCCCTGTTACTAATACACTTTTTCCTGCTTCAAGACTGAGTGCTGTCTTCTGATTTTATAGGATCAACCAACACAGTATGTGTGTATATATATATATATATATATATAATAAAAAAATAAATAGATGATACCGTTCTGTGGCTAACGAAATGCTTTTATTTGTTCGAGCTTTCGAGATACACTGATCTCTTCTTCCGGCGATGTTACAATGAATGAAGCAAAAGGTATACTTAAAAACAGTGTCTCTTGGAATGTTATCTGTGCTGTTCCTTCCCCCGGTGTGGATGTGTTTTATGGCTAGAGGTGTCAAAAGGGTACTGAAAGCAAGTGAAGAAAGAGTGTGTATGTGTATCAGTGTGAATAAAAATGAATGGAGAGCCCACAGTATACACACTCTTTCTTCACTTGCTTTCAGTACCCTTTTGACACCTCTAGCCATAAAACACATCCACACCGGGGGAAGGAACAGCACAGATAACATTCCAAGAGACACTGTTTTTAAGTATACCATTTGCATCATTCATTGTAACATCGCCGGAAGAAGAGATCAGTGTATCTCGAAAGCTCGCACAAATTAAAGCATTTCGTTAGCCACAGAACTGTATCATCTATTTATTTTTTGATTATTGAAGCTCGGCTAACACGGTACTGATACATCTACATATATATATATATATATATATATATATATATATATATATATATATATATATATATATATATATATTTTTATATATATATATATATATATATATATATATATATATATATATATATATATATGTATATATATGTATATGTATATATTTATATGTATATATATATATATATATATATATATATATATATATATATATATATATATATATATATATATATGTATATATATGTATATATGTATATATATATATATGCAGTGTTCGACAAACCTATACATTTGCTCGCCCCGGGCGAGTGGATTTAACCCCCGGGCGAGTAAATATTGGCCCAAGCAGCACACGTTTGGTACTAGGTGGCGAGTAGATTTTTTGGTGATTTGTCAACCACTGTATATATGTATATATATATATATATATATATAATATATATATGCTCCTTACCAGGCAGTTCCCGAGTCACAGGGCCACATGGCAAAGAAGAGACAGCACACTCAGTGAGAATATCAAAAAAGTGTAATGTAGAGAACTGGCACATACACCGACATTTCAGTCCTAGAAGCAGGACCTTTATCAAGGTCTCTTTTATATATATATATATATATATATATATATATATATATATATATATATATATATTTTTTTTATATATATATATACACATACATACATACATACATATATATATATATATATATATATATATATATATATATATATATATATGTGTGCAAATACAACTGTATGCTCATCTGCATGTCTTAGGCAGGTCTGCAACCCCGCCTTTCTCCATCATCACCCAGCATACAGCACTTCCACTGCAGCAAGGGATTCTGGGAAATGACATGCAAATGAGCACTCAGTGTCACTTTTTGCCTCAAAAACCATTTTTAACATGGTTCCCTATAGGCTTAAGCTTGCTGCATGGTCACAGCTTTGAGCACAGCCAAGGTTAAGGTGCATACCCAGAAAACCACCCATATATATTATTATATATTATATAATATATATATATATATATATATATATATATATATATATATATATATTAACGCAGAGACAGTCAGCACACTAGTGTACAACATAAGGCAGATGCTAGTCCCATAGGAGAACACACAGTTTAGTTACCAGTCCAAAAAACGGTAAAGGAGACAGCATACAACAAAGAGTAATCCAAAAGGTAATTGTATTAAAAAAACAAACAGTTACACGAAAGCCAACGTTTCGGTCCCACAGGGAGACCTTCCTCAGGGCCGTGCAAACACCAAGTGTGAGTGACCAACATATTTACCCCCACCCAGAGTGCACCACAAACAAAATACACCAATCACCATAACCTAATCAGTATCAAAATGCACCACACCTGTCTGTCCCATACCTCTAACCAATACCTGTACAGGAGTCATTCCCTCCAGATCTGCAACTGGATGGAATTCAATGCTACAATCAGAACGGCCCGTTCTGACGTCATCACCTGACGACTGGAGCCGGTGTCCACAGCGCATAACGCACTGCGCATGCGCGTCAATACATGCTGTAATCCGGGGAGCCATTGCAGGAGACGCAGCTGTGTGCTGGATCAGGAGACAGATCGCGTCTCTAGTAACCCTGACAACCTCAGATGCCAGCGAAAAGCTTGCGCATGCGCATTAGTGATTATAAACATCAGGCTCAACACCGCGATCGCCGGCCCCGTCAGGGAGAATAAAAAGTGTCAACATGACTAATAATGAAACTACTAGCTATTAAAAACCAGAAAAGGGGTATGTATGGTAGGGAGGTGCAAGTCTAAAATGTGTAGATGCATCTTCATACATAAAAAACAAGGGAAGTGAATAATGTACAAGGGAAGTGAAACAATGGTGAACATTTGAAATCACAGGTGGCTAAAACTAATAAATAAAGATAATCCTACAGACACACACATGCAGATATAAGCAATTGAGAAAAATCAGAGAAAACACCCCAACTTTTACTCCTCATTAAGGCCACCAGGTGACAATGTCCGTAGTTCATAAATGAGTCTGGCCTCCTGTTGTAACAAGATTTTGCCTGTGTCACCACCCCGTGTGGATACAGGGACCTGAAAAATAGGCATGCATCTGAGCGTGGCCAAGGAATGTCTCTGTTCTTTAAAGTGTCTAGCAACGGGGAGACATTTTAAATCCATGTCATCGACCCCACATGTTAGAGCTTTCCTGATAGTAGTGCGATGCATGGCCATCCACTCCTTCAGCATCCTCACAGTCTTGCCAATGTACAGGAGTCAACAGGGACATCTGATGTAGTAAACCACAAATTTGGATACGCAGTTGAGTGCTTGCTTGATTTTAATAGATATACCTGTGTGTGGGTGGTTGTAACTCGGGCCCTGCTGCATGAACTGGCAGTTAGTACAGCCGTGGCACCGATACGAGCCGGGTTTCTTGTTCAGCCAGGTTTTGGGGACAGCATATTTTTCTATGGGATCAGAGCCAGTAACCGCATCTCTTAACTTAAGGTTCACACAAGCACCTTTAATCACCTTATTTTCCATTTGGCTCACATGGGGTTCTTTTTAGTTTATAGTATATTAGTTGTCATTTTATGCATTTCATCGTATTTTACCATGTAATAAAATTGTATATTTCTGTTTTGTGCTATAGTTTTGGTTGTGTGGGTAATTTCCCATTGGTCTGCTATATTTTCATACTAGTGGTACTGATTAATTAACTGGTACTTTATGTACATTACATTATTATTTACAATGAGTGCAACTTTTAGGGACTTCTAGTGACAATCTCTGGTCACTTATCTGTATTGTTCTTGATGTTCTTTCCCTATGCCCTGTTGATTATACATTTTTTCTAGTCGGAGAGCAAGGTGTTTCTTGTGTGTTCTCTATGTTATGTAGGGGTTTTTTTTATACCACATTTCCACACCTTAGCTCCCACAGCACCATTACCTCTCTATTATATGTGGTTTTTGTTTGGCAATTCGTGTTCAGTGTGTGATTTATTAACCCTTACCTGGGCTTTTTTCTATTACCTGTAAAATCTTACTCTGCGATGTCAGGGTTTCTTGCATCGAGACCTGATTTTGAGGCTTGGAAAAATGAGGCAGCGAGCCTTTTTTCTGATCCTATGACAACTTCTACCATCACTGGTACTCCTCCTGATGACATTAAGAAATATTTTGCCCAACTAGATAAGGCATTATCACTACAGACAAGAATCTGGTGGGAGATAACAAGCTTGGAAAATTAAGTCACCACTAAGCTTGTTCCAAGGGGTTTACGTGTTTATCTCCCTCCCTCCCATCAGATTCAAGATGAGTCCTTCTTGAAAGAATGGGAAAATGTTCTTTTGAATTGTTCCAGCAATCTCAGGAAATTATTAATCAAACATGAGAATGAAAAACTGGACAGGATCAAGGTTGAAATTAATCTTCTTTTATCCGAACTAGACCCCTGGCAGGATAATCCAGACTTTATAGGCCTCGAGACCCAACTCAAAGGTCGCATAGATAAACTGACGGCGGAGGTTAAGGAAAGGAAAGTTAAGAAATTAGCTTGTGACACCTTAGATTTTAAGGAGAATAAAATCTTTAGATATAAAATTAATTTATTGTCTCGCCATAGGACCAAAATCCAAACGAGAGGGATCAACTCCTCGACTGACTGGGACACCTCAGCAAGTGATAATGAACCAGGGTCCCTAACAACTAACAATAGGGGTTATACAAATATGGACAATAGTCTGCTACCCCTACCCACCAGAAACCCCAATATTCCTTTTTTAGAACATCCTGGCCCAAACCCAGGACCAGAAAGACAAGGAGAGGGGCGGGTGGATTAACTAAGGGACCGGGCGGTCTGGGGCCACAAGGAACCCAATGTGAGACCATTCAGGCGGGGTCGGGCTCAATGCAGATAATTAACCTCTCAACAAAAATACTAAGTGAGTTCCATCTATCTGTGCTATCGAAGGGTTTGACTTTTTGTCCAACTAACAATATGAATTTATTTGAGACCATAAACGATTTAAATCTTTTCTCGCGGAAATTATCTTTGCATAAATTCTTCAGGAGGAGGCAGTTGGCAGCTAGCCTCAATACTCCAAGTGAGGACTTTGATATTAGGGATCATGCCCTTTTGGGAATCTTGCAGGATCTTGAGGAAGAAAGTACGAGACCACCTGGTGAGGGTCCTTTTACCACCTTAAGAAATCGATCTAAATTCACTCCATCCATCAGTACCAGCAGCAATATTGAGGTATTTATACAATTTGTTACACGTGATCTCAAAACTCTGGAACAATCCAGATCAAAAACAAAGTTTGATTATAATCTTAATTTTGATGAATACCAGGCGTTGAAAGATCTGGAAACTGATAAGAGCATCACCATTAAACTCTCTGATAAAAGGGGAAACACGGTTATACTTAACACAACTATGTATGCCAGTGAATGTATGAGACTTCTTTCCGATAGGTCCTGCTATGTCATCCTTGGGAATGATCCCACAAAACAATTCCTGTCAGAACTCTCACATATCCTGGATGAGGGAAAAGACAAAAAGGTTATCTCTAAAGAAGAACCTGAGTTTATCTACATCAAAAACCCTACCTTAGCGACCTTTTATCAACTACCCAAGGTCCATAAAAATAAGTGCCCCCCCAGGCAGACCAATCATCTCAGGGGTGGAAAACCTCACGTCCCATGCTAGTATGTATTTGGATTCCTTCCTCCGCCCATTTGTGGGCCCTTTACCATCATATTTGAAGACAAAGAAAAACCTGGCGCCAAAAGTTCATTGGATAATCCTGTACTCCTCAGGGGATCAGCACACTTGCTTGACAGGCCATATAGGGGAAAAAACACAAACAGACACAGATCATAGTGCAACACTGTAGGGTTAAAACAGGTCTACACTAATACACACACTGCACATATAACATAGAGACTCCTAGTGACTATAAAAACTATTTATTAAATAAAAAGAACTATGCCATAAAATGGTTTGGACAAATGAGAACACCGCTGGTCATCCAGATGTAAAAAATCAGAGCCCTACTTACAAGCAGCAAGGCAAATACAGGCAATGCAACAACGAGTCTTCCGGCTGCTGCTGATGTCTTTGCAGAGATGTAATTCCTGCTGCACCGTGACTTTCGTGCTGACTCTCCCTCCAGGGGTTAACAGGAACAGTGGCAGTGTTGGAGGCCTGCTTGTGGGGCTCACAGCTCTCCTCCACGTGAGGCTGCTCTCCTCACTTCCTCCTCCGGTTACACAGGCTGTCTCAGCATGCCTGCACGCGAGTGTGCACGTGCCCTTAAAGGGAAAGTACAAGCGTCCTGTATGCCAAGAACTAACGGCTGCAATGGGGCTCAAATGTGACCAAGTGTCCCAAAAAGTCCAATACCAAGCTCAAAGTGACTGTGTCACCTGCCCCAGGGCTTGTACTGTCCCTTTAAGGGCACGTGCACACTCGCGTGCAGGCATGCTGAGACTGCCTGTGTAACCGGAGGAGGAAGTGAGGAGAGCAGCCTCATGTGGAGGAGAGCTGTGAGCCCCACAAGCAGGCCTCCAACACTGCCACTGTTCCTGTTAACCCCTGGAGGGAGAGTCAGCACGAAAGTCACGGTGCAGCAGGAATTACATCTCTGCAAAGACATCAGCAGCAGCCGGAAGACTCTTTGTTGCATTGCCTGTATTTGCCTTGCTGCTTGTAAGTAGGGCTCTGATTTTTCACATCTGGATGACCAGCGGTGTTCTCATTTGTCCAAACCATTTTATGGCATAGTTCTTTTTATTTAATAAATAGTTTTTATAGTCACTAGGAGTCTCTATGTTATATGTGCAGTGTGTGTATTAGTGTAGACCTGTTTTAACCCTACAGTGTTGCACTATGATCTGTGTCTGTTTGTGTTTTTTCCCCTATATGGCCTGTCAAGCAAGTGTGCTGATCCCCTGAGGAGTACAGGATTATCCAATGAACTTTTGGCGCCAGGTTTTTCTTTGTTTTCCCTTTCACTTTCTCTGTCAGTACTGACAGTATTACTAGGCAGCCTTTATATATATATATTTTGCAATTGTCACACTAGTGTTTTAGTCTTTAGCGCTTGTGCACATTTTTTATTTTTCACATCATATTTGAAGGATACAATGGCAGCTTTAGCAAGATTAGAGGGAATAACTCTTGAACCTAATACCCTTTTAGTAGGGATTGATGTAGAGAGCCTCTATACCAGTATTCCACATGAAATTGGTATAGGGGCGGGTTCTCACTTTCTTCATGCAAGGAATATCCATGCAAATAACCACAATTACTTTGTTTTGAAATTGCTAAGATTTGTCCTCACCAAAAATGTATTTTTGTTTGATAAAGTGTTATACCATCAGATTCAGGGCACAGCCATGGGCACCACATGCACTCCCACCTACGCTAATTTATATCTAGGCTGGTGGGAGGAAGCCGTGTTGTTCATGGATGCCAACGTCAAATATACTGATCATGTTGATCTTTGGATTAGATTTATTGATGACGTGCTGTTGCTCTGGACAGGCACTGAGGAACTATTACAGAGTTTCATTGATTCCTTAAACAATAACCTGTTTAACCTCAAACTTACCTTTGAGGCTAATAAGTCAACAATTAACTTTCTCGATATCACAATTCACAGGCAAACTGATGGTAAACTCACTACGACAATTTATCGTAAACCCACATCAACCAATAATCTTTTGATGGCAGATAGCCACCACCCATCCCATATGATCAACAGCATTGCCACGGGACAATTTTTGCGTCTGAGACATAATTGTTCGGAACTCAGTGGTTTAAAATACAAGCGAAGGACATGATGAATAGATTCATGGATAGGGGGTATCGTAAGAAGATTCTGAAACGGGCCTACCATCGAGCCCTAAGAACTCCTAGACCATTACTTCTCACTGACAAAATCAAAACCGCAACCAAAAATACAGACTCAGACACTGTACGCTTCATAGGCACATACAGTACTCAATGGTCTCATTACATCACATTTTTGAGAAACACTGGCACTTATTGCTAGAAGACCATGATTTATCACAGGTATTAAAACCTAGACCTATGATGGTATGTCGCCGGGCTAGAAGCATAAAAGACAGGGTGGTCCACAGCCACTATCAGACTCAAACAACCAGGACTTGGCTGGGACCTAAGCCTCGTGGGACTTATACACGCGGTCACTGCAAAGCATGTGCTTTCATCAAAGTAGGCAAATAATTTAAGGACTCAGAAGCTAAGGTTACTTATACAACTAATTCCTTCATTAATTGCCTTACAACAGGGGTGGTGTACCTTATTACTTGTAGATGTGGACTTCAGTACGTAGGTGAGACCCATAGAGCCTTTAAAATATGCATACTTGAGCATCTGGGCTCTCTCCGTAACCTACAAGACACTCCAGTGGCGAGACACGTCAATAACATGCATAAAGGGGACATCACTACCTTACGGTTTCTGGGCATTACACATGTCCCTTGGGGCCCACGTAAGGGCAATTGGGACCGCAAATTATTGCAATGTGAGTGCAAGTGGATTCATACATTAAATACGTTATTTCCTCATGGACTAAATGAGGGTTTAGTGTTTTCATAATTTCTTTAAAATTATTCATTTTATTATTTTTCTATCACTTTTTTGACGTCATTTGGGTTTAGTGCGGTTCTGGTATACAGTTTGATATTTAAATCTAGAAGGGTTCGTTTTGACTTCTTATGGGCGGACCCGCAAGTGTAGTACATTCCTACACAAGTACACTATCCCAACTTGCCCCCTGTATACTACTGTATTATTGGTTATCATTCTTCATTATTATTATTATTTAATGTTTATTATTCATTATTTATTATTTTATTTTATTTATTTATTATTTATTTATTATTTACTATTTAACATTTATTATTTTTATAAATTATTTATTTATACATTATTTATTATCATACTTGATCTATTTTCATTTATTGTATTCCATTGATTATATATTCATCTTTTTGTGAATCCAATTGCTACTCACTTTGCCTATTTATTGCACTACTCAGGGTTTATCATGCTGTCGCCTTGCATGTTTCTGATTTGTTTCTAAGCATTGACCATTACTTGCCTCATTATTTTCATTTACTTTAGAGAGTGTTTTGCTGTTGTTTATTTAGTGCTACATAATAGCAACGTACTACGTGAATATTCATGTGGAGGAGAGTATGTCCCTCCCCTCTACATACTCCAGTGTAACCATAGGTTGCCGAGGGACCAGTGGGCTTAGCCCTATGGGTATTTAAATTCCACACTCCCGCTAGGCATAACACCCCCTTCCCCTGAGAAGAAGCACGTTGATCGCGCTAAACGATCGTCGGGTTTGTGACGTCACCATGGTGACGGTCATGTGGGAGCGTGACGGAATGTACATGCAGTTTCCCCAATTGAAGTGCTCTTAAGATACACTTGATACACAGGACGCCTACTCTATTGCTGTCTCTTCAATACCACACATCAGGTTGTATAACTCCTGCATTATTGCAGGTTATCAAGTCCTAGACAGCAAGCTATAATCATTCAAGCCTTTATGGGTATTTGTTTAGTCCGTTATACATCTTAACCCATTATATCCACTCTATGCCGTCATTGTGGTGGCTATTAACCCAGGTACAGCTAAACCCCGTTATAACGCGGGTCTCGGGGTCCACCCCGAGACCACCGCGTTACTAACGGGGTCGCGGAAAAAAAATTGCCGCCGCGCTTTAGCGCATATTCATCCCGCGGGACAGGAGATGGGAGCGGGCATGTCCCTCCGCTCCCCGCTTCCCCCTGTCACCGCGGGACAGGCCGCGGGGCAGGAGATGGGAGCGGGGATGTCCCTCCTGTCCCCGCTTCCCCCTGTCACCGCGGGACAGGCCACGGGGCAGGAGATGGGAGCGGGGATGTCCCTCCTGTCCCCGCTTCCCCCTGTCACCGCGGGACAGGCCGCGGGGCAGGAGATGGGAGCGGGGATGTCCCTCAGGTCGCCACTTACCTCAGATCCCGCTGCCTGCATCGAGGTGGTAGCGGGGGGTTTCTTCTCCCCACCGCTGTCCCTGGCGCTCCCGCTGCCTGCGCGGGAGGAGGGGGGGAGCGGGTGGTGGTGCTGGTCGCGGCCTTTCCTCTGCTCCGACCCCACCCCCCGTCTGTGTAGAGTGAGAGAGTGTGTGTGTGTATGTATATATGGGAGAGAAAGTGTGTGTGTGTATATGGGTGTGGTATGTGGGTGTGATTGTGTGTAAGTGTCTGTGAGTGTGTGTAAGTGTGTGTAAGTGTGTGTAAGTGTGTGTGAGTGTCTGTGAGTGTCTGTGAGTGTCTAAGTGTGTCTAAGTGTGTGTAAGTGTGTGTGAGTGTCTGTGAGTGTGCGTGAGTGTGCGTGAGTGTTCGTAAGTGTGCGTAAGTGTGCGTGGGTGTGTGTGAGTGTGTGTGAGTGTGCGTGAGTGTGCGTGAGTGTCTGTGAGTGTCTGTAAGTGTGTGTGAGTGTGTGTGCAGTGTGTCAGTGTGTGCAGTGTGAGCAATGAGGAGTGTGTGTGCAGTGTACAGTGTGTGTGCAGTGTGTCAGTGTGTGCAGTGTGAGCAATGAGCAGTGTGTGTGCAGTGTGCAGTGTGTGTGAAGTGTGTCAGTGTGTGCAGTGTGAGCAATGAGCAGTGTGTGTGCAGTGTGCAGTGTGTGTGCAGTGTGTGTGCAGTGTGTCAGTGTGTGCAGTGTGAGCAATGAGGAGTGTGTGTGCAGTGTACAGTGTGTGTGCAGTGTGTCAGTGTGTGCAGTGTGAGCAATGAGCAGTGTGTGTGCAGTGTGTCAGTGTGTGCAGTGTGAGCAATGAGCAGTGTGTGTGCAGTGTGTCCAATGAGCAGTGTGTGTGCAGTGTGCAGTGTGTGCAGTGTGTGCAGTGTGAGCAATGAGCAGTGTGTGTGCAGTGTGCAGTGTGTGTGCAGTGTGAGCAATGAGCAGTGTGTGTGCAGTGTGTCCAATGAGCAGTGTGTGTGCAGTGTGTGTGCAGTGTGTCAGTGTGTGCAGTGTGAGCAATGAGCAGTGTGTGTGCAGTGTGCAGTGTGTGTGCAGTGTGTCAGTGTGTGCAGTGTGAGCAATGAGCAGTGTGTGTGCAGTATGTCAGTGTGAGCAATGAGCAGTGTGTGTGCAGTGTGTGTGCAGTGTCAGTGTGTGCAGTGTGCAGTGTGTGTGCAGTGTGTGTGCAGTGTGTCAGTGTGTGCAGTGTGTGCAGTGTGAGCAATGAGCAGTGTGTGTGCAGTGTGCAGTGTGTGTGCAGTGTGCAGTGTGTGTGCAGTGTGGCAGTGTGAGCAATGAGCAGTGTGTGTGCAGTGAGTGTGTGCAGTGTGTGCAGTGGGCAAAAAAAAAATGGAAAAAAAAAATTAATTTTTTTTTTTTTTAAACGGGAGCCACGGGCACACCGCGTTATAACCGAATCGTGGTATAACGAGGCGCATTATAACGGGGTTTATCTGTATTACTTATTAATGGTTCTCCTTGGTATGCTCTAAATTTGGGATTTGTGGAATTGTTCTGTGTTGATATGTTATCCTGCATTATATCTTGGTGAAGCTATCTAGCAGTGCTGGTATATTTTGGACATTGTCTCCCTATATATGAATGGGGTACTTAACTTAAGGTTCACACTAGCACCTTTAATCACCTTATTTTCCGTTTCGCTCACATGGGGTTCTTTTTAGTTTATAATATATTAGTTGTCATTTTATGCATTTTGTCGTATTTTAGCATGTAATAAAATTGTATATTTCTGTTTTGTGCTATAGTTTTGGTTGTGTGGGTAATTTCCCATTGGTCTGCTATATTTTCATAGTAGTGGTGCTGGTTAATTAACTGGTACTTTATGTACATGACATTATTATTTACAATGAGTGCAACTTTTAGGGACTTCTAGTGACAATCTCTGGTCACTTATCTGTGATGTTCTTGATGATCAATTGAAAAAAAAATTAAGATCCTCAAGGTGTCGCTATTAAGATATTTTTAAATGGTTGTTTTACGCGGTGCTGCCCGCAGACCAGACCCAGCCCCTGAGCTGAAGGGGGAAGTGGTAATACACGCACCCGCTGCAAAGGGAGAGTGTCTGGAGTGTGGTATAAAGTGTTGCCAGGCCAGGTGTAGTAAAGTAGACAATACTTGACGGTACCGGTTGTAGAGATAGAGTGAAGAATGCCTTGCCGAGATCAGGCAGTGGAGAGCGGAGGTAGGTTGTAGTCCAAGCCGTGTTCAAGGGGTAACCAGAGTGTGTGTTGTCCAAGGAGTGCCGAGATCGAGAGCCAGAGTGGGTAGTCGTACGAGCCGTGTCAGAACCTGAGGAAACACTAAGAGAATCCAGAAGTACTTCCATGCAGAGACTATGTTGAGCAAAGACTGAGAGTAGAGAGGAGCTAGAAAAAGCAGGGAGATCCAATCAGGAACGGAGGCGGGACAGGAAGAGCTACAGGGAGACACTGCAGATGGTGCAGGCATAAGAAGCCAGGTGAGTCTTGTTGGTAACCTGAGTATGCCCGTGCGGCATGCGGGGGTGGAGCCTGAGGTCCGGGGACAGGAAGAAGAGTGTGCAGAATGAGTGCGCTCCGTCACGCGTGTACGTGCGTGGACCGTGCCAGAGGAGGGTGCAGGCATGTGCGGGATGGCGTGGGCACGCCTGGCGCTGAGCAGAGGAATCGCCGAGGGGAGTGATCCCGCAACGGCGGCAGGGGCGGGGAGCCGCGGAGTCCGGTAAGGTAGGATTGTGTTGTGTATCCAGGGACTCCCTAGGGGAAGAGAGTACTCTGTGTGGGGAGTGCGGAGAACGCCAATTCCTGACAATGGTCAACAATGTTCTCATCCACTTATTTCAAACACCTTGTTGTGGGAGAATAAAATCCGTACACATTCTCTTTTGTGTTTTGACCTTCAGAATATTATCACATTGATTAAACGTTATAATTTTGTAGCTAATGCAACATGCTTTTAGAAATTTATTTTAACCAAAGATCTCCAAGGTATTAGACATGGCAGGGGCATCTTCAATGCTGAGACGTCGATTTGAATCATATAGATATACCGTATGATATTTCAAGCTATAGAATTTCAGGATGATAAGAAAGCTATAGCCCGTAAAATGTATGATTATATCATACAGAAATACTCATACTACAAAGAAGCAACTCATCCAAAGAATTGGAAAAATTCTGGCCACAACGTATCCGTTCATGAATGCTTTATTAGAGTAATACCATGGCCAGGAGAGAGGTACTATTGCTGGGAAGTAATCAAATCGTGTAAGCTTATGTTCGATCATGGCACATATCTACTGAGAAATAGCTTATTCTTCAGTTATCCCCATAATAATCAACGTTCACAGAGTGGTGTCTCGTATCACACGCCAGTACAGAGCCTCACACAATATGATTGGCAATCTGGAGCTAACTTTTATGGGAAAGTGCAAAACTTTCCTGGTCAATGCCAGTGTGCATGGGAAAACATTAGCCAAGATGCGTTCCGGGCTCAGCCCGTGTCCTGGCCACAAAACAATGTGGGCCAACATAACAACGCTGGTAACGAGATGTATATGCATCCGGATTCCATGATTGACTCAACCATGGCCGAAGCGGATCTGGCTGCAACAATGGTTACCAGAAAGGTCCTTGTTGACATCTACAATAAAGGTAAATATAATGTAAAATGACATAACTTACAGAATTGAGAATTAATTTATTACATTTGATACAGTAGCATCATCTGCATCATATCCCTAAAGCATGCGCTAAAGTAAACACATACAGTACACAATGTAGCATAGCATAGCAACAATTAGAACATATATATGTGTAAAGCTGCATTGTAATAATCCGCGTGAAAAATATATTTTTTTATAAATTATTTCATATATGTGCATCAAAATTATGAGAATATTGAGAAGTGATAATCTACATTGTAGATAGATCAGTTCACCTACAATCGATTGCTTACAATTCAGCATGTAATAATATCGATGCCACGTCATCATGTGATGTGGCTACGTTTTCATGTGATGATGCTGATTCGCCACAATGAGATGCCTCATTAATATGCCCAGCTCACGTGCATGTGCAACAGAGCTTGCATGCGGAAATAATGATGGCTGACATGAAATACAGTGGATAGGGGGCGCATGCGCGAGAGTGAGACAGATGGCAGCTTAAGCCTTGAGCTCCATCCCTCATCCCTGACAATACACTCATAAAGCAAGCAAAACGAACCTTTATCACCCCTAACTACTTTCACAATACCATTAAAACATTAGAGATGGCACTGATGCAGGCAAAAAAGAAAAAAGAAGGAGATCTCCGCAAATATCTGGGCCGATCGAGCTCACGGAGCAGCAACAATGGCGCCGGATTCAAATACCGGATCAGAGTCAGAACGCGAAGAAGACACAGCGGAGGGACCGGAGCAATTACCTGTCCGCCGCTGTGATTTTGAGAGGTTATATAGAGACATGAAAGCCCTTATACACCTTGAAATGCAGGACTTAAAAAAGGAGGTGCACGGGCTCGGTGAGCGCACCGGAGCCCTGGAAGAGAAAGTCAGCACCAATGCAAAACTGATTAAAAAAGCTGACAAACGATCCACATATTTGCAGGCACAAATTTCGGAATTGGCTGACAGACAGGAGGACGCGGAGAACAGGGACCGCAGAAATAACATTAGGGTATGGGGGATCCCTGAAATCGTCACCGATGTGGAGGATTTCATCTCACGATGGATGGCAAATCTACTCCCTGACTGCCCACCCAATGAAAGAATAATGGATCGCTGCCATCGTGCCCTAAGGAGTAAACCAGCAGCAACAGAGCAGCCAAGAGATGTAATAGCCCGGCTGCACCATTATCGCACCAGGGATGCCATCCTACAGATGGCCAGAGTGGCAGAAGCCTGCAGATTCGAAGAGATCTCAATGCAACTCTTCCAGGATCTCTCCCCGCTTACCCTGGCCAGGAGAAGGAAACTCCAGCCCATCACCCACACACTGAGGGACAGAGCCATCAGATACAGGTGGACCTTTCCGTTTGGACTGCTGGTCATCCGCAACGGAAGGGCCATCTCCATGAAGGAAATAGAGGAGGGAGCTGAGTTCCTACAAAAGCTAGGGATCAAGGAGAACTCACCCGCGAGCCCTAGAGGAGAAAAGCCCAGAGAAACGGATTGACAAGTGGTGGGGGCTGTAGGCGAAAGCCGGGAAGCTCTCACATGAACTTAATTAAAGTCTCGTAAGCTGGCTGCTTACGTTGTTATAGCCGGACTCAGCACTATAGTGTAACGGGACCCCGCAGCCCTCCAAGGCATTCCTGCAAGCAACGCTAACTAAAAAGTGAAAATCGTACCTGCATACATCATGGTGGCAAGTGGTGGAACGCAAGATGTCCATCATGGCGGAAGGGCTCGATGGAGTACACAAGGCGGCTTCACGGAAGTGCTGCAAGCTTCGGCGGGAGAGCCAGGGGAGTGGCGACCTTCTTCGCGGGCTTCGGGTGAGAAAGTGGCGTCCCCCGGAACAGCGTCACTGGAAGTGTGCAGGGCGCCATCTTGGAGGAGGCAAAAGAGAGTTCACCGCTGACGTCACCACGGAGCGCCGAACACTATCTAGTCTCGCGAGAAGAGACTCAGACCCACAAGCCGGGTAAGGAAGAGGATAAAGAACTAGGAATGCAGCAGAGAGATGACCCATTACCCGATGGCGGATGAAGAAGGGAAGAAGAGGACAACACCCTGCAGCAATCCGGAAGGAAAGCCCACGAACCACCATGCAGCAAGCAAGCAGGGCCCATCAAGCAAGTAGCGGAGATAATAAACACTGTCCCCAGGCATATGTAGTGTGTGCCCATTCATTCCCCTAGGGGCTAGGCCCCCCACCCAAGGACACGATTCCGGACTGGGGGTGATGGGAGGGTCATAAAGCCACATTATTAAAGTGGCAGTCCCCCTAAAAAAAAAAATATATATATATAGAGGGGAAAAGATAAAAGGGGAAGGAAGGGGTAAGGATAAAGCTGGGAGGAAAAGACCCTCTTATAAATTCTCCTCAAAGTCAAGAGAGGAGGGGCAAAAAAAAAAAAAGAAGAATAAGAATAATAAAATAAAAATAATACATAAAGAAAAGACACTGGACCGATAGGTGGGGAGGGAGTAAAAGTTGCAGTATCTCAGTTAAACTGCCAAAAGATTTTGGCAAAAGGTTCTGTTTTCCTGTTCGTTCAATTATCTATCTTATTTATAATAAAAATAATTCACCTAATGTTGTTGGGGGGAGGGTGGAGTGCCCTCCAGTCTCAACTAGGGCATGAGCCTCCACATGGGCGAGGGGGGTAACCCCGTCCGGATGCCCATGAAAGTCCTCACGGAACCAGCAACGAGGAGCGGTAGAGGGGGATGGAGGTCCATCCCGGACTACGCTCGTGCTGTACGTTTAGGAGAGGCAGAGAAGGCACTTGGGGGGACTGGTCTCGCCCTATTGCCGGATGTGCTAATTTTGTGTTTTCATGTCTCGTTACATGTGTTCATCTGTTCCCCCAGTGTACTTTCCCTTGTTCTTCCCGGCTGCAGTCTGAAACCTCGGAAAGAAATAGAAGATTCTTGACGCTGACACCATGGGCTCGAACGGTTGATTACAAACGAGTAAAGGTTTGGAAATACACTCATGAGTAACGGGATCACTATTATTTCACACAATATGAAAGGCTTTAACAGTCCAGGGAAACGCAGGCTAGCCATGGCGGATTATAAGAAAACAGACCCTGACATAATCCTATTACAAGAAACACATTTTTCTAAATCCAGTTCCCCGAAATATGCTGACTATAGGTTTAGGAATTGGTTCTCAGCCTCATCCAAAAAAAAAAAAGGAGTAGCCATTCTACTACATAACCGTTTGCCCTTTGCGATTAAGACCATTAAAAAAGACAACAACGGCCGATTTCTGATTATAAGCGGTGAAATAAGAGGTCAGCCGATCACATTGGCAAACGTTTATGCTCCAAGTGAAGGCACAGAGGCTTTCCTGGAAAGGTTCTTCTCCGTCCTCCAGAGGATAGCACAGGGATGCGTAATACTAGGGGGCGACTTTAATCAGACACTAGATCCAGTAATGGATAGGTGCACCCCGAGCGGTAAAGCTAACTCTAAGGTCAGACAAACCTGGAACAGAGGGCTGAGAATTAATAATCTTTTAGATATATGGTGGGAACAGCACCGCCATGACAAAGGATTTACATTTTACTCCAACCCGCATGACAGATATAGCAGGATAGACTACCTCTTTGTATCCAGTAGAATGGTTTCACAGATCTCCCACTCGGGCATCCACGTGGTCAGATCATGCGCCGATAGAGCTGCGGTGCTCCGATTTTATTCTAGACAGACCAGGAGCGAACTGGAAACTTAACGAAGTTTTACTAAAAATCCCCGAAATTGCACAAAATATGGCGGATAGAATCAGGCAATATTTTCAGGAAAATATGGGAAGTGTGACTTCGCAGACTACCCTATGGGAAGCCCATAAGGCGACTCTGAGAGGAGAGCTCATAAGGATTGCAAGCTGGCGAAAGAGGGAGAAGGACAAAAAAATCAATCAGTTACAGAAGGAATTGGCAGTCCTCTCAGCTCGACATAAAAATAACAAGGATGCAATGACCCTTAAGGAGTTTCTAGACACCAAAACCAAACTTAATATCTTGCTGACCTCCCGTGCTGAGAAGGAGCTGACATGGTCTAAGCGGAAATTTTTCGAAAAAGCAAACAGGCCAGATTCCCTACTTGCCAACAAACTACGAGACAAAAACCACATCTCCCAAATTCAGACAATTCGAACAGAGCAGGGAGATCTAACCTCTGACCCCAAAAAAATAGTTAATGAATTTAAAAAATACTATGAAACCCTTTACGATGGGGCGAAGGTGGCACACACGCCAACCACAAAAGCACGACTAAAGACGTTCTTAACAGAGGCTCAGTTGCCTAAAGTGACCAGAGAGGAGAGGGACGCACTACAGGCAGACTTTACTATCGAGGAACTTCTAGAGGTAATGAAGTCATTAAAAGCAGCCAAGGCCCCAGGCCCGGATGGCTTTTCCAATCTCTATGATAAGAAATTTCACAAAATATTAGCTCCTCATCTACTAAAACTGTGCAATTCCTTCCTGGATGGTGCCCCCATCCCGGGCTCGATGCTCCAGGTGTCTATCTCAGTAATCCACAAGCACGGAAAGGACCCAGCGGACTGTAAAAGCTATAGGCCCATCTCTTTAATAAACTCAGATACAAAAATCTTTTCCAAACTTTTAGCTAACCGCCTTAACCAGGTGTTGTCCAAGTTGGTCCATACTGATCAAGTGGGGTTCATATGTGGTCGACAAGCAGCAGATAACACCAGACGGATTATAGACTTGATTGATTTGGCACAAAAAATATATATCCCGTCTATGGTGCTTAGTTTAGATGCAGAAAAAGCGTTCAACAGAATTGCTTGGCCCTACTTGAGGGAGACGCTGGGAGCATTTGGCTAGGGTGGGAGAATGATAGAGGCAATTCTCGCTCTGTACCGGGGACCGACGGCGAAGGTCAGGCACCAGGGCTTCCCCTCGGAAGAATTCCTGATTAAGAGCGGCACCAGGCAAGGCTGTCCTCTATCACCCCTTCTCTTTGCACTATGCATCGAACCCCTAGCGGCGCACATTCGCCTCAGCCCGAATATAGCAGGAATACAAATTAGTGACCAGCCACATAAGGTGGCCCTGTACGCTGATGATGTGATACTCACGTTATCACAGCCCCTCACCTCTCTGCCGAACGTCTTTCAATTGCTAGGGGAATTTAATGCAATATCTGGGTTCAAAATTAACCAGGCAAAATCAGAAGCCCTAAATATCAACTTACCTAAGGCCACCGAGAAACTGATCACGGTGAACTTTGATTTCAAATGGCAAACCTCCTCCATAAAATATTTAGGGATAAATATCATGAAGCAATCAGGCACCCTTTATAAGGCTAATTACCCCAGACTAATACGGACACTGAAGGAAGATCTCCGGAAATGGGCAGGGTACAACATATCCTGGATTGGCAAGATTCAGTCTCTAAAAATGAATCTCCTTCCCAGAATTCTGTACCTATTTCAGACTCTTCCGGTCCCTATAATCAGGGAAGAGATCCTTCGGTTACAGTCCGCAATGGTGAAGTTTGTCTGGGGTAATAAAACCCCCCGCATCAAAACTAGCACACTGATTCGGCCCACAACAAGAGGAGGATTAGCGGTACCTTGCCTGTTATCATACTTCAGAGTGGCCCAATTGACCCAAATTATCCAGTGGCACACCCACCCTAGTAGGAGGCGATGGGTGGAACTGGAGGCGGCCTGCTGTGCCCCGGTGGCATTGCAGGACCTGCTCTGGCTCCCAAATAAGGTTCGCAAGGATTTCAGACACCCGCTCCCCGCGATTGTCAGCTCTTTGGCAGTATGGGACAAAAGCAAATATAAGCACGTATTAATGAGACAACACTCCTTGATGACCCCAATTTTGGGAAACTCTGATTTCGCTCCGGGCCTGCAGAAGAAAGATTTCACTATATGGACACTGAAGGGCTACACTCGGCTTTTACACCTGAAGGGTAGAATATCTATCAAACCTTTCGAGCAAATTTAGTCTGAGAAATCAGTTCCAAATTCAGAATTTTTTAGATACCTCCAGCTAAGAGCTTTCTATGATAAATTTCCCATCCGAGCTCAACGCACTAACTTTGAACAGCTCTGTTCTACTGGAACAGGAACCAAGGGACTTATCTCTACGATGTACAAAGCGGTGGTCTGTCCGACCCCTGACGCCGACATGACACTAAAGTATAAGAAGAGATGGGAAAGAGATCTGGGAGACACATTAGAGGATGAGGACTGGGACTATATTGTCTTGGCGGCAGCTAAGAGCTCAATCTGCACGACATTGAAGGAGAACGCGTATAAGGTCCTGATGAGGTGGTATTTGACCCCATTACGATTATCAAAGTTTGTCAGGGGCTACCCTCCTTTGTGCCCCAAACAATGTGGGGAGCAGGCAGACTTGCTGCACATGCTGTGGGGTTGCACCAAGATACTCCCAATCTGGGAAGATATCAGAAATTGGCTCCAGAGAATTCTCGATTGCGCGATCCCTTTGGACCCCTGGTTGTTTCTGCTGGCCAGACGCACCCCGGGGTTAAACAGGTCGGAGCACAAATTAATTGCACATTTTGCAACTGCCCTGAGGTGCGAAATCGCAGCATTGAGGAAGCAGCCCGAATGACCAAATATCCCAAAAATCAGAAATAGAAATTGGCATGTTTGTCGGATGGAACAGTTAACGAGTCTGGTTAACGACACCGGCACAAACTTTCTAAAAGTCTGGACTCCATGGTTAGCCCTGAACGATATCCCAGGGATCAATGCCTCCAATATACTGCTTTAATAGCTCTAGACGCGTTCTCCTTGGATGAGTGTGGCTGACGGGGAGACATAGAATAAAGACAGCAGAGAGGGACAACCAAATTAGGCAGTATAGTGAGTAAGCAGGGTCAAGTGTACACTCCCGCGGACGTATGCAAACATTAAGATAGAAGCTAGCCCGAAACCTGGCGGATCTGAAGTCTCCGAGACGAGCCAAGATGATTCGAAGCCTTTCTGCGGCAGCCTCCCCCCTCCCCCCCCCTCCCCCCCTCCCTACCTCTTCCCTGGTGTATTCTGGTTGTAAGTTTGGTTGGTCTGTGTGTATCCCCGGTATGTCTTTTGTGAGTCCAAATACAAAATAAGTTGACATGTGTACTGTTATATACAGCAATGGGTTGGTAGATTATGTGATGTTTGTACCATAAACTCAATAAAAACTTTTTTGGTTGAAAAAAAGAAATACAGTGGATAGTGTGAACAAGATGGTTTACCAAACAAGCGCTGAGATCAAATGTAGTCACAATAGAACGCATCCCGTGATAGGTGTAAGTGATACAAAATATTTAAAAATAGTGAAAAATAGAACGAAACTACTTTCGCTGCTCAAACCCTTAAAGGATTGGATTCCCTCAATCCCACACAAGTCGTAGTCCAGGAGTAATGGGGAGCGCAGATGTATGTAAAGTCTTAAAGCTGCAGTTCAGCAATATCCTGCATGTGTGTTTTTTTTTTAAATAAATCAGTTCTGTAGTAAGAAAAAATACTTTTAGCATTTTCTGTTTTAAAAAAAACAACTTTGAAAGACCAATTTTCTTGTATTCTATTTTAACAAGCATGCTTGTTTCTATACTGCTGCGGCTCATCTGAGTCTAACACATCGCCGTTTTTCCCCTGGCTTTTTCCTGGAATACGACGCACTTCACCTGGACCATGCCGCATTAATTTTGCGTTCTCAGCCATGGGTCATGCGCGGTTGACGCGCGGTTGATGCGTTTATTGAGAATGGTTCGGATGTAATAGGTTGCAATTCTTCGTGTGTCCGCCAGATGGCAGATATTCATGAATTGTAATGCGCAAGTGCTTCAGTAATGTGTCGACTTGCAGGTGTTTCGTTTAAAAAAGATACCACGGTGTGCTATTGTAACTTGGCCTTGAGACTGAAGGAAGAGGTTGCAAAAATGTATCAATTTAGGCTTTTCATATTAAAGAAAGACAAAGACCAGTTTCGGTTACAGTATTCTCCAGAGACCCGCCGCCCGCCATGAGTGTTCAAGTGCAGCCCGTTTTCCAAAAACCCGACAGAAGTTACGCGTATTTGATATGGCCCGCGATTAATGCAACAGATGATAAGATGGCAACAGTTGTTCAAATTTATCAGTATTTTATCGAAAACTATGACATTTACAAATTTTCGCCAGCTCCTCATACGTGGAAGTGGGCAATAAGGAAAAGGTTATGTAGCGATCTGCCAGGTTATGTTTGATCACAAGTTTTTGTATTGAAAAAGACACATAAACCGACGTTTCGGTCCCCCAGTGGGACCTTTCTCAAGGTGGTGCAATGAATGCAGTGCAGAGTACATATGTATAGCCCAAAACCCCAGTGCTGCTGAAAAACACCAATCACAGAAAATTAGCATCACCTGCCTGTGTGCCCTACAAGCAACCTATCACACGGAGAATGGTGGCCATCTTGAATATATTAAACTGGTAAGTAGTAATAATGAGCATGCGCATAGTCAATGACCCATGTGAATTAACTGTAGTGAGCCATTACAGCTGGACCAGGCCTTGATTGAGATGAAGGATCGGTTCCTGATGCGGGGATACGGCTACAATGATGTCTCTATGGCCTTGGAACAGGCCAAAAGCGTTGAAAGAAGCAGGTTGCTGATACCAAAAGACAAAAAAACAGACGATAACTGGTTTCACATCAGAAGCACCTTTAGCACAGCCTCTGGTTTCATTAAGAGGAACATTCAGAAACACAGCCATATTCTGACCAACGACAAGGCTATTGGCAAAATTTTTACCAACCACCCAGATTCTGCTACCGTAGAGGCCGAAACCTGGGGAACTACCTTATGAAGGCAGACCCAACAGCCAAGTACGCAGTAAAACCAACGTGGCTGACGATACCAGCGGGAGTATACAAATGCCGCGGTTGCATAAATTGCCAGTATATGATACTGGGAAATGCATATCCACATCCGCATAATGGAAATCGGCTAAAGATCAAGGACATAATGAACTGTAAATCGAAATATGTAGTGTATTTCATTCGATGCCCATGTGGCCTATATTACGTGGGCAAGACAATGAGGATGTTGAAGGAGCGACTGTGCCTCCATCGGTCGGCCATCCGGAAGGCACTGGCCGACACTGAAGATAAGGAGGATTTGACACACCAACCTGGGGCCAGGCACTTCAAAGAGAAGAAGCATGGATTATCTACATTGCGCTGCATGCCAATCGCCCAGGTTCGTACCTCTGGAAGAGGAGGTAACCGCAACAGAGCATTGTTGCAACTGGAAGCAAGACTGATTCACAGCCTGGGAACTCTGAGCCCTCGAGGCCTAAACGAGGTCTTTAAACTCAGTTGCTTCCTATAAAGATATACCTGTCCCAAGATGTGGCCCGCTGATACTAGGAATCTTTACCACAGCAGACTAAGCACATTCCTTCGATGGATGTTTTACCTGGCAGACTTTTATTGGGTGCTGTGTGACATTGGCCACTATCTGCACCTTAACAGACCAATGCACTCTCTGGACTTTATTAGGTCTGATATGTACAGCTGCTAATATGCAATTTTGCCCGTGACTAGCAATCTGGCCGTGGAATGCATCGCCATCTTGACAAACCTACTGCACAAGCTGTGTAGTCAAAGCTGTACCCTCCGTTGTGATGATGCGTCTGCTAGCAACCCCAGCGCGTGATATCACACCGCATGTCTTTCTAGCGCATGTGCATTGGATGCAGGGACAGTACAGAGCCTTACCCTGCACACAAATGACTGCGCATGCGCGGTAGTGCAGCGCTATAGCTCTTAGAGGCGTAACATGGCCCAATGTGTCCCGCTGTTGCCAAGACAACGCGGGCATGGGTCATACACACATAAGGTGCAGTAGACTTGGCACTGAACACACATGGCTATAAGAGTGAAATAACATGCCAAAAATACAGAGAAAAAGCATTACCCCTTATATTCCCATTTGTTGGGAACAGAGTGTTTCCAGGGCGGGGGAATAAAGAGTGTGATATAAACACTCAGATATGAGCTGACCAAACAGTAAAGTAATTGTGTCAAACATCGTAACATCCACATGACATATACATACATAAACACCCAATGTAGAGTGAGGAGGAGCCATGGGTGAAAAAAAAACAAAAAATATATCAAAAAATCATCATCAAAAAAGCCTGTAGAAAGAGAGGAATTAGAATATCATAAAATCGGATAAGATTGTCATAAGAAACATCCCAACTTGAGATCCTCATTTAGCCCATGCGGAGCTACAGTTTTCAACTCGAAGATCAACCTGGCCTCATTATGTAAAAGAAGTTTATTCCTGTCACCACCCCGTGGTGGTGCTTGAACTTGTAGGATTGGCATACACCGAAACGTCGCCAGAGAATGTCCCATATCCCTGAAGTGCTTAGCAACAGGTAGGCATTTGAACTCTTGCTCCTCTGTGTTGGCCATAAGTGCTTTTCTGATTGTGGACCGATGGATGGCTATCTGCTCCTTTAGCATCCTAACCGTTTTGCCAATGTAGTACAGGCCACATGGACACTTGATCAAATATACTACAAATTTTGACTCACAATTAGGGAATTGACGAATTTTAATGCGTACACCACTGTGTGGGTGGCAATATGATGACCCAACCTGCATGAACTGACAGTTCGTACAGCCCCGGCATTTGTATGAACCAGGTTTCTTGGCCAGCCATGTTTTGGGATGCGCATATTGATCCATTTATCACAGACTGACCCCATGAATAAATATGCGCATCCCAACATATGTATGTTCACTGGCACTCTTTCATTGCACATTCCTGAGGAAGGTCACGTTTAGCTGACCGAAACGTTGGATGCAGTGCCTTGTTTATTCTATATCAATACAGTTGTTTCATCTACTTGGCTGTGTGCTGTCTCTCCTTTCCCGGATCCACCATCTGGTAATATCTGCTTTCTATGTGCATATGGGACAAGCATTGGTTTATTTGCGTTTACAGTGTGCCTTCTGCCCTTGTTTGATATATAGATATAGGCAGTGTTCGACAAATCACCCAAAAATCTACTCGCCCAACCAAAAAATCTACTCGCCACCTAGTCCTGCCCCAACCTCGCCCCATGTCCCGCCCCCAACCCGCCCCTAGTCCCGCCCCCAACCCGCCCCTAGTCCCGCCCCCAACCCCGCTTTAAAATAAAATATATAAATAAAATACATTTAATAAATTCCAGTCAGAACAACATTCGTTTTTAACATAAATGTATTTATTGTATTACATTATACTACAATTAGTCCTTGTTACGTGTGTGTGTGTGTGTGTGTGTGTGTGTGTGTGTGTGTGTGTGTGTGTGTGTGTGTGTGTGTGTGTGTGTGTGTGTGTGTGTGTGTGTGTGTGTGTGTGTGTGTGTGTAAACGTCGGATCTAGAAATAAAAGCCAGATGTGAATGACTAGTTTCCTGAACCCCTTGACCAGTGTCTGGACGTCCCCGCTTCACAATATCTGTCAAAAGACAGAGAGAGAGAGAGAGACAGAGAGAGAGAGAGAGAGAGAGAGAGACACAGAGAGAGAGACAGAGAGAGAGACAGAGAGAGAGACAGAGAGACAGACACACACACACAGACACAGAGCGGCACACCCACAGAGAGAGAGAGAGACACACAGAGAAAGAGAGACACAGAGAAAGAGAGACACAGAGAAAGAGAGAGAAAGAGAGAGAAAGAGAGAGAATGAGAGAGAACACACACACTGAGAGAATGAGAGACAAAGAGAGAGCGACAGAGAGAGTGCGACAGAGAGAGCGAAGAAGAGAATGCGACAGAGAGCGAGAGGGAGAGGGCAACAGAGAGAGGGAGAGGGCGACAGGGAGAGGGCGACAGGGAGAGGGAGAGGCTGACACAGGGAGAGGGAAGGTGACACAGGGAGAGGGAGGGTGACACAGGGAGAGGGAGAGCGTGACACAGGGAGAGGGAGAGTGTGACACAGGGAGAGGGAGGGTGACACAGGGAGAGGGAGAGGGAGGGTGACACAGGGAGAGGTAGAGGGAGGGTGACACAGGGAGAGGGAGAGAGTGACACAGGGAGAGGGAGAGGGTGACACAGGGAGAGGGAGAGGGTGACACAGGGAGAGGGAGAGAGGGTGACACACTCACAGACACACACACAGACACTCCCTCTCACTCAGACACTGACTCTCACTCAGACACACACACTCAGACACACTCACTCAGACACACTCACTCAGACACACTCACACTCACAGACACTCATACTCACTGACACACACACACACACACACAGTCTGTCACTCACACAAACACACACTCACCCGCAAGGCAGGGGGTCGCACATGGCAGCAGTGGGGCTTCCGCATGGCAGTGGGCCCCCCACACGGCAGGAGGGCCTCTGCAAGGCAGGGGGTCGCACATGGCAGCGGGGGCCTCCACACGGCAGGAGGGCCTCTGCAAGGCAGGGGGGTCGTGCATGGCAGCGGGGGCCTTCGCACGGCAGGAGGGCCTCTGCAAGGGGCCGCGCCCCCTCCAGAGGCAGACACCGACGCCTCAGTATTCCTTGATAGAATGGAGAAGGGTCGTAGGGGATTTCCCCTGCTAACAGCTGAGGGAAAGCAGGGAGAAGCACCGGTTAGGGGATTTCCCCTGCTTAGAGCGAGCAGGGAGAAGAACCGGTTAAGGGATTTCCCCTGCTTAGAGCGAGCAGGGAGAAGCACCGGTTAGGGGATTTCCCCTGCTAACAGCTGAGCTGGCCATCAGAGCAGGAGAAGAGCAGGGCTCAGGGTTTTCCTTAACAGCTGAGTGCTTGTGTGACAGATCCACAGACTGTCTGCAGAGGCGGCTCACCGACGCCGCGTGGACCCCCCCCCCCAAAGCAGACCCCCTTCAGAGGCGGACAACCCGGGCGGGCAGCAAGCGGGGATCGGGGGCAGGGGGTGGAGGAGATCAGGAGGGGGAGGAGATCGGGGGAAGGGTCTAACCCAGAGCTGCCTTTCAGCCCTCTTCCCCGCGTTAACCCAATCAGGGAGGGGGATTACTTATTTAAAAAAAAAAAATTTTTGCTGAGCAGGGGAATTCATAGAGCCGCAGCATGGCTCGCCAGCGTCCTAAATCCACACTCCACGGGCGAGTGGTTATCATTAATTGTAGAACACTGGATATAGGTATACACATATATATAGATACACACACACTCACATATATTGTGGTAATGTTTGGGGTTTCTCAGAGATTGTTGGGAATCTGTGTGTCCCGCATTTTGGGCCAGAAAACTAGTCTCTTACTCGGCTGAAGGTCTTGTCTATGCCCAGGTTTCCATGATCATCATGAAGAGAGCATGGGACCTGGTACTGCAAGCATCGGAGAAGGACTAGTTGTCTCCTTCCAGGGGGATTATGGTACTGGATGACCCTGTAGAGGAGACCACACTCCATGCAGAATTTTTCCCATTCCCTCATAATGACCACGACTGTGTTGTTGCTTCACCAAGGAGGCGTTGTTCTGTTGGATGGCCTGGAGTATAGCTCTAGCCACCGGGTCACGCATCTGGTACTCTACCAAGTCTTTCCAACTTAGGCAGGTATCCTGGGTGATTGACATGCCTTCTGGATTTCAGTAGGCGGCAGGGAGTTCCTTGGACTGGCATCCTATCTAATAAGCTACTCTCAGTTCAGTGAACACCACCTTGTCCCCCACTATGGCAGCAGTTGAGCATTGTCCGAATCCCAGGTCCAGAGATTTCATCCCACGGGCCATCGTCCGACATTGCTCTATCCAGAAGACCTGGACTGAGTGCATCAGCTCCGATGTTTAAGGGCCCTGGCTTGTACTTGAGGGTGAACTGGTAGTTTGATAATGCCGCTAGCCACCTGTGACCCATGGCATCCAATTTGGCGGAGGTCAGTATGTAGGTCAGCGGGTTGTTATTGATTTGTACCTCAATAGAGACTCCATACAAATAGTTATGGAATTTGTCAACCTCTGCCCACTTGAGTGCGAGGAACTCAAGTTTGTGAACTGGGTAATTCTGTTCAGATGTTATCAAGCTTCGGCTCACATATGCCACTGGGCATAGGCTTGCAGGGTACTTTGGATGCAGTACAGCTTCTAGTCCATTGAAACTTGCATCCACATGCAGGATATACGGCTGCTCTGGGTTGACATAAGCTAAGACGGGTGCTTCCGTGAGGCCTTTCTTGAGGCCGTTGAACGCCTTTTCGCAGGCGGATGTCCACTTGTCTCTGAAGGGTGCCCATGGGGATGCGGCCTTCTGTCGAGCTTGATCTGGGATTATCTTCAGGAGTTTGTTGAGTACCTTGGCTTTGCTTGTGTAGCCTTCTACAAAGTGGTGGTAGTATCCGTAGAACCCAGGAAGGACCCCAGCTCCATCACATTGTCTGGTCTGTGCCAGTTCACTACCCTTCGGCCTTAGCGGGGTTGGTAGCCACTCCAAATGCAGACATTATGTGACCCATTTAGGTGACTGATGTGCGGCAGAACTGGCATTTGTTCAGGGACAATTTCAGGCCTTATTTACCCATTCTATCTAATACCTTCAGGAGGCGTTCCTCATGCTCTTCTAGAGTCTTACCAAATACTGATATCGTCCAGGTAGACTAGGCATTCATGAGGATTCATATCCCCAATGGTCTTCTTCAACGCCCTCTGGAATGGCGCCAGAGCACCACAAATGCCTTGGGGCATTCGAGTGAACTGATAGAACCCGAGGGGGCAGACAAACGCTGTCTTCTCCTGGTTTTCGGAGCTCATGGGTACCTGGTAGTACCCAGATCTCAGATCCAGCACGCTGAGGATTTCTTCTAGCTATGGCAGGGTGTACTGATCTGGTACCGTGTGATGTTCAGGGTGTGGTAGTCTACACATAGATGAACGGACCCATTCTTCTTGCGTACTACCACGATGGGAGAGGTGTAGGGACTACGGGACTCTATTATGATGATCGCCATCTCATCTCCTTCAGGATGTCTCTCACGTCCTCCACATCTCTAGGAGCGATGCATCTGGAATGCTCCCACAAATGGGTGGCGTCATTCAAACCGATCATATGCTGGGCACTCTTGCTGCAGCCCACATCCATCTCACATGTGGAGATAACCTGGTGGAATCTCGGTCAACCCCTTCTCGAGATTGGAGAGTTGGCCATATCCCTCTTGGGCAGAGATCTTATGACATTCCTCCTTGAATACGGGATGAATCTTCTGTGAAGAGATGGATAATTTGCTGGCCTCTTCCAGGTAGGCTCAGATCAGAGCCTGCACCACATCGGCAGGGTCCCCAGTATGATGGGGGGAGCTCGGATGTTTCCAGGCCTTGGGACATATTAGAAATTTCACGGGTGGGTTTTGTTGGTGTTCAGTTTCAGTACTTTAACAACACTGTCAATGGTGTAGTCCTCACTGCTAAGGCCCCACAGCTTCATCTTCTCCGCCGATTGCATGGGCAGGTGTTTCAGATGCAGGCCGTAAAATGGCCGATAGATAATGGTCACTTGATACCCACTGTAAAGCAATGCAAAGTATATTCCTTCCACTAGTACTCTTATAATAGCTGCAGGCCCTAGTTGACTGTAGGCATCCATCTGGGGGGCCTCTTCGGGGCTGAGTGCCGAAGCGCTCTCTGAGGACGTGAAAGGCTGTTCCATTGTTTTGACTGTGAAGGCCCTCACTCCAGAGGTGGGGGTCCTTGGCTTAGGGACAGTCCTTGGCAAAGTGACATTCTTGGTTGCAGTTATAGCTGTAGTTCTCCTCCCACAGGAGAAAAGATCGGTGCACCACCAAAGAAACAATGCAAAGGCTGGAAAGCGTGACTTGAAAACTTTATTGTAGCATATCCGTGGAGCTCTGGCGGATCCTCTAACGCGTTTCACGCCGAAGCGCTAAAGCCTTTGCATTGTTTCTTTGGCGGTGCACCGATCTTTTCTCCTGTGGGAGGAGTACTACAGCTACGAGTGACGTCTTCGGTAGCACGCCGGGTTGCCTATGCCAAGGACTCCCTTGCATGAGGCCACACCAGTGTTGTCTATTGGATGGGTGGGACTCGATCCTCTCAGGAACTGTTTACGTCTGGATTCATCCACTTCGGAGACAGGGATGAGTTTGCGAGGTGAGTAGTGGCCACAATACTAATTGTATGTGGTAAATTAAGGCAGACAGCTCCTCCCCTTCTTTCTGGCAGAGTACTTAGCCCAGAGCTCACTCTAGGCATCTTCCAGACCATAGGCTGTGGTAGTGTTATCCCCAAGTTGGCGCTTCCAGTCGACAGGCGCAGACTCTGGGATTGCTCTGGACTCATCCCGTTCCTTCTGTGGGTATATGAGCTTTATTGAAAAAGGGGAGCTGAGAAGAACTCTACTACCACTGTGAATAATAATAATAATAATAAATAACCTAATGAACCTAAAAACAAATGTAATAGGTTGTGCACCCAGGAACAATGAGGACTAATTATCAAAAAGACAATAAAGGCATACACAAGTTTAAGGACACTCACTTTAAGTACACTCGCGAGTAAGGACATATTTTCAATAGCCCCATACCCCTGTGTTCGTACGCTTGCTTCGCGAGTACGGACAGTTATTCTGCCCTACAGATAACTGTAGTAGTGACGCAATAATTCCCTCGCCAAATAAGCAAACGGCAGCTCACGCATGCGCCTGTCAGCACGTCTTGAACAGCAATACCGGCTCCCTACCTGTACCGAAGCATTGAAAAGTGGAAAGAAGGTAGTGCTTGTAACACGTAGCTCACCACAAATGAAGCGCGACCGCGGTGCTGAGGTAGGGGATTGGATAATGCCGACCCACAGCCACGCAGGCATGCCTAGCATGTAGAGTAGTCATTCAAGCCAGGTCGGGATTACAGATTGGAGAATGGTTAAGGTACAGGCCAGGTTCAGGAGCAGAGAGTTGCAGATCGTCGAAGTGCGTTGCCAGGGTCAGGATTGGAGCGTATCGGATAGTCAGGGTACGTAGCCAGGTTCAGGATAAGAGAATATCGGATCATTGGATCAGGAGTGGAGAGGAGCGGAGTCCAACGTGCTAGCAGAGTTCAGGCAACAAGAGGTTAACAGGAAGATAAGGCAAGGCAAGGTCTCAGGAACAAGGATGTGGCAAGGCACGGCGTCACATTGACTATGCTCAGCAAGGAATGATAGCAGACTGAAGGTATAAATAGGAGGAGCCTCCAATAGCCAGCCAGGGCAGAACCAGGAAATAAGCGCCGATAGGCTGCTGGTGCACACAAGTGTGCCCTATGATGCAGCCTAATCGGGGATGAGGGTGGAACTGCTCGCGCGCCGTCCCGCGTGCATCAAGGAGGCCAGGGGGTGGGGCTTGGAGCATGTGTCACTCCCACGCCGATTCTTGAAACAAGAGGGGGCGGGACCAGTTGTGCGCCAACCCGCATGTGTCACAGAGGTCAAGGGGCAGAGCCGAGAGCTTGCGTCATTCCCACGGCGGTCCTGACTTTCCCCAGAGCAGGGGCGGGGCTTGACTCGCTTGTCAGCAGGGAGGCTGGCCGAACGCACCCGTCATGCGACAGAGATGGGGGTGTGATCCGAATCCGTGGGCAGGGGATCAGGACGTGCAAGGTTCGCACGCGCACTTGGGTCCATGAAACCGCGCATCCTGGGTATCCATCATGGAAGGTTTGTTGAGATGAGGAGACGGTCTGCGACCGCCAGGATGGCAAATCCTCACAGTGCTTCACTTAAAGTACATTTTCGCTTTACATACATGCTCTGGACCCATTGCGTACGTTAAGGCAAGGTATGCCTGTACAGAATCCAAAAGACGGGAGCTGCAGAAATTAAAAAACGGGGTACTCAATGTAGGGATTGAATGATACAAAATTAATTATTTATTGTTAAACCAAAGATCAGAAAAATGGACAAAACAGTAATAAAAGCAATTAAAAAACTTGTAAAATCTACTCCAGATCACAGAATATCAACCTATGTGGTTCTAGCAAGCAAAAAAGATCATTTGTAAAAAAAAAAAGCATATCACAATAATCATACTCCCATAGGGAATTTTAAATATAGTATCTCTGAAACGTCATAGGGGTAGGTATATTGGCTCATCTGCTTTACATAGCAGGTACTGAGCCCCTACCAATTTTCCAATTAGTGCAGGTATAATACACCAGTGTCAGTCTGGACATCACCCTCCATTGAACGGTAGGGGAATGTGTAAGGCTGATGGAGAGTGTGTGTGTGTGTGTGTGTGTGTGTGTGTGTGTGTGTGTGTGTGTGTGTGTGTGTGTGTGTGTGTGTGTGTGTGTGTGTGTGTGTGTGTGTGTGTGTGTGTGTGTGTGTGTGTGTGTGTGTGTGTGTGTGTGTGTATGTATATATATATATATATATATATATAATAATTGTCCCATGGACTGGTGAAAAAGGTGTTAAAGCCCTGAAGGGGTTAAATAAAGCATAAGCTTATGTGAGTAGTGCAATTATAATCTGTCTGAAGCCAGTATCATACTTACCTTTACTATAGAGGTAAACTGGGTGCACAAATTCCCTGGTGTGAATATAATAAAACATATTTGATAAATATGACTCCTTGATAAAGAACTACTGTTAAAATGCGTAGGAGGTGTTTTTCCTGTGCATATTTTACTCCAATAAAGATTTTTTGAACATTTGGATCCCCTCCTGACTCCAGTTTTTGATGGTGCTCTACTCTTCTCGTATCTACCTTAAATGTGAAGTCAATTAACTTTGTTCAACTCAGTAGTGGGATCATAGAGACCTCACTGTAGGCTGTGGTCTATGCTTCTGTGCTTGCTCCTCCTCCTGCACGTTTCTTCACGTAATGTGGCTTCATCAGGGGTAGTCCCAATCTCTAAGATTCCACTACTGAGTTGAACAAAGTTAATTGACTCAGTGAACTGTAGCATCAGCTGCAAAGAGAGGAGGGTACAAGACTCCCTGCCTGCTGATGTCAAAGCAGGGAGGAACCGGAGGAAGGACAAGCTCACAAAGTAAACAACCAACCAAGACGGCACCCATGGAGAGGATCAACAGCCCCCACCAACAAACGGAGGTTAGTGGGTCTTCAAGCGGACATCTGCCAGGTTTACTCAAATAGCTGAGCAGTCAGGGGGACACCCAGGAGAAAACACTGCCCTCACAGTTTCCAGCCAGCAGCATAAACACAGGAGGAGTGAGATTGAACACTGTTCTCAGGCAATTATTATTTTTTGAACATCATCTTTATTTTATCCTTTACAAAAGTGTTTCTTTTGATGTGTGAGTAAATAGTATTGTAAATGTTTTTATCTATGTTCACTTAAGGTGATATATACATTTTATAAACTATTTGAATTGCGCCCTTTACAATTTCTTTCTTCTCTTTTGAGAATTGATCCTTGGAGTATATGATTTGCTATCCCTGTTGCTGCTCAAGTCTGTAACTTTAGTGATCTACAGTAGCTTAAAATAACATCTGCATGACCGGGATCTGTCTGATTCCCAACTTGGGTTGGCATACAATTATGGTTACCCGTTACCATCGGTGGCTATATGATTTTTAATAAAAACATTTTTTCATAATTGCTGCAGGCAGCTCTCTATGCACTAACAGAGGTATAGCCAATATAATTGCTACTACCACACATCAGGGATGGCAACCAATTATTGGAGTTTTGTATACACTACCACTCTTGCAATGTGAAACTCTTCTCATTACTAACACCACAGATGAGTGTGTTTACAGACACAATAGCTAAGCAGGATATTGTTATGTACTAACACTGCTCAGCGAGTGATGTCTATCATTGTAGATACTGAGGGTGCGTGTTGACACAGTAGTTGATTTTATTATTACTGCACTAATCCTACTAAGCATGGTATATTCAAACATCATTATACGACTGAATTAAAAGCAGCTATTTACTACCTCAGCACTGCTGTATACATCAGATATACTTTTGATTTAGACATCACTGCAGGAACCATGAATTGCAACTTGAGTTATTTGTTACTGTGTAATTTCAGTTTGAGACACAGTACCCATGTATATAGACACAATAAGCTAGGTCTGTTGAGCGTGGAATACAAAGTAACCTTTCTGCCAGGAACACTCTTCACTGCATATTACTAAGTGAGCTTGTGGCTGAGACCTGATCAGCAACTCCTTTTTAATACATTTGAACTTGGTTATAGTTACTTATTTATTTCTTGGGTAATAACCCTATACTACTAGAAGTTTTTTTTTTTTACTGAAGCCTTATATTTTATTTTCTTAAGTATATTGCAATTAAATTTTTTGATCAATTTATCAAACCATCACATTGGTAATTGTGTGCTTCTGTCTGTGGGAATTCATTCTTCTTGTGAGTTTGTTCATTATTGCCCTTTTCCCTCTCAAAGCACCTCCCATCAAATTAGAAATTAGGCTGTGGTGAGGGTCCCCCCCACCCCCTTCCTTGTTCATTGTATTTAACTATTCTCTGAGGCTTTGAGTAGTAAACATTTGCATGCAAAACTCAAATACATTTTTTTAACTGGCTGTAAATATTTTGCATTTTTATTCTCCAAAATTATTTTTTTTGTAATGCTTTCTAGAAATGCAAAATAGAAAATAATATGCTGCCATGCTCAAGGAAAGGCATTCATTATATCTTGCACCGACTAATATAAATATGCAAATGGATGTAGGATAGACTGTATGTAAAATACAGTATCCAAATACCTAACTAGGCTCTATGTGCAAAGTAATAAGCTTACTCCTATGAGGAACCCAAGGTTGCTGCTGCTATTTCTTCTGTGTTTCTGTGAATTTGCTGCTTAAGGAATCCCAATGGCATGCCTCCAACTAGAATAGTAGTATGCAGACAAAGGAAATGATCAGCGGGGAAACAGCAATCAAGCAATTACACAGCAACTCAAAGTTTTAGAAAATTGCTCAAATTACTTTATTGAGGTAATTAACAAAAGTGCAAAAGGTTAAATAAATCTTCCTATGCATTTCACACCGAAGCAGAGCTTTTTGAAGTGAAACTTCTTTGGTCGCACCTACTGTACAGAGCTTTGATAGGAAATATCACAGGTCTTTTAACGAAAAAGTGTGAAAGAAGTGATGTCATGAAACAGATGGGCGCGCCCCGTGATACCTCAAAGTTCCAAGCCGCACAAAAGTTGTAGGCATGCATAGTAGATGCTGGCTCAGTGTTCATGCTCAGTAGACGCCGGCTCAGCGCAGGCACACGTGTACTGCAGCAGCCGGCTCACGCATGCATAGCAGCCTCCAGCTCAGCGCGCATGTGCATCAGCCACCAGCTCGGCATGCAGGTGCAGCAGCCGTCGGCACACCGCTCATGCGCAGGAGCAACAGCTTGGGAGACAGACACACACAGAGAGGCATACAAACACAAGAAATTCATAGTTTGTATAAATCTAGAAGTGCAAATAGCTAAAACAGGGGATGTGTGCTGAGCACGCACGTTCTAAGTCAAACTTTTTTGCATTCTGTCACTGAAATTGTGTTTTGATTTTTAATTATAAATATCACCATCACAAATACAATTTCTGTGACAAAACAGCGACAAAAGACAAAGAAGTTTCATTTAAAATGTGCGTGCTCGGCACAAAAACTTTTTTAATTAGTACAAATCTAAATCGGAGGTCACATTAAATACCTCTTTCTGACAAAATTAAAAACAACTGATTCAAATACTTTGTTATGTTCCTTTTTTTTCAGCGTTTTTAAATAATTAGATAAATGTAATGACTACAACTCTGGATGTATATATACAGTGCTGTGTAAAAGAAAGTACACCCTCTTTGAATTCCATGGTTTTACATATCAGGACATAATAACAATCATCTGTTACTTAGCAGGTCTAAAAATTAGGTAAATACAACCTCAGATGAACAACAACACATGACATATTACACCGTGTCATGATTTATATAACAAAAATAAAGCCAAAATGGAAAAGCTATGGGGGTTATGCACAAAGCAGTGATAAGTGTTTTTAAGTGAGATAAATGTTTTATGGCGCAATTTTTTTTTAGCAATGACTGTGTTTTGATGATAAAAAGCCTTTTAAGTGTGATACTGCAGTGTTATCACTGCTTTGTGAATCGCGGTGCACGCAATATTGAGAAATAAAGGAATTTATCTCACTTAAAAACACTTATCACTGCTTTGTGCATAACCCCCTATGTGTGAAAAACACTCCTTGAGAAAGACCAGCCATTGGTTGAAACATGTGGGAGGTTTTATACTGTTCCCTTTTGTATGCTGCAATAAATATTTTTCACTTTTTTCTACATTGGGACCACAATTTTTTATTTTTGTTTGATCAAGAAAGCGATCAGGATCAGTTTGTGTGTGCCCTGGAGCCTGTCTCTATCCATGTCTATACATACTGCACTATATGAATGCACAAACAGCTGTCTCTTACACATACTGTACATATGTACAATGTAATTCTATCCCTATATACCAAAAGGGACCACATGGTATCTACACATATTAATAGTAATGCAACACCCTCTTACATTTCTACACCTACCCACACCATTGGTAAACACTCCCACACACACCTTTTGTAAAGCGCTGTATACACTGTGTTCACTTTATACATGTATATTTACACACATACATACACACACACTCTTACATCACTAACATTCAGGGACCATTTAACACCTTAAGTCATAAATCGCATACTGCACAGGAGGGAGGGATAGGCTTCAGTCACAGAAACGTTTCAAGATGCACTGTTTTTAAGTAAAATCCTTCCTTGCTTTATCCATTTTAACACCTCCAGAAGAAGAGATCAGTGTATCTCAAAAGCTCACATAAATAAAAGCATTTTGTTGGCCACAGAACAGTATTGTCTATTCATTTTTTTAAAATATATATATATAGTATATATATATATCAGGATTCCTTACCAGGCAGACCAGAAACTCCAAGACCACGCAGCAAGAAAAGAGACAGCACTCAAATGTAACGTCCAAAAGATGTATTGAAGACAGGCACAGTCAACCAGTGGTTGGACGTTACATTTGAGTGCTGTCTCTTTTCTTGCTGCGTGGTCTTGGAGTTTCTGGTCTGCCTGGTCAGGAATCCTGTTACTTATCCTTTTTTTTATGAGACAAGCACCTACCTTCAATATATTTGTGAGTGCCATCTGTCTCTGTATACTATATACTATATATATATATATATAAACAGGCATCTCACAACCCTGACCGAATCGTTCAGACAGAAGGGATACAAACCAAAGACTATTGCCAAAACTATTACATCTGCACTAAAAGCCCCACGAGAACACCTGCTACAATACAGACAGAAAGAACCTACCACACGCATACCACTAGTGACCACATACAACCCTACCCTAGAGGGAATACGAAAAATAATCAAAGATCTGCAACCCATGCTGACAGAGGATGCGACATTAAAAGAAATCTTTCCCAAACCTCCCATTCTTGCTTTCCGGCAACCACCAAACCTCAAACAGAAATTAGTCAGCAGAAAACTTCACAATGATTTTAAAGACATGAATAACGGCACAAAACCGTGCAGCAACTCACGCTGCAAACTCTACAAACATATTTGCCAGGATCCCACAGCCAGTCACAACCATAGAACATTCAATGTTAAAGGATCATACAGCTGCACATCCACGAATATAGTGTATATGATTCAATGCAACAAATGTGACCAAGGTTGCTACATTGGGGAAACCAGCCAAAAATTACAAGGAAGAATGAATATGCACAGACACGCTATACTCCATCACGAAGAAGGAAGATACTGCTCACCTGTGGGACATCACTTCTCACAACCAGATCATTCCATAAATGATTTAAAAATCAAAATCCTCAATGGAATGTTTAAAAGCACCCAAGAATGGAAAACATTTGAGCTCAGAATGATAAGACTCTTTGACACCAAAACCAAAGGACTTAATGCGGACATGGGTTTTCTCACACCCTATCAAAATTGTTTGTAATTATCCTGCTTGCCTCAATTCCTATCCACACTTTCTCCCCCCTCCAGCATCCCTTTCCCTCCCCACCTTTCTTTTACACTGTCCCTTGGCTTCAAACACTTAACACCCTACCTTATTTACAGTAAATATCTGTTGTTTTTTTTCTCCTCTCTCTACACTGCTTTAGTCTTTGAATCCTTTGTATATCAGTATTGCTTGACCTGAAGAAGAGAGGAGAACTCTCGAAAGCTTGTCCTATGACATAAATTGTTAGTCCAATAAAAAAGGTATCACCTAATACTGAAGAACTCATTTATTCTGCACTATCGCAACTGGACTAACACGGCTACTTTCTGCTTTATATATATATATATATATATATATATATATATATATATATATATATATTCAAATGAATATCAAGTGTGCAAAATGTTAAGAGTAGACACATTTCTACAATATGCAGCCACAATGCTGGTTTGAACACAAAACCACAGTATATATGGTATACAATGCACCCGGTGCAATGTAGAAATAGTATCAATATAATAGATCTCTAAATTACTATCTAAAAAACATCCACATTGCAACAGTGTTATCAATTGCCACACCAATATGTAATGCAATGAACATAGATATTATGTAAATAAATTGTAGCACTAGCAAAAAGTCAATAAATAATTAGACAGTGAGGCATTTAAAGTGAGCTTTTTAAGTGATAAATATAGTTAGACAATAGTTTGACTAGAGGTGACTGGGGACTGCATCTTTCTGCAAACTTTTTGACTCACGACAACAAACGGTAAGCTACTCAGATCACACTATAATCCCATTCTTGCTAACCTGCATAATTTAACCACCCACCCCTTTACAACTTCTTTCACTGCAGCCTCACCCAAAACTGACCGCACAAAACACTGAAACCCTGAACTGACTCTAGCATTGCAATGCACCAAAACATTTGACAAGGAACAGGCACACCACTGCTGTTTAGTCTGCACACACTCACTTTGCTCACAACAGCTCCATGCAGCACTGCCTACCTCTGGCATAATGAACCTGCTCTGTATCTTAACATTTTTTTTTCTCCTGGCCTCATGGAGATTTTACTCTCTCTATACACTACAAACTCCTCCATCTTGGCCCACACCCAACATCACCATACACCCTGGACTATTGAAAAGCCTTGCACTATCTACTGAATGTTGGTGGAGATCTCTCAAAACCAGCACACCAACCACTGCTCACTCTAATGGCAAACACCACAAATTTACAACCTCCAAACAACTACCCAAATTCCTACTCGTACTGTTACTCTCCTTAGCAGGTGATATTGAACCTAACCCAGGTCCTCCCATTTCAGCTCTGTCCCATGCCCCTGAGAATTCCACCTTTAAATTCCAAAAAGGCCTATCTGTCGCCCATATAAATATCCGGAGCCTGCTGCCCAAACTGGACGAACTAAGAGCATGGTGCCTTATGCATAAACCCAAAGCCATCATTCTTACAGAAACATGGCTATCCCTTAAAACCCCTGATGCAAATATCGCGATTCAGTGATACTCCATTTTTAGGAGAGATAGGTCAAAGAGAGGAGGAGGGGTGTTATTTTATATTGCAGACACCTTACAATTCACACTGTTAAATTGCCCATCAAGCCCACCCTCCTTTGAAATTCTAGTTGGCAAAATCTGCCTCCCCTTTTCTAAGCCCATCTTGCTTGCTGGCATCTACCGCCCCCCTAAAGCCCCTCTACAATCATTGACTGATATCACCCAATTTCTTGGCTCAATTTCCTATCTGAATGAGAAGAGTGAGCTGCTAGTTCTTGGGGATTTCAACTTCAATTGGCTTGACCCTAAAAACCACAAAATCCAGATACAACTCAAGTGACTTAACCTATCGCAACTCATTTCCCAACCCATACGGATAAACCTGAAATCGCACAACCATTCCTTGCTAGACTGGATTCTCTCCTCAAACCCCAGCAGAATCCAATCCTCTGGCATCCTTCCTGACATTTTCAGTGACCATGCAATAGTGTACTGTGTAAGGAACATTAAACCGCCCCAATCAAGACCAAAAGTTCTCCTCACTAGAAAATTTAAAAACTTTAACCCACAACAGTTTCTGGATGACCTGATTCTGCACTCGACTATTTCCAATCCGAGTTCTTAAAACTCTGTGATACCCAGGCTCCACTACGCAAAATAAGGGTACGAGGGGCCCACCTTCCATGGGTTACAACTGACCTTATTGCACTCTACCAGCTCAGGGATACCTTGTGGAAAAGCTACAAAGTAACTGGCACTACCAAGGATCTCAATCACTACAGATGCATGCGGAACATGTGCACAAGGCAAATAAGGCATGCAAAAGCACAATATTACTCTGACAATCTCCACCAAAATACAACAAACCCAGCTAACTTCTGGAAAGTTATCAACAATATATTCCAGACTCCTAACCATCAACAACCAAGTAATATCACTGAGGGGGATATTACTCTGACAAACCCCACTGACAATGCAAATGCATTCAATGATTACTTTGTGGGGTGTGCCACTAACTTATTAGCAAAACGCAGCCCAAACCACAAACCTGAATCTCTTCCTGGGAGTACACCTATAGTCCCACCCCCTCCCAACACTGCCCACAATTTTCAATTTGGCCTAGTATCTGACGAGTAGATTATACAAGCGCTCCTCAAACTAAAACTAAGCAGCCAATGTGGACCCGACTTACTACAATCTAGGTTCCTACGACTTGGTGCCCCAGCCATTGCCAAACCAATTGCGTCCATAGTCAACTCTATCCTGTCTGCAGGCCATATCCCTAAGACATGGAAAACTGCCAGAGTTGTCCCAATCTTCAAAAGTGGGGACAAAAACACTGTCTCAAACTACAGGCCAATCTCACTTCTCCCAATTCTATCCAAAGTCATGGAAAAATGTGTCCACTCCCAATTAAGCGTTTTCTATACCAAGACAAATTTCCATAGCCAATTCCAATCTGGGTTTCATCCCAAACACTCCTCCGTAACTACCCTGCTAAAAGTTTGCAATGAAATCCAGTGTGGAATGGAACGGGGACAACTCACTGGTGCAGTATTCCTAGATTTTGCAAAGGCTTTTGACACAGTTGATCATGTTTTCCTGCTTAACAAACTCCAGAGCTCTGGAATAGGGAAGCATGCTTTAAACTGGTTTCAGTCCTACCTATCAGGAAGATCCCAACATGTGTCCATCTCAGGCTCTAACTCCAACCCCCTGGATATCACCTGTGGTGTCCCGCAAGGCTCTGTTCTGGGGCCCCTACTCTTCTCAGTGTTCATTAATGATCTTCCCACAGCTTGTAAGGAAGCCTCAATACACATGTATGCAGATGACACAATCCTATATGTACACAGCCATAGCCTCTCTGACCTTCAACACATTCATCAGTCTGACTTTTTGAGACTCGTAAACTGGATTTCCCAAAACAAACTTTTTAAAACACTGACAAGACTGTAACAATGGTGTTTGGGACCAAAACTAAATTTTTAAAGCTTCCAGTGACTGAGCTCCTGATTAGAACCAACGCTAACACCACCCTAACCCCTGTCACTAGTTTTAAATACCTGGGCCTATGGTTTGACTCCCACTTAACATTCGGGATGCACATTGATACCCTGACAACCAAGACCTATGCCAAACTAGGGGTACTTTACAGGAACAAATCCTCCCTAAGTCTCCTGGTCAGAAAGCGTATCGCACAGCAGATGCTAATGCCAATTATTGACTATGGAGACATAGTATATGGCTCAGCACCTCAAACCCACCTTGGCAAACTTGACACCCTCTACAATTCAATTTGTCGTTTTGTTCTCCAATGCAACTACAACACACATCACTGCGATATGCTCAAAGAATAGATTGGTTATCACTAGAGTCTAGGCGCAAAGTTGACCTTTCCTGTCTTACCTTTAAATTCTTCATGGGCAAGCTACCCAGCTATCTGAACAAGCTCCTCACCCCTACCACTTGCAGCACTTATCATCTGAGATCAGACTCCAAAAGACTGTTCATGGTCCCAAGGCCCAACAAAGTATCCGGACGTTCCTCCTTCTTCTACCATGCACCCCAAAACTAGAACAACTTACCAGAGACTCTCACAACCACCACCAGTTTAAATTCTTTCAAATCTAAGGCTGTCTCACACTTTAATCTGGTCTATAACTGTTTCATATGCCCATAATATATATTTTCTTTAACTATGCACGCAATGTCTTGTATATAATGTATACCCTGTTCATTTATGTAACTGTATTTGTAACCATGTATTATTTGTTTTACTCTGTGCCCAGGACATACTTGAAAACGAGAGGTATCTCTCAATGTATTACTTCCTGGTAAAATATTTTATAAATAAATAATAAATAAATAAATATGCAGGAACAATAAAAGTCTTGAAAAAGCTGTTTGAAAGGGAAAAAAGTCAAAACTGCAAGGAAAGTTCCAATATAGTTGAGCTGTGAGGTATACAATGTCTTGTAATATGATTCAGAGTTAAAAGTTCTAAAGCAGGGCTGCACAACATACGGCCCGCGGGCCGCATGCGGCCCGCCTGGCCTCTCTGTGTGGTCCGCAGTGACTCCGGCCGGGCGCCAGTTAATTAATTAAATAAATTTAATAATTTTTTTTTTTTTTTTTAAAGTTTAAAAAAATGGCGGCGATTCATCCCCCTCCCCTCCTCCACCGCCCCCCGCCCCCGGGTTTTGCAGTGCGCGGGGGCAGAAGCAGCATGAGGAGGATGCAGGATGCCGGGGAGGTCAGAGCATGCCGGGGGCGGGGCTTAGTACCGGGGAGAGAGGATGTGCTGATCTAAAAGAGGTAGAGGTGTGTGTGTGTGTGTGTGTGTGTGTGTGTGTGTGTGTGTGTGTGTGTGTGTGTGTGTGTGTGTGTGTGTGTGTGTGTGTGTGAGAGAAAAACGGGCTGGTGGGGGGTGGTTGTGAAAAATGGGCTGGTGGGGGGTGGGGGTGAAAAACGGGCTGGTGCAGAGATGAGGGGGTGTGAAAAACGGGCTGGTGCAGAGGTGGGGGTGTGTGAAAAATGGGCTGGTGCAGAGGTGGGGTATGTGAAAAACGGCCTGGTGCAGAGGTGGGGGGTGGGCTGCTGACATGTGATAGGGGGTGGGCTGCTGACATGTGAAGGGGGGTGGGCTGCTGACATGTGAGGGGGGGTGGGCTGCTGACATGTGAGGGGGGGTGCGCTGCTGACATGTGAGGGGGGGTAGGCTGCTGACATGTGAGGGGGGGTGGGCTGCTGACATGTGAGGGGGGGTGGGCTGCTGACATGTGAGGGGGGGGGTGGGCTGCTGACATGTGAGGGGGGGATGGGCTGCTGACATGTGAGGGGGGGGGTGGACTGCTGACATGTGAGGGGGGGTGGGCTGCTGACATGTGAGGGGGGGTGGGCTGCTGACATGTGAGGGGGGTGGGCTGCTGACATGTGAGGGGGGGTGGGCTGCTGACATGTGAGGGGGGGTGGGCTGCTGACATGTGAGGGGGGGGGCTGCTGACATGTGAGGGGGGGTGGGCTGCTGACATGTGAGGGGGGGTGGGCTGCTGATATGTGAGGGGGGGTGGGCTACTGACATGTGAGGGGGGGTGGGCTGCTGACATGTGAGGGGGGTAGGCTGCTGACATGTGAGGTGCAGGAGGGGGGAAGTGATGTGAGGTGCAGGGGGGGAAGTGATGTGAGGTGCAGGGGGGGAGAGAGTGTCATATTGAGGAGAGGGGGAAAGAGTGTCATATTGAGAGGAGGGGGAGAGAGTGTCATATTGAAGAGAGGGAGAGAGAGTGTGTCATATTGAGGAGAGAGAGTCATATTGAGGGGAGGGGGAGAGAGTGTTATATTGAGGGGAGGGGGAGAGTGTGTTATATTGAGGGGAGTGGGAGAGAGTGTCATATTGAGGGGAGGGAGAGAGAGAGAGTGTCATATTGAGGGGAGGGAGAGAGAGAGTGTCATATTGAGAGGAGGGGGAGAGAGTGTCATTTAGGGGAGGGGGAGAGTGTCATATTGAGGAGAGAGAGTCATATTGAGGGGAGGGGGAGAGAGTGTTATATTGAGGGGAGGGGGAGAGAGAGAGTGTCATATTGAGGGGAGGGAGAGAGAGAGGGTGTCATATTGAGGGGAGAGAGAGAGTGTCATATTGAGGGGAGAGAGAGAGTGTCATATTGAGGGAAGGGAGAGAGTGTCATATTGAGGGGAGGGAGAGAGAGAGAGTGTCATATTGAGGGGAGGGAGAGAGAGAGTGTCATATTGAGGGGAGGGGGAGAGAGTGTCATATTGAGGGGAGGGGGAGAGCGTGTCATTTAGGGGAGGGGGAGTGTGTCATATTGAGGGGAGGGAGAGAGTGTCTTATTGAGGGGACGGAAAGAGAGTGTCATATTGAGGGAAGGGAGAGTGTCATATTGAGGGGAGGGAGAGTGTCATATTGAGGGGAGGGAGAGAGAGTGTCATATTGAGGGGAGGGGGAGAGAGTGTCATATTGAGGGGAGGGGGAGAGTGTCATATTGAGGGGAGGGGGAGAGAGTGTCATATTGAGGGGAGGGGGAGAGAGTGTCATATTGAGGGGAGGGGGAGAGAGTGTCATATTGAGGGGAGGGGGAGAGAGTGTCATATTGAGGGGAGGGAGAGAGAGTGTCATATTGAGGGGAGGGAGAGAGAGAGTGTCATATTGAGAGGAGGGGGAGAGAGTGTCATTTAGGGGAGGGGGAGAGTGTCACATTGAAGAGAGGGAGAGAGAGTGTCATATTGAGGAGAGAGAGTCATATTGAGGGGAGGGGGAGAGAGTGTTATATTGAGGGGAGGGGGAGAGAGAGTGTCATATTGAGGGGAGGGAGAGAGAGAGAGTGTCATATTGAGGGGAGAGAGAGAGTGTCATATTGAGGGGAGAGAGAGAGTGTCATATTGAGGGAAGGGAGAGAGTGTCATATTGAGGGGAGGGAGAGAGAGAGAGTGTCATATTGAGGGGAGGGGGAGAGCGTGTCATTTAGGGGAGGGGGAGTGTGTCATATTGAGGGGAGGGAGAGAGTGTCTTATTGAAGGGAGGGAGAGAGAGAGTGTCATATTGAGGGGACGGAGAGAGAGTGTCATATTGAGGGGAGGGAGAGTGTCATATTGAGGGGAGGGAGAGTGTCATATTGAGGGGAGGGAGAGAGAGTGTCATATTGAGGGGAGGGGGAGAGAGTGTCATATTGAGGGGAGGGGGAGAGAGTGTCATATTGAGGGGAGGGGGAGAGAGTGTCATATTGAGGGGAGGGGGAGAGAGTGTCATATTGAGGGGAGGGGGAGAGAGTGTCATATTGAGGGGAGGGGGAGTGTCATATTGAGTGGAGGGGGAGAGTGTCATATTGAGGGGAGGGGGAGAGTGTGTCATATTGAGGGGAGGGGGAGAGTGTCATTGAGAGGAGGGGGAGAGGGTGTGATTTAGGGGAGGGGGAGAGAGTGTTATATTGAGGGAAGAGAGACATGGGGGGGATGCTGACATGGGATGCTGACTTGGGGGGGGCTGCTGACATGGAATGGGCTGGGGGGATGTGGAGGGGGTATTGTGTTTTTGATGTGGAGGGTGGTATTGTGAGGGTGAGGGGGAGAGATGGGGGTATGAGAGATAGATGGGGAGTATCATAAAGGTTGATAGTGAGGGGTTCTGGGAGAGATGAGGATGATGATGATGGAGAGGTGCTGGAGGAGAGATGATGATGATTTAACCCGTGCGGCCCAAATTTTTTTTCCTTGGAGCAGTTCGGCCCTTCTCACTTTACGAGTTGGGCAGGCCTGTTCTAAAATATCTGTATAGCCTTCTCAGGGAAAGGTGGTAATGGGACCTTCACGCTTTAAGTGCTTGCATTCACTTGTACTGTGTCGTAGATAATGACACTGCAGCACCTCAGCTGTTTAAATTCATGCCGAGTTGTCATCCAGCCACTCATTGCTCCGTTACAGACCTCACACAAAGCTTCGTATAACTTCCAATATGGTTAAAATACCTTGCAGACACTCCGTGTGACTGAGGCAGATTTCACTGTGTTTCCTCCTGGAATCCGTGGTTCGCTCCTGGCAGTGACGCGACTCTCTTCCATGTGTAGCACCTTCAGGTATCACACACACACACACACACAGGAAATAGCTGTGTTAGTCCAGTTGCGATAGTGGAGAATAAATGAGTATTTCAGTATTAGCTGATACCTTTTTTATTTGGACTAACAATTTATGTCATAGAACAAGCTTTCGAGAGTTCTCGTCTCTTCCTCAGGTCTGCAATACTGATTTACAAATGAATCTATTGCTAAAAAAGGTAGCAGGAAAAAAAACCTGAGATATAGATAAGGTAGGGTGAGAAAGGGATGTTTGAACACATTGAAAGTGTAATAAAATAGTGACAAGGAACAGCATGGAAGGGGATTCTGTTGGGGGAAATGGGGATAAGAACATTGGCAGAGAGGCAGGCAGGATAATTACAAACAATTGTGATAGTGTGTGAGAAACACCCCATATGCGCAAGTCCTCTTGTTTTGGTGTCAAAGAGTCTTACCATTCTGAGTTCAAATGTTTTCTGTTCTTAGGTGCATTTAAACATTCCATTGAGGATTTTGATTTTTAAATCATTTATGAAATGACCTGGTTGTGAAAAATTATGTCCCACTGGTGAGCAGTATCTTCCTTATTCATGGTGTTGTATAGAGTGTCTGTGCATATTCATTCTGCCTTAACATTTTTGGCTTTTTCACCAATGTAGCATCCTTGTCACACCACGAAGAAGGTGTAAAGCAGCCCAATTATTTGACATTGGTATAGCGTTAGCAACTCCTAAGGCGGATGCTTTATGAACAGACTTCCTAACATCAATCTCAGAATAAAAGGTGATTAATAATGATGAAACATATCAACAAGCAGATGAAACATTTGTAACAAATAAATAAGCTATATTGTTACCATCTGATGGTATTTGTTGTCGTCCATAATTTCTGATGTTTACAATTTGTCCTGACACCCAAAGCTATTACAGTATATAGCATCCCCAACATATTCTAAATGGCTACGCATGCAGCTTGGACTCTACAGTATGAAGCTATTTGATTAACTAATTCTGCATGAGTATACATCCAGTGATTATAATCAACCATTGAGAGGTTATACCGGCACCCCATAATGGGGCTTGTAACTCGGGAAGTAGGGGGTCACCTAGGCTGAAATCAATGCAGTTCAGCTCAGGGGACCCCTTGCTCCCAAACACTAGTATTTAAACAAACAAAAAAAAATCCTTACAGCTGTTGCTAGCTGCTAAGTTAATAAAGCTGCCTTAATGTGATTTTTACTAATAGTGTACGGAAGCAGGGGGTCTCCTGAGCTGAACCACATTGATTGCAGCCCTCGGACCCCCTTCTTCCGGAGATATAGGCCCTGGTATGGGGTGCCGGCATCTCCTGTGTGCTTAAATCTCCCGCGTCATGTGGCGCGGGGTAATTTAAACATTGCGGGAATACCGGCACCATGTACTGGGACATATTTATCGGGAAGTAGGGGGTCCCCGATTCTGAAATCAATACCCTTACAGTCAATGGGCAACCAAAAAATTAAAAAAATACACAAAAATCTAAATTGCATACAATCAATGTTTTTCTTACCTTTTGATGTCTTCACCCTCCGATTCTGAATGCATCAGGAAGCTCTCTATCCACGACACAAAACTCCTTAACTGCAGGAAACTCCTTGTTTTCATTCTTCTTTCTTGAGTCTACTCTTCTTTCTTTGTAATCCAATCCATTGGGCGGATGTTTTCCCGTCGTCTTCTTAAGCTCAAATGAGACAGGACCAGGGTTGCCACCTTCGACTGACGGTCAACCTGGAGATTTTTTTTTAAAATGACACTGTGTTGTCATGACAACGGGATGCTATGTAACGTCACGCGGCGTCAAGTTGCCATGACAACGTGTCACCGCATGACGTCGTGACATTATGTGGCGTCTCATTGTCATGGCAACGAGCATCACGTGATGCTATTACGTCACGTGATGTTCCCGTTGGCATGGCAACGCAGCGCCATTTGACGCCGCACAGCCATATTGACAGTAGTTGCAGGTGGAGATGGCGGAAGACTGCTGTTGCGGGCACTATTGCTGCGTTAATGGTATATGGAATTATACCTTACATCAGGGGTGAGCAAACTTTTTATGCCGAGCCCCCCTTTTCATCCATAAAATTTCTCGAGCCCCCCCTGCCTGATGTAATCAAAATCACATGAAAAAAAAAAAAAACCCTTTATTAAACGGTATACAATATAAATCCAAATATGTCTAAATACTTACATATTTCAACAGCTCGCGCTTGCAAAATTAGGCTGCATCCACGCTGTCGCTGAGAGCGGTGACATCACCAACTCTCCAAGTATGAGCGCAGGAAGTTCTGCATAATTTTGCAAGCGTGGATCGGGGTTATTTGTGTGTGGCTGTGTGTGTGTGTGTGTGTGTATTGACTGCTGTTGAGCGCACTTCAAAGTCAATTTTGTTTGTCTCCCCAAGCACCAAGCTTGGGAGAGCGTACGTGCACAAAGGCAATACTTTTGGGGGGCATTCATCCACCTCTTTGCTACCTCCCTTCCCTCTCCCCCCCCCTTTTTTTCCCCCCATTCCCCTCCCTGCTCTTTGGCTTGCTATCCCCAGTGTCATCCACACTTCTACCTACAGTATTATTATTTTTTTTTCCGTTTTCAATGTTGTGTTTTCACTTTTTTAAATTATTTCTGTACATTCATAGTATGAGTGATACAGTGGCAGCCTACAATTTCACTTGCAGAGGATCGCAGCGAAGCAGGTTGCCAGCGGAGGAGAGCAGGACCACAGCACTATTGCAGGGCAGACACCGGAAGGAGGGGCGTTTGACTTCACCGTGCTCGGGCGTGCTCCTCCCCGTACCTCCGAAGCCCCTGCGCGTGCACACACACCATCACGTGGCTGCCACCTGCACTATCCTGTTCAGCCACCCGCACACATCTTTGGCTGCCCGCCCGTGCACATCTTTTTGGCCGCCCCTCGCGCACAGTTTTTTCATCCTCCCGCGCACAGCATCTGCTGGCTCGCGCACCCAGTTTTCGCCGCACGCCGCCTGCGCCCCCCTAAATAATCTTGCGCCTCATTGCCCCCCCAGTTTGCGCACCACTGCATTACAACACACACTCTCTCTCAATCAATCACCACACACACACACACTCAATGCCCCACCACACACACACTCAATACCCGCCCCCCACACACACACACTCAATCCCCACACACACACACACTCAATCCCCACACACACACTCAATCCCCCCCACAAACACACTCAATCCCCCCCATTCACACACTTAATCCCCCCCATTCATACACTCAATGCCCACACATTCACACACTCAATCCCCACACACTCACACACTCAATCCTCACACACTCACACACTCAATCCCCACACACTCACACACTCATTCCCCACACAGACACACTCAATCTCCACACAGACACATTCAATCCCCACACACACACTCAATCCCCCCCCCCCACACACACACACACTCAATCCCCCCACACACACACACTCAACCCCCCCCCACACACACACTCAATCCCCACACACTCAATCCCCCCCACACACACACAATCCCCCCCAAACACACACAACCCCCCCCCCACACACACACACAATCCACACACACACACACACACTCAATCCACACACACACACTCAACCCCCCCCCCCCCACACACACACACAATCAGTCACACAATTTCACCTGGGGGTGCGACATGCTTCGATCCCCCAACCCCCCATGCTGCTGAAAACTGGTGCGGGAAGCAGACAGGAAGAGAAGGAGGGGCTGTCTGTGTGCAGAGAGAAGCCCCGCCCCCTCTGCAAGACACAGATACATAGAAGCAGCAGCACGGAGCTTCTGGCCACCCGTGCACAGCTCTGCCCACCCCCAGGTTTCCCGGCAAGCAGCCCACGCCCCCCCTACATAATCTTGCGTGCCCCCCCAGTTCGTTCACCGCTGCCTTACATCATTTCTATTATTTATAACTAACGCTGATGACAATTGTTGCAAACAGAGTCGTCGCTGATCAATATTAATTTATTACAATGGTTTATCTCAGTTTACTTTACTTGAGTTAAATTTAACGAAGACAAGGTTACCTCATTGCTATCAAAAGGGAGGAACTGAAGCAGAATTACTGTAAAGAGAGAGAGGGGGGAGAAGAGAGAGAGAGGGGGGAGGAGAGAGAGAGCAAGAGAGAGGAGAAGAGAGAGGGGGAGAAGAGAGAGAGAGGGGAGAAGAGAGAGGGGAGAAGAGAGAGAGAGAGGGGGGAGAAGAGAGAGGGGAGAAGAGAGAGAGGGGAGAAGAGAGAGAGAGAGGGGAGAAGAGAGAGAGGGGAGAAGAGAGAGAGGGGAGAAGAGAGAGAGAGAGGGGAGAAGAGAGAAAGAGAGAGGAGAAGAGAGATAGGGAGAAGAGAGAGGAGGGGGGGAGAAGAGAGAGAGGGGGAAGAAGAGAGAGAGAGTGGAGGGGGAGAAGAGAGAGAGAAAGAGTGGGGGGGGGGAGAAGAGAGAGAGAGAGTGGGGGGGAGAAGCGAGAGAGTGGGGGGGAGAAGAGAGAGAGTGGGGGGGAGAAGAGAGAGAGTGGGGGGGAGAAGAGAGAGAGAGGGGGGGGAGAAGAGAGAGAGAGGGGGGGAGAAGAGAGAGAGAGAGGGGGGGGATAGAGAGAGAGGGGGAGAAGAGAGAGGGGGGAGAAGAGAGAAGGGGGAGAAGAGAGAGAGAGGAGGGAGAAGAGGGGAGAAGGGAGAGAGGAGGTAAGATACATGAGGGTGGTGTGTGTTCTCTAGCAGGGTTTCTAGGAATGTTACTCTGTTGCTTATGTGTCAATCGATCTTGTCTAATAAAAACTACAACTCCCATGATCCCCTACATGTGAGCATGTGCAGTAGAGCATAGGGCTGTGACCCGGATGTAGTAGGCAGCGAAGGGAGGAAATTAGTTCTGCAGGTAGTCCTGTGAGAAATGCAAATGATCTGTGAGTGATGTATGATGTAGCAATGAAAAGTCACTTACTATGCCTGCCCTGTCTGTAACAACCCGCCCACCTGGAGATTTCAGGGACAAACCCGTAGCCCGGAGAAGGGGATGCCAAACCCGAAGTCTCCGGGTGAAACCCGGAGAGGTGGCAATCCCGGACAGGACAGGCCTTATATAAGGCCTGTGATGTCCCATTTGAGTGTCAAATCATACACCCTCAATTCGTTTGGATGGTGTACCATGTGACAGCTTCTTTTTTTAGTTAAAGGATGTGACATCATCAAAAGGGAGGGAAGCTAGCCAATCAGTGGGTGAAGGTAGTAGTTTGGTGGCCCAAGGGTGGCGTTTAGGCCTTACAGGAGGGTTATATCCGCTAAGTTAATGAAGGGGTTACTTCTTCTTCCACCCTTCCGCAAGGTCTAAACAACCACCCTGTGGCAACTACAACCTTCACCCACCCTCAGTCCCCAAAACTATGCAGAGCCTGATATTTAACCCTTTCATTACCTTAGTGGTTACCAGCTACGTTAATGAAACTGGCTGCAATTTTATTTTTATTGCACAGGATTTATACCAAAATGATACCCGGAGACATGCACAGAACTTTTGCGGGCTGCAGGGGGGGGGGGGGGCTGTTTGTCTCTGAGGTCCTCATGGGTCTCCAGGGGGTCACCACGGGATTCCATGGGGTCCCCGCCGACCTCCAATTTCAATGCTGTGCAGTAAAAATAAAAGAAATGCTTTTATGCATCTGGAAATATCTTTAGCACCAGCCTTTAGCTAACACCAAAGTATTATAATATTTTAAAGTTTGATAAGATTAACACTGCTTAGTAATTTACAATTGCTGGCAAAAAAAAGAAGTAATTTTGGTCTTTTTTTTTGTTTTGTCGTACGACTTTTTTTGCTCAGTGTTAATGCTCGTTAAAAAGCAATTGTAGCACGATACTGCACTGATCACTGTTTAGTGAAAGCAAGGCACCCACTAGCTAGTTGTTTGAGTGTGTATCTTATACAACATTATGTTATTGGTGGGGTCCAATGTCTCTATCTCTGGGTGACATTCGGTGAGGCAGTGCTGAGTTCCAGCCCCTGTGTGCTAGCACACATTCTTATGCATATGTTCTGTGCCAAGTTGTTCACAGCAAGCTACTGCATGAACAACAGGGGTAGCAGTGTTTAACCCATTACATTATGGTTATCTACATGATCTTTCTCTCCTGCTCATGGGTCAACACAGTGGTCTATGAGGCTGTTTGCCCAAGTGAGTGGTTTACCACTGTAAGGGATCAGAATTAGATCTGTATATTACTACCAAATCACTATATGCAGTGACATATATATATACCATACGTGCTATGTAATAGTGAAAGAGAGGCGCTAACACTAATAGTGATCACTAAAAATATACAGTGAATAAACTTAATAATCCAGTGATTACAAAATGTTAACTCATACAAAACGTGACAAGTGTAAATTGAATTAAAACCCCCTGCTCAAACCCAGCTGGCAGGGACTGGTTTCTCTGGTCCCCAAATTGTAGAATTCCGTTCGCAATCCAGGGGGAGCATAAAAGGGAAATAAAACAAAAGAACAATCTAAGTGTAGACAATAAAACAATTGTGAATTCGCTATGTGATGTGTCTTGGCTCATATGCACAGCCTACTCACAAGAAAAACGGGCAATTGGGAACAATTTCTGGACGAGAAGAAGAACTCCTATTTCGGATGGGGTGAAGACCTCCAATCTCAGCAGAACAGTGGTATATGTAAAGAAGGAAAAGTATCCATAGTGCAGACCAATCTTAAAAACGTAACTTTTATAGGGCTTAAAAATGCACACTTACATGCATTATTTGAATGTTTTTATTGTATCACAACACTGTGATGGAAGAGAGTATGCTGTGGATATCTGGCTCACCCCCTGCCTCCAGTCTGCAAACAATGCCTTAGTGGTCAGCTCTCTGCTTCCCGAGCTCTCTCCGAGGTGTGCCGACACGTCACATCCGGTTAGTCGCGACACGTCACTTCTGGATTTGGATTCTGGGTCTGCAATCTCTGTCACTGCTTCTCTCCTCCTATGGGCAGCTACCACTCTACGCGTTGCGCCAATCCAATACGTGGCTTCGTCAGGACTCTCTTCCATGCATAGGCTGTGCATATGAGCCAAGAAACATCACATAGCGAATTCACAATTGTTTTATTGTCTACACTTAGATTGTTCTTTTGTTTTTTTTCCCTTTTATGCTCCCCCTGGATTGCGAACGGGATATATATACCATACACAGTGATTCACATTCCCTCCTCAGGGTTAGGTATTTAAGAGTGTACAACATTCTGTCCTATGGTAGTTACCAATGTCTGCCCCTGGTCTGTAGTAGACAGGAATACTAATCAGTGCCATTTGCACGTGGCATTTGTATCTCTGTACCATTTAAACTTGGCACAGAATGGGTAGTATCTCTCGCATCTAATAGGTTTTAACTTTTTTGTTTTTCCTTTCTACATTAAACAACTTATTATTTTATTTCATTGGGTGAAGAGTGCTTGTTCACAGGGACGCTTTCTCTTTATGAGTTCATTTCCCCTTAGTCCCTAGCACCCCTCCCCTCACACTATGTGTGGTTTGGCATCACATTAGGCTGGGCGGTCTCCATCTCTTCTTTTCTCTGTTATCACTGTTTAGTGAAAGCAAAGCAGGTAATATCACGCTATAAGGGCATTTATAGTACTTTAAACCACTTTTCACTGTTTAGTGAATGAGCCCCTAAGAATCTAAATGCCTGCCTCTTCCTTTATGCTTATTCCCTTAGCTATTTAATAATCATATTGGCTTAGACCTATAGCTTTAATATTTATAACTCAAGGGTATACACAGATAAGTGGACTTAACTGGCAATTAACTTCATCCCAATGTATTTCTTCTAGATTCTTTCATGAGTGACCAGAACTTAACCCAGAGATCAAGGCACCAGACAAGACAAGCAGTTCAATAAATACTTTTTTTCCAGCCGGAGACATCAAGCACAGCACAGCACAGCATAAAAAACATAATCAGAGCTATACTCACAAAAACGTTGATTATGGGGGGAACCCTAAATGGCTCCACTCTCCAATGAGATACAGACTGCACAGATCTCTATGGTGTATTTCTTGACAGAGTACTTTACTGTAAATCTCCTACTGAAAGTCTTACTGTCTGCTTCTCCAGCTCTTTCACAGTCTTGTAACACAAAGCAGGCTCAAATTTACTGCTTCCTCGGGCAATCTGATCCTCCTTCTGGTTTCTCCGGGATAGCCTCGGAGTGCACCACTTAGATCACCTGCATGACAGGATACGAATTAGCTGTGGAGCGCTGATTTAGTTACCTTTTTCTAGGTTACCTACTGCCAAGAAAAGCATAGTAGAGGGTTTGGTGACAAAACACAGCACAGATGCTGCTCATGGACCAATCAGGATTGAGAGCTTACCTGCATTGGCCAATCAGGGCTTGAGCAGGGTTAAGGAGCTAAAGGGCTTTGTGGAGAGAAATGAAAACTGGGCAATGGGAGCAATGCTTACCTTAAGAACTTGGTAATGGCTTCCCCCAACCGACAGAATATTTCCAGCTTGGCTGGCGCTGTTCTTGCTGGGGAGGCAACCGTTTGCTCCATTTTTTGGGCAGATGCCCCCCCCCCCACAACTGATCTCCACCTCTGGACATCTTCTTTATCCCTGCACCTTTCCTCTACCTCCAAATCCATCAGCAGCCATTTCCTCTAGACATGCGGGTAGCACAAAGGATTTCTCCGCTCTGCATGTCCAGAGACTTTGGCTCTGCTTTAATGCAGAAGGTAGGTAAGGGGACTCTGAGCACTGCTTGATGATATCGGGCTGGAGTCAACGTGCGGTGAGAAAAAACTTTATTATTGCATAAAAGCCCGGATTAAAAAAACATGAGAGACAATTCTATGATGCGTTTCGTCTTGCGACTTTATCAAAGCTTTAATGTTTGCACAAAACATTGCTATACTAGCAATACATTGTTACACAGAGGAATAAAGAATACAATTTTACATAGGATGCAACGGGCTACCAAACATGTAAAAACAGGGTAGCTCAGAGGTCTGGTGGAAAGATGAGCTCCAGTTAATAATGACAGGGGCAAGGGGCCAGGCTTAACCTTGATTTTACTGATCCCTGGGACCCTTTGCCTTTCTCCTGGTTGGTTCCTCAATGATTTGGGATATGTAATTGTCTTTTAGCACCACCAAAAACCTATTTTCTTTAGATGTACTGATAATCTCATTGCTCCAGTCAATGTTCAGATAATTAAAATTGCCCATTAGTAAAACATGACCTTGTTTTGCTGCCTTTTCCATTTGCAAAAGTAATTTGACTTCCGAAAATCTCTTTATAATAGATTTTAAATCTCATTTTACATATAAATATACTCTACAAACTCTTCTATTTTCCTGATCACTCCAAAAGAGGGACTAACTATAAATGATCTTCCCAGACATCAGTTTAATCCAACCCTGTTTCAGTAATGCCTATGATATTAGTTTGCTCCCTTGTGGCTATTATTTCAAGCTCCTCCATTTTACTATCTCTGCCAGGCTTATTGCATTAGCAAGCATGCACTTACGGTTGTTATAGGGCTGTGCTATTGGTTTTGGGTGCATTTGTTAGTTTACCTGCTCTTGTCTGTCTCCTCCAATGGATTTCAGGCTTTGTAGTATCTATATTTAAAATAGATGCCCCCTTCCCTCCCAATCCACCCTATGATGTATTTGTGAGGATTGGGCACAGGCCCCACTCAAGAGTTTGATTCAGACTTGCTGCAGCTACACCTTATCAGCACCTGCTGTGTGCACACAGCACAGCAACCAATCAGAGCTCTGGTTTCACTTTCAGCTTCTATTATGCAGTGTGACGGTGAATGGGGTTAACAAGGGTCACTAATAAAGGTTCAGCCCACTTGGTTACACCTGATCAATGTGTTTAGGCCCTGGAGTGTCAGCTCTTGGACCCAGATGTCCTAAATGCATTACTGTGATTGTGTGCAAATTATGCGACATTAAAAATTTGTTTGTGTTTTGCCTTTCCTGGGATGCTGGGATCAGGAGATTTCTAGGCTGTAAGTTTCAGGGTGGGTTTGTCGGAAAAAGTCTTTACAGAATGTGTCTATGTATCGGGGTTCCAGAGTTATTGGATACCCCAAGAGTTGGATCCGAGAATCTCACTCGATTCTCGGATGCAGCCAAGCACATTGCTCTGGGCAAACTCTGACTCTGAAAATGCTATTACGACTCACCGCCAGAATTTCTGCTGCAGCATCTTCCAGACCAGGTAAACTGGCATGAAGGGGTTAATGTATACCTGCCACCATACACAGGGTCCCTAGTATAAGAAGGGGTACCTAGATACATGCCCAGGTACCCTGAACCAGGTACAGGGGTTCAGGGTGTGCTCCAGCTCTGATAAAGCTGAGAGTGATTTCTTGTGTGTAAAAGTTTTAAAAGTTATTTCTAAAGTGTGCCAAAAATGAGGCTAGTGAGGGTATGCAATATATACTCTCACTCCATCCCTGAAACCAGAATAGGGGCTTATATATTTTATCACACAAACAACAGGACACTGTATATCTTATAAAGAGTCATATTTAATAGGTATATGTACTGATAACCTGTAAATGAACTGTGGGATTTCCAAGTCATGGATTCTGAGGGACCAAAAGCTTGGTGCCTATGGGTCTGTGTGGAGTCAGGACTTGAAAGCCTCTGAGATGCCAAGGTGTTAGAACAGGATGGGTTCTGCAGTTCTGCTTGAGTACCAGCATCTTGGGCTAACACACGGCTATCTGGTCACCATTTGCCAGAAACCAGACTCTGTGGAGCCTGGACAGCGAGGGGGCTCAGTATGCAAAAAGGCAGAGGTGCCAGGTTGGCACATGCCCCTTTACAGAATGAGAAAAGTTACCCACCCGGCTTTACAATACTGGAAAACCGGTGATTGGCTGGCAGGACAATTCCCACGCTCTGATAGGCTGTAGAGGTTTGTGAATGGGACCCTGAAACCCATAAAAAACCTTGCAGCCAATGAGAAGCGCAGATTCCAAGCGCCAAACCAACAGCGGAAAATTCAAAGATGCTCTGTACTGAATAGACGCGAGCCAGCTTCAAGGATTTTGAGTCCCACTTCTGAAGAACGTAGCAGTCGTGTCTGGCATTGCATGCCGAAATCAGTTCCAGGACTTTGGTGAGTACTTACCAGTCATTGAAAGGGCTCCTACAGAGGTCATTTTTGTGAATTTCGTTTAGAGGATAATAATAATAATAATAGCATGTTCTTGTATAGCGCTGCTAATTTTATGTAGTGCTTTACAGGGACATTTTGCAGACACAGTCCCTGCCCCTTAGAACTTTCAATCTATGTTTTTGGTGCCTGAGGCACAGGAAGATAAAGTGACTTGCCCAAGGTCACAAGGAGCCGACACTGGAAAATGAACCAGGTTCAAACTCAGTGCCAGTCGGTGTCTTTCCTCACCGAGCAACTCCTCTATCGAGAGGATAGATTTATTCATTATCCCCGTTTCCAGTAAGTGTGTTAACCCTGTAAATTGTGTTACATTGTGTGTATGTCTTTTCCTGAAATAAATAACAATTTATTTTACCTCCTTGCTTTGCTCAATCAATGATCCCGGTATAAAAAGGGGTTGATAAACCGGTCTCCCGTGACATGCAGCCATGTAGCTATTGGCCTTTGCCTCTGCAAATTGACTGAAAATAACAGTTTGTTGTGCTGGTCGCAAGCACACTGTTGTTTCCTGTCTTGCCTTGCTGTGCCTGTCTTGCAGTTCCAACTGAACCGCAGATATTTACATACTATTCTACAGTCTCCTACCCTCGACCTTGGCTTGGACATCTACTACCCTTCCTTCTGCTCCCCTCGACCTCGGCTACGTGACCTCTATTACCCTCCAGTCTCTTACACTCAACCAAGGCGAGTATACCTACTACTCGACTTCTCCTACCCTGATCCGGCTACATGACTACGAACCTGCACAACAGACGTGGCCTCTTGGCTCCGGGTCGAAGTTTACTAATCCCCACCTTGGCCTTGCAGTCCCGTCCTGTTTGGGGTGTGCACTCGTTACAGTATTGCTATTTCATAGTTCCTATCCTGTGTAGCCCCTAACTTCTTTCTTGTTCCTCCCTCATCCCTCAGAGTTTAAAATATCCCCCAAAATGTATTTTCATCCTCTCCCCTTGAAATAAAGTTGCCTATTTGTTGTAGAGCAATCTATCCCTACTATAAAGAGTTAGCACCTCTCAGATAAGAACTCCCTGTGCTCTCAAAGCTCAAACCCTTTCTTCCTATATTTCTTGGCCATGCATTAACCTACCTATGCTCTAACTGTCTTTATGGGTTCACTCATGGCACTGGTAGTATTTTTTAAAATACTACCTAAGAGAATCTTTTTTAAGTTTGTGGCCTAGATCCCTGAAATTATTACATTGGACACTTCATCTTTCTCTACCCTTTGTCATTGGTGCCAAAGTATATATATATTTTTTATGCAAACTTTTTATATATTTAGAGGATTGGTTAGGAACCTTTCTTAGCGCACATCTTTCTTTTCCTTTTCTTATGTTTCACTTTCACTACTCCACCCAACTATCTAGTTGATCTATCATATTCCAAACCCTAGAGGCAGCCACCTGTTTGGTTCATGAAGTCATAGCAACAAATTTCCCTTTCTACTTTCCTAAAGATTGAGTGCCCTACCACAACAAATAGTTATGGGCAAACTTGTCAAAGTTCAGTCTGCAAACTATTTCACAAATGGGTGGTTTGGGGCGTGAGTCCCAATCACAGTGCTCAATCCAAATCTGAACCCTTAGACAATAATCAGTATAAGTCCACATATCATGGTAACAGGAAACTGTATCAGCCAGCAAGTAGAGTAATGAGACCCAGTGCTATATGAATGCAGCAAAAAAGACACTCAGTGTAATGGCAGTAGTCCATGTGTCATAATGGAATAAAGGTTAACATACCATTGTTGTATGGAACTCGGCCATACCCAACCCTTGTGCTGCAGCACTATTCCAGGTCATCCAGTATCCCTATGAGGGAGAAATATACTCACAGCAGGCTTGTTCCAATGCAGCGTGCAGCACGCTCAATATTCATGTAGAGGTTGAAATCCAAAGATTCCTGCGGTGCACAGCAAAATAGGGTAGAGGACCAGCAAGGTGTTGTTAAAAATCCTTTATTGAAACAGCATGGTACAGGGGACACACACTCTGACGCGTTTCGGACTGGTATAGTCCTTAGTCATAGAGCTGATCCGCACCATTCATCCCCACTGATTTAAAGGGCTAAGCCCGCCCCCCTACGTCATCGCGCTCCCTGCTTTTGGCGCGAAAATCGCTAATGTATAATCTAATTGGCTGGGACTCCCTGCGCACAGAATGACTAATTGCCGTGTATAACTTTGAAGGGGGGTGAAGTACCTCCCCCTGCGTCATCGCGCTACTCCTTTTGGCGAGAAAATCGCCAAGCTATAGCCTCATTGGCTGAGGCTCCCAGCCAATAGTAATGCCAGCTGCCCTGGGTATGTCTGAGGCCCGGATGGAATGACGCGCATCTGACTTCAGCGCCCAGACCCCTTTGCCGATACGTAGCACGTCGTTGCTAGGCAACGACTATAAACAACAACAGAGAGTCCTCAACACATAGCGATACATGGCTATGTAATGCAAAAAGGGTGCCCAGGGAGGCAAGGAGGGATGGGAGAAGGAAAAAGGGGGGGGGGAAAGGGGGGGAGGGAGAGAAGGGAAAGGGAAATGAAGGGAAGGGGAGGGAAGGGGGAAGTGGGGAGGGGGGGGGAGGGGGGAGGGGAGAGGGGGGGTGGGGCGGGGGGGGGAGGGGTTTTGACTTACAAGAAAAGCATGTGGGGATGAACTAAACAAATAAAACTAACATGGTAAAAACACATTAAATCAAGTACAACAAAACATGAATAACATACAAATGCATAATGTGGCGAATCTAAAATCTGAAATGGAGGTTACATGTGTGGATTGGGGGAGAAAAATTGTTCACCAATATTTATCATGTTAGTATATTCAACTTATGTTCTTATTGATAATTAATTTTTAGTGATACATAAGTTTTGATCTATGATTAAACATATGTCGTAAAAACATGTATAATATAATAAAGTATCCATTTGGGACAATTAATTTCTAGCTGTGTGAACAATAACCCTGGTTTTTAACGTAAGGCAAGCAAAGTTATTATATGAGAATGCACTGGACATTGTATATTCATATTGCATATTATCTACAGTACCGACACACTTTATTCGAGTGTGGTCGGTACCGCAAGCCGGGAAATCTCCCGGCTTGCTAGTGGCCGCCCCTCGGCGTGCCGCGCGTCATAGACGCACGGTCACGCGTCTTCGGGAGCGTGCGCCCCCTGCACGCGCGTCCAGGGGCTCCCCGAGGGAGCCCTGGTGTCCCGCGATCGCGGGACAGCGGCAGGGGGTTCCGGGGGACCCGGCGGACCCGGCAGCGGTAGGGAGAGCGCCCCGATCGGAGGGCGCTCTTCCGCTGCTTCGGCGCGCGCCCGTCACTCTCGGGCGCGCGCCAGGCTACTGCTGCGGCAGAGAACGGGCAAATGCTCGAATAAACTCTGCCGCAGCAGTAGTACATTTGAATAAACGAAAGCTACTCTAGATTTTTGGACCAAAATCTAGGGTAAGTCAGTTGATAGATTGGGCTCATTAATCCTTTTAGATCAAGTTAAAAAATGTTTGAGCTCCCAATCTTGGTTCATGCCCCTGGGTGCCAATGTCCCAAGGGCATAAATCCAGAACATCTCCCTACGGTTTAGTGATGCTTCTCTATGTCCTCCTCTAGGGTGTATAGGGATGGTCTCAATGGCACTATACGTAAGTGTTTTAATTGATCCTGAGGGACACGTGTTAAAATGACGTGCTACCGGAAAGCGTTCATCGCTGTTCTTTATACTCCGGATGTGTTCTGTAATCCTTACTTTCAAAACCCTAATGGTCCTGCCTATATAGCCACTTCCACATGCACATTTTAGTAAATAAATTACAAAGTTGGTGTTGCATGTCATAAATGACTCCAACCGATAAATTTGCCCTGTATGGACATCTCTTACTGATTTTAATGGTTCAGCGTATCTGCAGAGATTACATAGGCCACATTTAAAGAATCCCTTAGGCAGAGGTTTTGTATTTTTAGCTTTTAACTCAAACAAATTAGGAGATACATAATTGCCGATGGTTTTGGCTTTCTTAAATACCATTCTAGGTTTTTGTGTGGTATAGGGATCCAAATCTGTATCTAATTTTAAGATTCCCCAATGTTTTTGGAGTATATGTCTAATCTGTTCTGCTTGTTTTGAGAACGTGGTTATGAACAGTGGACACTGATTGTTAATATTATTGGATAGTGTCTTTTTGGGGTTCCTCTTTTTCAAGAGGTACTCCCGATCGGTTTCTAGGGCATAATTAAATGCACTCTCCAGATCTCTCTCTACATAACCACGATCTCTGAATCTTCTCTTTAGATCCTCTGCCTGTGCCAAGAAGGATTCTCTTGTGGAACATAGGCGTCTTAACCTCAGAAATTGCCCTTTTGGTATTCCCTTTATAAGCGGTCTTGGGTGGGCACTGTTCGATCTGAGCAGGGAATTTTTAGAGTTTGTCTTCCTAAAGATATTAGTCTGTATTTTCTGACCTACATCAATGTACAAATGTAGGTCTAAGAAGTCAATCTGTGAGTCACTATAACAATGTGTAAATCTTAAATTATACGTATTGGCCTCAAGATATTCAAAGAAAGCGTGCAAAGTGTCATCATCCCCATTCCAGATAAATAATAAGTCGTCAATGAAGCGACGGTAGAAAATAATATTATCTCTAAAAGGGTTAGTGTCACCAAATATGTAGATAGATTCCCAAAATCCCATATATAGATTTGCATATGATGGTGCAAATGACGTGCCCATTGCTGTGCCTTGTGACTGTAAATAAAATTGTGAATCAAACATAAAATAATTGTGTTGTAACAAAAACATCACCGAATCTAACAAAAAAGTGTTTTGTGCCAAATTTAAATTAGAATGATTAAGAAAGTGACTGATTGCTCTCGTGCCCAAAGTGTGATCAATAATCGTGTATAAAGAGGTTACATCGAGTGTAACCCAAGTGTAACCATTGAGCCATTGAATTCTTTGAATATCTTGAAGCAAATCCGCAGAGTCCCTTAGATAGGCGGGTAATGTTTTTACCAGAGTTTGTAAGAAATAATCAACGTACCTAGATAGACCATCTCCCAAAGATCCAATGCTAGATATAATTGGTCTGCCAGGAGGACAAACTAAGGTTTTGTGGATCTTTGGGAGATGGTGAAAAATAGGCACAGTTGGGAATGGGTTGTATAAGTATGTTGACTCACGACTATTGAGTACTCCCAATTCCCTGCCCAGATCAAACAATTCACGAATCTCTGCTAGATATGATCGTGTAGGATCTTTATCCAACTTACAATATGCCTGTGCATTAGACAGCTGTCTCATGGCCTCTGTATGGTATGCTTCCGTGTGCATAATAACCACTGCTCCCCCTTTGTCCGCATTTTTAATTACAATATCAGACCTCTTCTTTAATGCATTAAGATTTATTCTGTCTTCTTTGGATAAGTTGTCAAAGGAAGGAGCAGTGAATATATAGCCCTTGGCAAGATCCTGTAGATCTTTCTCCACTAGCCTCTCATAGGTCTGTAAATGAGGACCCTTGGAGAATGATGGACAGAAAATGGATTTACTCCTAAATTGTGTGTGTTTCATACCACTCAAAAATAAAAACTGCTCCTCAGTACTCATGGAATCTGAAATATTATCATCTCTTTCAAGATCTAACATATCCTGAAGTACCCCATACTCTTTAAAAGAAAATCTCTCAACTTGAAGGTCGTCGACTGTCTGAGAGGGGTCTGTAAGATCCCTGTCAACCAGTGGAGGAGGTTCAGGGAGAGATTTATCTTTTGATGCAAAGCATTTTTTTAAAGACAATTTGCGGACATATTTTTGTAGGTCAATAACCGTGTTGAACAAGTTGAAGTTGTTCATAGGGGCGAAGTTGAGGCCCTTGTTCAACACGGCTATTTCACCCTCTGAAATGGTTATTCCTGAAATATTAATGATGTTATGGTCTTCCATCAGGGGTCGATTTTTCTTTTCTTTTGTGCCCCGTCTTTTGTTCGAGCGCCTTGTCCCTTTATGGAGTTTTTTGACGCCTTTTGACTCCTCAAGTCATATGATGTGGATGCCTCACCATGTTTCGTATTCCGGGTTTCATAATCAGTATTCTCGCCGTATCTATCTGTATCTTCATCCGTGGAGAAAGATACTGTATGTTGACGGCTTTCTCCATCAGAGATGTCCGACATGCTAGAGGCTTCTGCAGATTTTTTTAGAATAGATCTTTTTGGTGTGGATCTTCTGGATCTGTCTTTTTTGTTGTTATTCTGGAATCCTTTTTGACAAACTTCCTGGCGTGCAGTATTTCTTGATGGTGGAGGTCTCTGCCAAACGTAGACTTGGTGACGCTCGTAATCAATACGATCTCTTTCAAATTTTTGCTGTTTTTTTAGCATAATTTCACCTTCCACTTTCTCCACATTTTTTGACAACTTTTTATCCAAAACTTGAAAATCTTCCATTTCCTTAAATGTGTTGAGTTTCTGCTGTAGGTCTTTTATGTTCTTCTTCACAATTATCCTTTCTTGGATTTTTGTTTTAATAATCAAGTCCATTAATTTCATGGAACATTCGTCTAATGTACTAATCCATTCTTGTTCGAAATCTTTAGATGGAAATCCAAAAGATGGCGTCTTTTTGACGCGAAGACCTCTGGGAATCCTTTTTGTAAGGACATAATTGTCAAGTGTGGTAATGTCCCACCAAAGTCTTATGTTGGTTAACAATGTTTTTTCCAATTTAGTGAAGTAAAGTTCCAAGTCAGCATTATCTTCAACCATATCAAGGGGGACATTATCAAATGGGAACCTTTCTTAGCGCACATCTTTCTTTTCCTTTTCTTATGTTTCACTTTCACTACTCCACCCAACTATCTAGTTGATCTATCATATTCCAAACCCTAGAGGCAGCCACCTGTTTGGTTCATGAAGTCATAGCAACAAATTTCCCTTTCTACTTTCCTAAAGATTGAGTGCCCTACCACAACAAATAGTTATGGGCAAACTTGTCAAAGTTCAGTCTGCAAACTATTTCACAAATGTTTTAAATTTTTCGGTAATTATGAAAATTCTTTGAATGTTGTGTTATTGAAAAAGTGCATGAAAGCATGGAGTTCAACCTAAGTCTATTTCTTTTTTCCATTGAAAAAAAAAGTATAGGAATGTTTTAATGATAATTTAAGTTGTTTTAATTAGTTAAAAGTTGGCACAATCAAATAAAACTAAAAAAAAAACTATACAGGTGGCATTTTCGAACTAAGAGCAATTCAGTAAATTCTCATTTGTGAAGAAACATTTTTGTGTCATCAAATTATATCCAGAACATGTATCTCAACTCATCTCTGTGCTGGAGGGACAATTTTCATGGTTGCTAGAAAAATCTATTTTCCCTAGCATTGCCATTCATCCCTGGACCCCCCAACAACTTCATTCAATTTGGCAAATCTTTTGGGATGTGTCAACCCACAACTTGCTTGGCTTCACATTCTACACAGCTTCCTACTTGTTCCTTCACTTCTGACAGCTATACCCTCTCCCCAACTAGTTGCAGCCAGGGCCTGCTCAGTGAACAATACATTCCTTTCAAGATTGCTAATGTACCTCAATGTTGGTAGTTGCTTCTTCAGAAAATCAGAGACACGAAAAAGACCACCCACATTTCCCGCAGAGGTATTCACCCTTTTATGACTGCACAAATACATACACGTGACAACTTGTGCATGAAGGTGTATTCTCAATCCTGCTCTCACTTAGTCTACGGCGGCCGCCTCCGCGGTTAATTTTCAAACGTCTTAAGACACGGGCTTTTTTTTTTCCTCTCCAGCGCCGCAGGCGCTTCTATTGTTCGGCGCTGATTGGAGAACCGGCCACACGCGGCCGTGAGATGCGGCTGGCGAGCGGCCAATTCCGGCGCCAAAATTGAAATGTCCGGGACAAATGTGGGCAAGCTTTAGATTAAGCTTGGCCGCAGCAGTAATATGCTGTTTACAATTTCTTTCAATAGGGAACATATATGGTATGTAACTACTAATTGCCTAACAATGATAACTAGAAAAGAGTTCTATAATCTAATTACCTTATTTAAATTCTTCTTATTTAAAAATCCTTTTGGTTTTAGCTCCACACTTAAGACAGATAGACTTTAATTAAATTGCACTTTAGCCAAATAACCTAGCTCAAATGATCTTAACAAAAGCTCTGTTTAAATCATAGTTTCACACTAATGTACTTTGCACACCACTTTCATTCTGGTTTTAACTGTACACGTAATTCAACTCTGCTTTAACCAAACTGTACTCAGCCAAATAGGTCAGCTCATTCAGTGTTCACAAGTTTCAAGTTAGCTATAGATTAGACCCTAAATAATAAATAAACTTTTGTTAGTGATTCCCAAATGTTTTGTAAAAATTACAGAATATTTTTAGACTAAATAAAAAAAAAATATTTAGATTTGTTTCCAAATACTCACTCACTTTTGCAGTATTTTCTTTTTATGCACATTGTGCATATTTAGCGATGTTCTCAGCTTTCCCATGTATTGTATATGCAGTCACACTTTTCTGTTGTATTTTATACTATACTAATGTTTTCAATTGTAATACTAAATATTTTCTCTCATATCATACCCATCTCTCTAATCAATGTTTGCCTTCTCATGGTTACTTGTGACTATTTCCTTCCTTTTTCTTTACTACTTTTTGTCACCCAATTTTGGAATGCACCCTTTATACATACCTTCGGATTTCCTAATCCATCACGTTATTCTGCAGTTTCATAATGGTCTTAAAATAACAAAATATAAAGCACTTAAAGATGTCTGAATACAATCACATAGCCATACAGAGACTTATTGTGGCACTAAGATGCAGAATATTGACCAATATTTGAAAGATAATTTCAGAAAGAAATAATGATCGATTTTGCAGCTAAAAGTACTGGAGTCTCCCTTAAACAAAATAGGGAGAAAAATAAGGAGTTCTCAGATTTTTTAATGGGTCTACACCTTATGGAAACATGAATTGTCTTTGAAATGAAATGTAAAAAAAAAAACTGGAACAGTGTGCCATACAAATTGAACGCTTTATGTGATTTATCAATCACAGTCAATTGAAACATACAGTAGAATAATATGCTTACTGGAGTTATTTTTGAAGGAAGTGCTTTTATCCCCACATGCAACTCAGAGGTTTGTGGTCATTTACAGTAATCTGTATCAAATGATTTCAGGAACTGCTTTACCTCTAACAAATAACACAATGAGCAGCAAATCTTCCATTCTGTACTAGTGTGAAAAGAAAACATAACATGTCCCCATCCATTTAAAACAGGATGTGATGAATGTAGACTGCATTCTAGTTGATTCAGACAAGAAACTAATTAGGAAGGATTCTTTTATATCAAGAAAATCTATAAAACAGAAGTCTAAAAAAATTCAACCGACAAAGTGTAGACAATTAAAGCTGATTAAAATGCACTCACAGTACATAAAATAAATAGGCTTATCGGTATAGTGTATGGTAATGGTGGTTCCTTTGCTCCATAGTGCCAGCTGGAGGGTCTTCTGTGCTTCAGCTGCGGTGACGTCACTCCTCTTGTCTTGCTACAGTTTGCTAACAGGGACAGAACTCCGCATCCTTTCTGCAATACGTTTCACAACTGTAACGCATTGCTTCATCAAGGGAGTGATCACGCTGGGACTGGGGAAACTTTACATAGAATGTGCTAGCTCCTCCTTAATATTGTCGATTTACTACAGTCAAAAGGGACTGCTGACATGCTGAAAACCAGTCTATGTGTAAGCATGCCGGCTGTTAAGATATAGATACAGGTAGTAACCGGTAAGTAAAATAAGGGGGTTAACCTCTCCCGTTACCCACATAGGGGACCTAACCACAAATTATATAAAATGTATTCAAATTTGAATGTATTTTATATACTTTATCACACTATGTTGTGCTTCTCTGATTTTCTTTGAGACACATGCTGATTGAATATACTGTATGAAGATCGTAAACAACAGTGAAGAACAATAGATACTTAAAAATCACTATTTCTGATTTTCTTGTGAGTGAATATATTGGATGCTACATGTGCACAAATCACAGATGCACTACACTACATAATTGTTGTGCACTTCATATATTCAGTAAATTGTTATTAGGGGGGAAGGAAAATGCTGAATCCTGGGCAATCTAAGGTCCTACATAGGTAAGGCAATGCAACTTAAGTGCAAAGTCCAGAGCAATCTGAAGTTATACAGAGCCCCCAGTTGCTTCCCCCCCCTGCCCCCGATATCCCCGCGGCAGCTGCCCGGGGCGTGAGGAGGGCTCAAGCGGCACGTGAAAGGTGGGCTCGGGGCACGCGAGAGGTGGGCAGCTCGGAGGGGGGCGGGCGAGACTGGCGGGCTAATCCCGCGCTGTTGCCCGGGGCAGGTGAAGTTGGGTTGGGGTGCGCGCTCGGGGGAAGTTAGGTTGGCAACGCAGTGCCATCTTAACAACATTAGGGGCCCCCGGGCAAAGCAGTGCACGGGGCCCCGCTTACACAATCCCTCACATGAATAAAAATGTAAATTAACGATTTGTTAACAAATCGTTAATATCCCCTGAATATCTAGTTTACAATTTATTCTGACATCTTACTGTTACAGTGTTATTCATAAAACAATCTTTTATATAACTTTTACAATACCTCACAAGAGAAACATCACTATGCTATAACTGCAGTACAGTGAAAACACTCAACCTGTACCACCTTTTTTATCTGAAGAAATATCACAATAAAGACACAGTCACTGGTATATACTTCTAACCTATGCAGACTGTTGCTCCCAGCCTCCCACGCGCTCACCATCAGCAGCAGAAGGCACCGGAAGTGCTGCACTGCTAGGCTGCGAGCGGTTGTGACGTGAGCCGGGGTTCCGGGCGGGCGGAGAGCGAGCGGAGCCAGGGTTCCACTTCCGGGCGGGTGAGAGTGAGCGGAGCCGGGGTGCCGGGCGGGGTGAGATCGAGCCGGGATGCCGGGCGGCGGGGGGAGAGCGAGCCCTCCTAGCTAACCTTAGAATGGAGATTTTACATTTTTAGCATTGGTGGGTAGGGTATCCAGATGGCTTGTCCAAAAATACTGGACACAATGGTAAAAGTTGCGACGCCCCCAATACATATAAAAAAATAAACACACTCCCGAATACATATAAAATATAGCCCCACCTCCCCAATACAGATAATAAAAAAAACCACCTCCCCAATACATATAAAATATAGCCCCACCACACCCATATATATTAAATATACCCCTACCACCCCCAAATATATTAAATCTACTCCTACAACCCCCATATATATATTAAATATATCCCACCACCCCCATATATATTAAATATACCGCCACTTTCACAATACATATAAAATATACCCCCACCACCCCCATACATATAACATATACCCCCACCACCCCCATACATATACAAATATACCCCCAGCACCCCCATACATATAAAATATACCCCCACCACCCCCATACATATAAAATATACCCCCACCAGCCCATACATATAAAATATACCCCCACCACCCCCATATATATTAAATATACTCCTACCACCCCCATATATATTAAATATATCCCACCACCCCCATATATATTAAATATACCCCCACCTCCACAATACATATAAAATATACCCCCACCACCCCATACATATAAAAATATACCCCAACCACCCCATACATATAAAATATACCCCCATCACCCCCATATATATTAAATATACTCCTACCAACCCAATACATATTAAATATACCCCCACCACCTACATATATATTAAATATCTCCTCACCTCTCGCGCATTGTCCTTACCTTATCTCCTGCAGGACACAGACAGCACAGAACATGTCTCTGGCCCGCCGGGATGTAGGCTCCGCCCCTGCTGTCCTCTGGATGGCTGTCCTGTCCTCCAATCAGGGACAGCAAACCAGTCCTCCTTGCTCTGCCCAGCCACCGTCCCGGCCCGCTCTCTCACTGCCTCCGCCCTCTCAGCACTTAACGCTCGCCGGACACCTGGCAACCCTATGGTGGGCACGCATGGGCCGGGCGCGTGGGGCCCCCCTATGCAGCGGGGCCCTTGGTTGGCGCAAGCGGGAATCCCATAGCACATTCCCACTGTCCTGGGGGGGGTAGAAACAGGGGGGCCCACAGGCAGCAGTACGGATACCTTGCTTGCGCATGCACGTGGAAAAATTGCCGCCATTTTTTTACTTTAACGGGAATGGCCGGGCCCCCTGACACATGGGGCCCAGGACGCCAGTGCCCTCTGTCCCCCCCCTGTTGGTGGCCCTGCATTTCAGTGACATTTCTGCAGAGACTAATGACCCATCGTATTAACACAGCAGGGGTCCCTGGCAGTCCCATTCAGTTTGAATGGACTGCCAGGGACCCCCGCTGTTAATACGATGGGCCATTAGTCTGTCTGCAAAAATGTTTCAGCATGTACCCAGATAGTTTTCAGCATGTACGCAGTATGTACCTGGGTCTTGTTGGTGATTGTCCCAGATTGGTTTAAGAATACTCGTCGGCACTACAGTAAACTCTCATGAGGGCAGGATTTCTTTGTACTACAAATCCTGGCCAAGCACCAATTTATCGATCTTATACATAGGTTTTTGTCTTTTGTTGTAAAATGTTTCACCCTCTCATTCATCTGTGTGCTCTCCCCTTAGTCTTTTACCTCGATGTTGGATCCATATATCTCTGTTGTGTCTGGGATAGGTATAGTCTTTGAAATCTTTCCCTCTACTGTAGTGTGTCTCTAAAAAAGGAATTCTACTAATTGGTTTCTCTATACTTTTAATATTGCTCTTAATTCTCTATTCTTTTTGGACAATAATTCTGTTGCCCCTCTAAAATATTCTAAAATGTTGAAGTCATTTTAAGGGTTCTGCATAATTTCTCTCGAATATTTTTTTTAAATCTTATAGTTAGTATTGTTCATTTTGTTAAAATAGCTATTGTTATCGGATTGGTCATAATTTTTACTTATTTGGTTTTTCTATTATAGTTATATCATATTCACTTGATCTTTTACAATCATTATATGGAAGTGTTGCGTGCATACATATGCAGAATCTTTAGATTTAAACCTGGACCAGTCTCTGTTTGTTATGGTCATAATCCAGTTTGTCCCCTAGTAACTGTTTTTGTTTAGTCATAATAATACTTTCTTCCGTTTAGTCCATTTTGCACTTCATTGACTGGTCCATTGTTTTTATGTCAACGATCTCCATGAAGTAATGACAAAAAAAGGAAAACACGCTCGTGCTGTCTTTAGAGGTGTGCACGGATAAGTCTGAGCCCCTTGCAGCTATCAGCCTGGAGGTACTCCCAAGCACTTCTACGTGAGACCCCTGAGGGAACTCACCAACAAATGCCGAGAATATGCAAACAGCACATTAGAGATCAGTAAATGAAATTGTGCGTATGTGTGTATACAGTATATATGTACATATGTATGTATAACTGTGTTCCCTCCCCTCACCCCCAATCGCAGAGAGTAGCCATTACAGGGTGTGTGTGGTGCATACCTGCTGGCAACAAGAGTGCTGAGTCATCCGTGATGACTTTGGGACACAGTTCATACCTCACATAATACTTAGCAGTGCAGCACCTACATCTGCCATTGGCTACAGGGAAATGGAGATGATCTCCCACAGAAGAACTTGTACCTCTCCCCCCAGTAAGAGGTACAGAGGTATATTGCAAACAGGAACGGTTTATTACTACACATTTTGCAGTAACACAACAGCTACAGTATGTAGCAGTCTTCTGCCGGATACAGTCTCCTTAGATCAGCAATCACTGGAGATGGTCCCTGGACCATCACTACAGGCCAAGGGCACCCGCAGCCATCCTAGCTCTTCCCCACCTCCCTAGCGGGGCAGAGGTATTGGTCCACACTCACTCCTCCCCAAAGGGAACAGCACATGGGTAGGCCCCAATCTCAGGCTCCCAGTCATGTGTCCTGCCTTCCTCAGAGGGGAGGAACAACCTCTAACCTTAGAGCGGTCCTGCCCTTAAGTACATCCAGAAGGTGGGCACCCCATTGTCCCAGCTACAACAGGATGTACCACCTCCAGCTGAAGGAGAAATCCCCATACTAACTGCTGGCAAGCCTGTAAATACCAGGGTTTACTGCTAGGCCATTGGGTAGAATAGTAGCCTTGGGTGAGAGAGAGATATCGAGAGAGAGAGATATCGAGAGAGAGAGATATCGAGAGAGAGATATCGAGAGAGAGATATTGAAAGAGAGAGAGATATTGAGAGAGAGAGAGAGATATTGAGAGAGAGAGAGAGAGAGAGAGAGAGAGATATTTTGAGAGAGAGATATATTGAGAGAGAGAGATATATTGAGAGCGAGAGAGATATATTGAGAGAGAGATATCGAGAGAGAGAGATCAGTAAAGTGTTAGCCGAGCTTCAATAATCAAAAATGAATAGACAAATCCTTTCTGTGGCTAATGAAATGCTTTTATTTGTGCGAGCTTTCGAGATACACTGATCTCTTCATCCGGCGATGTTACAATGAATAAAGCAAGCAAAGGGTTTACTTAAAAACAGTGACTCTTGGAATGTTAGTTAGTGACAAATGCGCTCCAGTGCTGGATTCATATATAGGATAATATGCAGACAAATAACAGAAATGAGGCTAGTGAGGTACATACAAGAATGAAGTATTCTATTGGGCCAAGTGATCGCTGAGGATAAGGCTGCTAGGAGCCCCTATTTGTGCCTCATGGGAATGGTCCCTAGACTCAAATAACATATGTTGAAGAAGTCCAATCAAAAGTACTCACATGTGGCCCCAATCTGAATGTCCTGGATAGCGTGCAGCCGAGTAGAAATGCTGGTAGAGATTAGAAGTAGAAGAAAGCTGGCGCACAGCCAAATGAGTGGGTCCCAAAGCGTGGCTGAAAAAAATATCCTTTATTAATCCATAAAAACCAGCGGAGGTGAGTACCCTCCTACGCGTTTCGTGTACGGAAGTACACTTTATCAAGGAGTACACATGTACCTCTAAGAAGTTAAATACCCTGTCCGTGACTAGAGTTTGCGCCAAAACCTGGAGCGCAAACGCGGGTGCCTCAGAGCAGCGTCATCATCTCCATGTAGCCACTCCCCCAACAACGCGATGCGGCAATGAGCAGGAGATAGGCACATCATGTCCGTCCCTAGGAGAGGACCAGAACCAACCTCTGAAGGTATGTGTGGTCTGTGACGCACAAGGGGCGGAGTCACAGCCCCCTCCACTCCCCCATGCCAATGAGGAGCAGGAGTAAAGAACTGCGCTACACCCCAGGTCCGCCTCCTAATGTTAGAAACCACAGACAACCAGGGAATAAAACACTGAAACCTATGTCACCGCCCACAAGTGAGGGAGATATGCTCAAAGAGAGAATGACCCGGCAGTGGCCCGAGCCCCAAAGTACACAGACAGCACAACAATGTTTAAAAAATGTATATGAAAAAAATAACATTAAAAAATGTACTTAAAACACAAAAAGAAAACAGAAAAAACATCCTTAGAAATATAGTTCCATCACAATATTCAATGAAAATTGTTAAATAGAACCTCTAAATCTCCTAAGATACTGGCATTGTAAAAACCAGGGAAGATGGAGGAATAAATTAATGAAGAGCCCACAGTGTATACAGCGCTTTTCAAAAGGTGTGTGTGGAGTGGGAGTGTATATCAAGGGTGTGGGTAGGTGGGGAAATGTGAGAGTGTTGCATTACTAAAAGTGTGTGTAGATACTATGTGGTCCCTATTGGTATATAGGGATTGAATAACATGGAGTATTTGTATGTGTAAGAGACAGATGTGTGTGCATACATATAGCACAGTATGTTAGACAAGGTCTTTAGCACTCATGGGAAGAGAGTTCATTTGTGTTAGTAATGACTTATAAAACTTCGGTCTCTGTTTAGGCCACTGCTAAGTGTCCCGAACAATTGCATACATTTGTATTCATGCAACCATCTCTCTTCCGGTGTTTTAAGATTACCTTTGAGTATGGCCACCCTCAGATCGTTCATCTTACGGCCAGAGTCAGAGAAATGCTCGCCGACAGGATGGTCTCTTGTTATGCGTGTGATGCTGTGGTGATGCAGGTTCATTCTCTTGTTTAGCCGCTGTCCCGTCTCACCTATGCAGTAGCAGCTCCCTGGGCATTTCATGCAAATGATGAGGTACACGACATTGCTGGATGAACAGGGGAACCTCTAGCCATAAATTGCATCTACACGGGGGGGGGGGGAGATAAACACAGATAACAACATTCCAAGAGACACTGTTTTTAAGTAAACACTTTGCTTGCTTTATTCATTGTAACACCGCCGGAAGAAGAGATCAGTGTATCTCGAAAGCTCTCTAAGAGTGCTATTAGGATGTCTATCCTTATGCCTTTTTAGCTAATAAATTCATGGAAGAACTTTCATGTCCTATTCTCCATTGGTGTGGCTGTGCTTCGGCTCCTCTGTGGATATACTCTCTTGCTGATTACCTGCCTGGATGCACGCCAGTCTGGATACGCTTTGCAGAGGCTTTTCCTGCCCTATTGTTCAGCTCCAGCGTCTTTGGTGCACGGCAACCTACCCCTTGGAGGATTTCGGTGATTCCTGAGCTGAGGAGGACGCGCATATGGACGGCGACGACATCACAGAGGGTGCCATGGAGTCAGCGTGATCGCCTGACCAACACCCGGTGAATACTACCACGAGTGACGCCGCACTTACCTACCTCCAGGATCTTCGCAGGGGAACCGCCACCAAATGTGAAGGATCGGGGCTCCGATTTGATTGGGTCTTACCGGTCTGAAGTTGCGTGAGTACAGCAACCATTGCCTGCTGTATACGAGTGGTTATTGAATTTAATCCTTTATTGCCATTTTGCTTGAGACAATGAAAAAAGCACTTGAAAAAAGCACTTACAAGCCACGCACTTGCAGACTTTCATCATAGACCCTTCAAGTACTGGACATATGTCTTTATATTACACCATTTGATTCCAGCTTGACACCACTATTACTGTTTTTAGAGCTCTGGATATTTTGGTCTTTCTTTAGACCAATTTCTTCTATCTCGAAAGCTCGCACAAATAAAACATTTCGTTAGCCACAGAATGGTATTGTCTATTCATTTTTGATTTGTGTGTATATATATATATATATATATATATATATATATATATATATATATATATATATATATATATATATATATATATATATATATATATAGCAAATATTACCAGATCTTCATCCGGAAAGAAGAGACAGCACACAGCCAAGTTGAAATGACAATATATTGAGGTAACAAAAACCAAGGCACTACATCTGACGTTTCGGTCAGCTACATGTGACCTACCTCAGGGATGTGCATTGAGTGCCAGTGAACAAACATATATACACAAACCAATCAACATAATTAACCACACCCGTGTTTATACCAATTGCAAACATGCAAACTCAAACAGGTGATGTTGGTGACACACAATCATTTCGTGAAGTGCACCGCCATCTTGCAGCATCATTTGCAGTGCTGCACACATACAGGCACTGTGACTCATCTTTGCCTGTATCTGCGCCGTCGCGTAATGTCACACTATGCACCGTATTAGCACATGTGTAGTGTGGACCGAAGCCTCATATAGCCTATATATGTAAACACATAGTAGTTTGTGCGCAGCAGCGACGCTCACAGGTGCCTGTATGTACTGCACAGTACAGATTATACAAATGCTACAATATATCTGCCCATTACATCTACAGTATAGGCAAATCATTTGTCTCTAAAGGCCAATAAAAATACAACCCCATACATAAGGGCCCATCAAAGAACCTGGGGGAATAAAATTTAAAACTAATGAGGCATGTGCATAAGATATATGTATCACCAAACATCACCAACATATAAACATCTAATACCACCCACTGTAACGTGAAAAATAGTGATGAAATATAACCAAGACAAAGCCATGGAGACAAACTGTATACAAATCAACTGTACATCCAATAGTAGTCAAAAAGACTATGTTAAAGTCAAAGATAGAAAAATTTGAAAAAGTCCAAAAGATTAATAAAAATCACAAAAACATTTTTTTGAACAATTATCACAAAAAGCATCCCAGTTTGAGATCCTCATTTAGCCCATAAGGGGCAACGGTTTTTAACTCAAAAATCAGTCTCGCCTCTTGCTTTAGCAAAAGCTTGTTTCTGTCACCACCCCGTGTTGATGCCTGTACTTGAAAAATTGGCATACAACGGAATGTTGCCAGCGAGTGTCCCATGTCCCTGAAGTGTTTAGCAATCGGCATACATTTAAAATCCTGATCGTCCGTAGCCAAAAGCGCTTTTCTAATTGTAGACCGGTGGGTGGCGATACACTCCTTCAACATCCTAACTGTTTTGCCAATATAGTAAAGGCCACATGGGCATCTGATCAAATAAACTATACATTTTGACTCACAGTTAAGGTGATGTCGAATTTTAATACGTACACCACTATGTGGATGACAATATGTTGACACAATCTGCATATACTGACAATTAGTGCAGTCCCGGCATTTATATGATCCGGGTTTGATAGTTAACCATGTCTTGGGCTGAGCATATTTGTCAACAGGGTCTGTTTGTGTAATAATGTCCCCTATGCTGGGTCCACGTCTGTAGCAGAAAAGTGGAGGGTCCTGGAACAGCTGGCCGATATTTTCATCGCTCGCCAAGATACGCCAATTCTGTCGCACACTGCGCTGTATGCTCCTTGATGCTGTGCTATATGTACTGACAACATTAAATCTCTTGGACTGTTCATCAATTACGCGAGGAGTAAGTAGGGTGTCTCGATTCATAAGCTTAACACGCTCTAATGCATTTTTAACGTCTTTTGGACAGTACCCTCTTTCCAAAAAACGAGTTGCCATGGAGACTAACGCATCATCCAGTTTCTCAGGGTCACTGATAATGTGTTTAACTCTTAATAATTGTGAGTATGGCAAACCCCTCTTTAGGGGTGCTGGATGGTGACTTGACGCATGTAGAAGAGTGTTCTTGTCGGTAGGTTTATGGTACAAACAAGTAGCTAGAGTGCCTTGATCTTTATACACCCTTGTGTCCAAAAATGGAATCTCCTCCTTGCTGTAACATAGAGTGAACCTTATGGTTGAGGGAATGTTGTTCAAGTATTCAACAAAGTTCAATAGCTCAATGTCACTGCCGCTCCAAATGATGAAAATGTCATCGATATAGCGTAGGTATTTCCTGATGTATTGCGCATATGGGGCATCATTTAGCAGGTGCGTCTGTTCATAAACGTCCATGTACAGGTTGGTGTACAATGGCGCCATGTTCGAATCCATGGCCGTACCGCTGAGTTGAAGGTAAAAATTATTTTCAAATTCAAAGCAGTTTTTGTTGAGGATCACTTCCATCAGAAGTAAGATGAATTCCACTGGGGGACCTATAAAGGCCTCTGCTTGCTGAAGCTTGCTCCGAACAGCCTCAAGACCATCTTGATGTGGGATATTAGGATAGAGACTTGCCACATCAAGTGTGACAAGCAAACATTCCGTGGGGTTAAAAATTCAAAAAGCTAATGTGCGTTATAAAGTCTGTGGTATCTTTTACATGTGATGACATGCGAGCAACCACTGGCTGCAAGAAAAAGTCCACACACTGTGAAAGTGGGTGACATAGCGAGGCTCTGGCTGAAATGATGGGTCTACCCGGGGGATGCGTAGCAGACTTGTGTATCTTTGGTATGGTGTAGAGGACGGGTGTCCGTGGATGATCTTGCATGAGGAACTTACTACTATCCTCCGAAATCCACATATTGGAAACCCCCAACCGTAAGATGGCATCAACTTCTATTTTATACGTGGACGTAGGATCACCAGATAGGCTTTTTGTGATAATTGTTCAAAAAAATGTTTTTGTGATTTTTATGAATCTTTTGGACTTTTTCAATTTTTCTATCTTTGACTTTAACATAGTCTTTTTGACTACTATTAGATGTACAGTTGATTTGTATACAGTTTTTCTCCATGGCTTTGTCTTGGTTATATTTCATCACTATTTTTCACGTTACAGTGGGTGGTATTAGATGTTTATATGTTGGTGATGTTTGGTGACACATATATCTTATGCACATGTCTCATTGGTTTAAAATTTTATTCCCCCATGTTCTTTGATGGGCCCTTATGCATGGGGTTGTGTTTTTATTGGCCTTTAGAGACAAATGGCTATAGATGTAATGGGCAGATATATTGTAGCATTTGTATAATCTGTACTGTGCAGTACATCCAGGCACCTGTGAGCATCGCTGCTGCGCACAAACTACTATGTGTTTACATATATAGGCTATATGAGGCTTCGGTTCACACTGCACATGCACTAATACGGTGCATAGTGTGACGTCATGCGACAGCGCCGGAGGTTGGCACAGAAACAGGCAAAGATGAGTCACAGTGCCTGTATGTGTGCAGCACTGCAGATGATGCTGCAAGATGGCGGTGCACTTCACGAAGTGATTGTGTGTCACCAACATCACCTGTTTTAGTTTGCATGTTTGCAATTGGTATACACACGGGTGTGGTTAATTATGTTGATTGGTTTGGGTATATATGTTTGTTCACTGGCACTCTTTCAATGCACATCCCTGAGGAAGGTCACATGTAGCTGACGAAACGTCGGATGTAGTGCCTTGGTTTTTGTTACCTCAATATATTGTCATTTCAACTTGGCTGCGTGCTGTCTCTTCTTTCCGGATGAAGATCTGGTAATATCTGCTGTTTCAATATCACATATGGGATAAGCATCAGTATTTCATGGTTTACAGAGTGCCTGCTGCCTTGTTTCATTTATATATATATATATATATATATATATATATATATATATATATATATATATATATATACAAATCATGAATATATGGCACTCCTGTAGTGATATAATGACCTGGTGCTTATGTCATAAAAAATAATAAAGCATACATTACAGCAAAGGTAAGGAGACAACAGCACTCAGAAGGAATATGCAGCTATAAACTGTATTAAAACAAACTTGCACAAATATCCAATGTTTCGGTCTGCTGAATGGGACATTCCTCAGGGGTGTATATATATATATACAGTTAGGTCCGGAAATAATTGGACGCTAATACAAGTTTTGTTATTTCGGCTGTGTACCAAAATAAATTCAAGTTACAGTTAAATAATGAATATGGTCTTAAAATGCAGTCTATCAGCTTTAATTTGAGGGTATTCACATCCAAATTGGAGAAAGGGTTTAGGAATGACATCTCTTTAATATGTTGCCCCCTCTCTTTCAAGGGACCAAAAGTAATTGGACAATTGACTGAAAAGCTGTTTCATGGACAGGTGTGGGCTATGCCTTTGTTATTTCATCATCAATTAAGCAGATAAAAGTAATCGGTGGTTTGGGGCGTGAGTCCCAATCACAGTGCTCAATCCAAATCTGAACCTTTAGACAATAATCAATATAAGTCCACATATCATGGTAACAGGAAACTGTATCAGCCAGCAAGTAGAGTAATGAGACCCAGTGCTATATGAATGCAGCAAAAAAGACACTCAGTGTAATGGCAGTAGTCCATGTGTCATAATGGAATAAAGGTTAACATACCATTGTTGTATGGAGCTCGGCCATACCTAACCCTTGTGCTGCAGCACTATTCCAGGTCATCCAGTATCCCTGTGAGGGAGAAATATACTCACAGCAGGCTTGTTCCAGATAAAAGGTCTGGAGTTGATTCCAGGTGTGGCATTCACATTTGGAAGCTGTTGCTGTGAACCCACAACACGCGGTCAAAGGAACGCTCAATGCAAGTGAAACAGGGCATCCTTAGGCTGCAAAAAAAAAAGAAAATCCATCAGAGAGATAGCCGGAACCTTAGGAGTTGCCAAATCAACCGTTTGGTACATTCTGAGAAAAAAAGAACGCACTGGTGAGCTCTGCAACACAAAAATCCTGGACGTCCATGGAAGACAACAGTGGTGGATGATCGTAGGATCCTTTCCATGGTAAAGAAAAACCCCTTCACAACATCCAGCCAAGTGAAGAACACTCTCCAGGAGGTAGGCATATCATTATCCAAGTCTACCATAAAGAGAAGACTTTACGGGAGCAAATACAGAGGGTTCACCACAAGGTGCAAATCATTCATAAGCCTTAAGAATAGAAAGGCCAGATTAGACTTTGCCAAACAATATCTAAAAAATCCAGACCAGTTCTGGAACAGCATTTTTGGACAGATGAAACTAAGATCAACCTGTACCAGAATGACGGGAAGAAAAAAGTATGGAGAAGGCTTGGAACGGTTCATGATCCAAAGCATACCACATCATCTGTAAAACACGGTGGAGGCAGTGTGATGGCATGGGCATGCATGGCTTATAATGGCACTGGGTCACTAGTGTTTATTGATGATGTGACAGAAGACAGAAGCAGCCGGATAAATTCTAACGTGTATAGAGATATATTGTTTGCTCAGATTCAGCCAAATTCAGCGAAGTTGATTGGACGGCGCTTCACTTTACAGATGGACAATGACCCAAAACATACTGCGAAAGCAACCCAGGAGTTTTTTAAGGCAAAGAATTGGAATATTCTGCAATGGCCGAGTCAATCACCTGATCTCAACCCAATCACGCATGCATTTCACTTGCTGAAGACAAAACTTAAGGCAGAAAGACCCACAAACAAACAACAACTGATGACAGCTGCAGTAAAGGCCTGGCAAAGCATCACAAAGGAGGAAACCCAGCGTTTGGTGATGTCCATGCGTTCCAGACTTCAAGCAGTCATTGCCTGCAAAGGATTCTCGACAAAGTATTAAAAATGAACATTTGATTTATGATTGTGTTAATTTGTCCAATTACATTTGAGCCCCTGAAATAAGGGGACTGTGTATGAAAATGGTTGCAATTCCTAAACGTTTCATACTATATTTTTGTTCAACCCCTTGAATTAAAGCAGAAAGTCTGCACTTCTATTGAATCTCGGTTATTTCATTTCAAATCCAGTGTGGTGGCTTATAGAGCCAAAATTATGAAAATTGTGTTAGTGTTCAATTATTTCCAGACCTAACTGTATATATACTGTATATATCTACACACACACACTTTGGCCACCATAGGACCTGATCTATAGGTATCAAATGATAACCAATGAAAACCCAATATCCTTAAGCAATTGAATAATAAAATTAATAAGCTAAATACTAATAAAAACACAATATTCTTGTTTCTTGTTTTTTTATTATAAGTATTTAGCTTATTCATTTTATTGTTTTGATTTTTTAAGGATATTGTTTTTTTATTGGTTATTATTTGATAATTATTTATCAGGATCTATGGTGGACAAAGTGAATGTGTGTGTGTGTGTGTGTGTGTGTGTATAAATATATTAATATATATTTCATTTAATGATCCCCGGTGTGCTCCTTGCATTTTCTTGTTGATCTCCATGAAGGCATTTACTGTACCTGTAATGTCTCTATTTCTTCCAGGGAGTTTTTCCTCTCGATGTATCATAAGTTTAATGGACCAAGTGTAAAAATATTTTCCCATTCTGATTAGAAGTTAACATCCTCAATTGCAAAAGTAATTTTTTTGAGAAAAAGGAGCCCTCTTGGAATTCTATTATGTTTGATATACAGTAGTTCTCTAAAGATACCATGTCATACCAAGATTTCATTTCTGTGAGTAAGAGTTTTTCTAATTGATCAAATAAAGCTTTGGGATTGTCAATACAAATATTATGTAATTATTTTCCTTTCAATCAAGTAACATAATGAAGACTTGAAAAAACTCATTATTTTTCATATACACAGTATATGAATATGATGAATAGTTTCTTAACATTATGTTAAAATATTTCTTTAAATACGGATACTTCTGTAAAATAGATAATTATATGTGTAGACTACAAAGCCCTAACCTGCTTATTATGAAGGAAACAGATGAATATCACAAAACATGTAATCTATCTTTTAACTAACAACATAAATAATATAGTTGCTGGCTAAAAAATATGAAACATGAAAAATATTGCAGCCTAGAAGGTTTCCCAACAGCAGATTAAATAAAAACATTTTTAACTAGATTTAATGGCTGAAAAATAGAAACAAAAAGAACACCATATTTATCAAAGAAAAAGAATCTCATTAAAATCAATTGGATTTTTTTTCATTTGAGAAATATGCTGCAATTAGTTTGCACTGTTTTGCCCCATTTGTTAAACAGGAGGCTTCAAATTTTTATCATGTATTGTGTTTTATTTGTACAAAAAAAGAAAATCATGTTTTATTTGAAAAAAAATGTTTTGTTTCTGTTTTTGCGAAAACTCAAATTTTCTTTGTTTTGAATCTTTACCAGTTTATAAAAGATGATAATTTAACAATTATTTTGTTGTTAAACTCATACAGTATGAAAAAAATAAATGCATATTATTCAGGTTTAGATTATTTCTTTTGTGCCTCTAAATCTGGTATTTGTATTTTATATCAGATAGTCATTAACATACACTTAGGCCTAAATTCTTTCAATGCCGATAAATGCAAAATATGTATGATATTTAAAGACAATTGTATTTATTGAACTATTCATTAAAGCCATATCATCAGCATTAAAGAGTACTTTTCTCTATGGCTATATTTTGGTGATAATTTTAACATGGGTGTACTGTATGCAAATGGATAATTTTTTCACATGCTATTAACTAAGGTATGATATCTGGTGGTATCGGGCTACCATAGGCTGGCATTAGGCCTCTCATGGCTCTGTATATAATGGTGACTTTATAATCACCCCATAACAAGCTGGCCTCTTAAGTTAATATGTGGTTAATATATGCATATATGAATATTATGTTTTTTATGTTTTATTCATATTTAACCAGTTAGAAAATAAATTACTCTTTTTCTTAAGAGGCAATTGAGACAATTGGTATCATGACTATACTACTTTCATGATGAAACTAGATATTTAATAAACCATGATGGTAGAGTGATGGTGCTATCAGAGATATAAACATTCAATATTTTTTTTATAGAATCACAAATCCAAATATTAAAATTGCAACCCCCCAAAATATAAAACACATCTGAAAAATACAGTAGCTAAATTTAAAAGAGTGACCTTCTATGGACTCAGTCACTATTTTTTCTATTAATGAACAGTTTTTCCACCCTCACAAAAAAAACATTTAGTGATCCAGAAACAGTATTATATCTCCCTTTTTTTGGAGAACACAGTAAGTCTTAATTAGATAGGGATCAGTTCTTTCCAGGAATATCTGGAGTGGAATATATACAATACCAACACTTTTCTATCTCATGTAGGTTGTAAAAATGGATGTTGTGCTCTGTGCTGGCTTGCTGTCAAATACATCTAGTGTCCATATTCTCTAATGATAAGGATATTATGGTATCTTGTCAAATAAATAAGGGATACTGTGGACAGGAATAACAGGTATCTATTATGAGCACAGAATATAACATGTAAAGAGAAAGTTTAGGGACATATACTCTAATCTTATGCCACTTGAGAAAGGCATGTGTCCTTATTTATCGTACACACACAGAAAATATAGGTATTGAGGTGAAGAACCGCACTCTAATAACATTCCATTCCCCCGAAAGAAGAGGATTTGTCCCTATCTGTTCACAAGGAAAAATAAAATAGTTGAAAGCTATATTATATAGTGAAGGTAGTGGAGATAGATAAGCAAGGGGACAATTATCCCTCATGTTTGCTGAGGGAAATAAAATCAATCAGCAGCCTGTATCATAATCACTGCTTAAGGCCTATGTTACCTCCCTCCTCCCTGTACATGGTCGCTACAGTGATGTTATGCGTGTTGATATCACACAATCCGACATGCATTTCCCCAACTGGCTTTGTTAAGGGCTTTATTTTTAGTCTCTTTATATTGTATGCTGAGCGCTGTAGTGCCTGAAGACATTCCTTTGCAATACATTGGTTTCTCAGGTGGTTGGAGGGGGCCAAAGTTTTAACTCCAGAAATGCAAGTACACAAACAGCACGTAGATCTCTGGTCACGCTATATTGACGACGTGCTGTTGGTGTGGAAGGGCACAGTAGATGAGTTTAATCTTTTTGTGGAGATGATGAACCGCAATAGCCATAATCTCAGGCTGACCAGTGAGATAAACCAGGAAAGAATAACAATCCTGGATTTAGAAATCTTCAAGGATCATGAAGCCGGTCTTCAGTCAACAGTCCACACTAAAGCTACAGCAACAAATAATCTGCTTCTATACTCCAGTCATCACCCTAAACCACAGGTTGAGGGGATTCCCATAGGACAGTTCTTAAGAGTTAAAAGAAGTTGCTCAACACCTCAAGATTTTGAAAAGCAGTCTGAGATAATGGGTAACTGATTCTCCAATAGGGGATATAGTAGGTCTTGCATTAATAAAGCATACAAACGGGCAAAGAACACAGACCGAAAAGCACTGCTGTATGACAACAAAAAGGTTGAAACAACCGGACCAAATCCGATTAGAATTATTGGTACGTACAACAAACAGTGGAGGGAAGTTAAGCGGGTGCTAAACAAATATTGGCATATCCTCCTAGAAGACGAGGACTTTAATAAAGTACTTAATGATACGCCTTCCACCACCTTCAGATGACCAAGGAATCTGTAGGATCAACTTGTTCATAGTCATTACCAGGCACAAAAAAAAAATAACGGGGCCTGTAGCTCATGAAGTAGGGAGTCGCCAAATCTCAGGAGAACCCCTGCTCATTTACACTATGATCAAAACACACATATCAAAAAAACACAAATAATTATTGTAGCGGCTAGCCGCTATGGTAATGAAGCTGCATTAATGTAATTTTTATTAATAGTGTGCAGGAGCAGGGGGTCTCCTGAGATGAACCACATTGATTTCAGCCTCGGGGACACCCAGCTTCCCGAGTTACAGGCCCAGATATGGGGTGCCGGTGTCTACTCCATTATTTAAAAGTGCCGCATCATGTGACGTGGACTCTTTAAAAATGGTGGCAACACTGGCATCAGATGCCCCATACTGGGACCTGAGCAAGAAATCAAAGTGGTTCAGCTCAGGAGACCATCTGATCCCGCACACTATTAAAAAAAAGACATTAAATCAGCTTTATTACCTTAGCAGCTAGCCGCTAAGGCAATGAAGGGGCTAAGGCCAAATAGCAGCTTTATTGGTGGCAATTGCCCCCAGTAAACTTTGCAATATCTACTAGGCACCCACCCCCTGTGCCCCCAACAAACCCTATACCCCCCTAACATACATTACATTTTTTTTTTTTTTAAAGCATAGGAATTTTACTATAGTCCGGCGGGGGCCCTCATGTGTTCCCCGCAGGTGTCCGGGGGCCCTTGAGTGTTCCTCGTAGGTGTCCGGGGTCCCCGTTGGCCTGTGGGACCAATCCTGTACTTTAACAAAAACAGAAAAACAAAATGGGAAATAAATACACCCACCTCCCCCTAACACTTATAGTAATGGGAAAAATTACTATTATCCAGATATGGATAATAGTGCATTTGCCCATTTAAAATAAAACATTAAGCTGCAGAAATAAAATTAATAAAACTTGCACTCACCCCTGCCAGGCTGCCACGATGAAGGCTGTCATCATCTTCATCACCGTCCATGTCCTCCGTTGCCACAAACAGTGCAGTACAATAAAAAATACAATCTAATGTCCCCTAACCCCTTAATCACCTTATCGGTCAGTAACCGCTAGAATAATGAAGTGGTTATCCCACCCTCTCCTACTTCCCACCCAGGAGGTCTAACCACCCTCCCCAGGAAACTACCCCCACCCTATTCCCATTCATTGGTACAGTAGGTACACCATGCTCATATAATATGGGCATGATATACCACTATAGCAAGAAATGGTGAAGGAATAAAAAAACAGGCCCAAATTAAAATGCAATACATTGCAAAATCAACACATTACTAATGCCATTCAAACAATTGAATGGCACAGTGGGTACATCATGCCCATATAATATGGGCATGATTTAACACTATGCCAGTCAATGGTCAACCTAAACAAAACAATCAAAAACAAGATCCAATGCATTCAAAACAATCTCAAACTAAAAACACATAAAGAAGTAAACCGAAAAAAATTCTCACCAATCAATTTATCAAATCCAAAATTAAGACCAGAATAAACAATTAAAACACCAAAACAAAACCATGACTAAATAAAATAAATATCTAAATAAACTGCATCATTCAAAATCAAAAGTCAAAAAATAATCCAACATTAAAAAACAAACACCAATCCAAAGCCAGGAATAAACTATTTAAAACACCAGAAAAAATCCCGAACACTACATCAAAATGCAATATATATAGCATTCAAATTTAAAATCAAAGAAGAAATATAAATTTAAAATAATACAAGCATTTGCCAAAACAACCATTGCTTCTTACAGTATGTATTTATGTATGTATGTATAGCCCTAAAGGGCCATACATCAATATATTTGGAATGAATGTGTAAAAAAAAATACAATCACAAAAACAATACAATAAAAAAAACCTGTAAATGTAAAATAACATACATTAAATATTTTCCTTACCTTTATGTGTCTTCTCCCTCCAATTCCCGTGGTAAACGCAAGCTCTCGAACCAATCCACAATCCCAAAGAGCAATGGGCCACAGGTAAGGAAAGTCTGAAGTCCTTACCTTCTTTCCTTTTCTTCATCTGTAAATTGTAATCCAATTTTGGGGTCTTTCAGGGTCTTCTGGGGTCTTCAGTGGTCTTCGGGGATCTTCTATCTTTTTCATCTGTATCTTCTTCATCCGGCATGCCCTTGTATTCCTATTGGAGGAGGAGATCCTCCCTCCTCAGCTTCTTTCTGTCAAATGAGGCTGCACAGGCTTTAATAGGAACTATATCCCCAATCTGATTGGTTGTTGTAGACCATGTGACTCCCTTTTGATGACATCACATCTTTTCCCAAAAAACTCTGTCACATGGTCTACATCAACCTGGCTGAAGTACAGATGCAGCGCCCGTTACTCAAACATATCACATAGCCTTTTTTGTGTGCGCTGCTGTATTCCATGTGGCCAATCACACGGTTGATTTGTTTGAATTTCATGGATCCCGATTTCTTTGGTTGCAATTCTTCACATTTTCGTGGCAGAAATGAATGAATTGTAATGTGTACAGTACAGTACTGTGTCAATTTGAAGGTGTTAAAAAACCAGAACACTAAAATACAATTTTCTGCACTCGATAAAACACGAGTTAATACGTGGTAATGATGCGCCATGACATGGGTTTTCCGAGGTATACACGTGTGATATGTTCGAATAACGGCCGCTTCATCTGTACCATTTGACAGCAGCCATGTTGCTTTTGGTGACGTCATGTTAAAGGGAAAGGAAGCACAGCCATTCTGATTTGTTGGCTTCACTTTCTTTACATGACATCACCAAAAAAACAAAAAAAAATTCATGGTTTTCAAAGCCAATCAGAGGCCTGTGAACTATTCTCACTCAAATGTGATGTCACAGGCTATAAAAGCCTGTGCAGCCTCATTTGACGTTAAGAAGCCGAGGAGGGAGGACCTCCTCCTCCAATAGGAATACAAGGGCGTGCCGGATGAAGAAGAAGATACAGATGAAGAAGAAGATAGAAGACCTCTGAAGACCCCGAAAGACCCCAAAATTGGATTACAATTTACAGATGAAGAAAAAAAAAGAAGAAGAAAAGGACTTTGGATTGTTTGTACCTGTGGCCCGTTGCTGTTTGGGATTGTGTATTGCGTTGAACACGGGAATCTGAGGGTGAAGACATCTAAAGGTAAGGAAAAATATTGAATGTATGTTATTTTTCATTTACAGGTTTTTTTTATTGTATTTTTTTTGTGATTGCATTTTTTTTTACACATTCATTCCAAATGTAGATTATTGCTGTATGGCCCTTTAGGGCTATACATACATAAACACAGTAAGAAGCAATGGTTGTTTTGGCAAATGCTTGCTTGTATGTATTTTAAATGTATATTGCTTCTTTGAGTTTTACATTTGTATGCTGTTTATATTGAATATTGATGTAGTGTTCAGGATTTTTTTCTAGTGTTTTAAATAGTTTATTTCTGGCTTTTATTGGGGTTTGCTTTTTAATGTTGGATTAGTTTTTGACTTTTGATTTTGAATGATGCAATTTATTTAGATATTTATTTTATTTATTCATGGTTTTGTTTTGGTGTTTTAATTGTTTATTCTGGTCTTTATTTTGGACTAGCTGATATACCCCTCCCCCCCCCTGTTCACAGCTCTGCCCCCCCCCTGTTCACAGCTCCGTGCCCCCCGTGTGTTTGGCAACTGAGCTTACTGAGGGAGGAAGTGTGTCAGTCAATGTGTCAGTCAGTCAGTGTGTCAGTCAGTCAGTGTGTCAGTCAGTGTGTCAGTCAGTCAGTGTGTCAGTCAGTCAGTGTGTCAGTCAGTGTGTCAGTCAGTGTGTCAGTCAGTGTGTCAGTCAGTGTGTCAGTGAGTGTGTCAGTTAGTCAGTCAGGGAGTGTGTCAGTCAGTCTGTGAGTGTGTCAGTCATTCAGTGAGTGTGTCAGTCAGTCAGTGAGTGTGTCAGTCAGTCAGTGAGTGTGTCAGTCAGTCAGTGAGTATGCGTCAGTCAGTGAGTGTGCATCAGTCAGTCAGTGAGTGTGCATCAGTGAGTGTGCATCAGTCAGTCAGTCAGTGAGTGTGTCAGTCAGTGAGTGTGCATCAGTCAGTGAGTGTGCATCATTCAGTGAGTGTGCATCAGTCAGTGAGTGTGCGTCAGTCAGTCAGTGTGCGTCAGTGTGTATTTATGTGTGGGCTTCCCCCCTCTCTCCTGACTCCCTCTCCCCCCTCTCTCCTGACTCCCTCTCCCCCTCTCTCCTGACTCCCTCTCCCCCCCTCTCTCCTGACTCCCTCTCCCCCCTCTCTCCTGACTCCCTCTCCCCCCCTCTCTCCTGACTCCCTCTCCCCCCTCTCTCCTGACTCCCTCTCACCCCCTCTCTCTCCTGACTCCCTCTCCCCTCTCTCCTGAGTCCCTCTCCGCCCCCCCTCATTCCTGACTCCCTTCCCCCCTGTGGACTGGCGGTGGTGCGCTAGTGTCGGCGGCGAATGGACAGGTGAGGCGCTGTTGAGAGAGGGGGGGGTGGTGGGGAGGAGGCGGCTGCAGTGGTGTTGTCCTTGCAGCAGGTGGGGGGAGGTAAGGCGCTGCTGAGATAGGGTGGGGGGTGGTGGGGCAGAGGCGGGTGTCGGCGGTGGTGGTTCCCCCCATGTGGAGCTGTGTCGATGGCGGGTGGGGAGGTGAGGCGCTGCTGAGAGACGTGGTGGGGCAGAGGTGGCTTTCAGCGGTGGTCCCCCCCCCCCCACGGAGCTGCACCCCCCCCAGGATCTGTGTCGGCAGCGGGTGGGGAGAAGGTGAGGCACTGCTGAAAGAGTGTGGGGGGGTGGGGGAGCAGAGGCGGCTGTCGGCGGAAGTGGTGTTGTTCTTTCCCCCATGAGGAGCTGTGTCAGCGGCGGGTGGGGAGGCGCTGCTGACAGAGGGTGGTGTGTGTGTGTGTGTGGTGAGGGTGGTGTGAGCGGAGGAGGCTGCTCACGGTGTGCGGTGATGGTCAGAGGCGCACGCGGTCACGGTGTGAGGAGGCTGTGAGTGTGCATGTGTGTCTCTTCTCCCTGCCTGGCTCCTCCCTGCCTGGCCCGCAGGCCAATGAGCTGTCCAGCAGAAATACACACACAATCATTACTTCAGTATATACTGTATATAGATTTGATAAATTGATTATTGGGAATTTTGTTTGGTTGACTTTATTTGTTTTTAGTTTGAGATTGTTTTATATGCATTGGATCTTGTTTTTCATTGTTTATTTTTAGGTTGACCATTGACTGGCATAGTGTTAAATCATGGCCATATTATATGGGCATGATGTACCCACTGTGCCATTCAATTGTTTGATTGGCATTAGTAATATGTTCATTTTGCAATGTAATGTTGTTTTATTTGGGCCTATTTTTTTTATTCCTTCATCATTTCTTGCTATAGTGGTAAATCATGCCCATATTATATGAGCATGATGTATCCACTGTACCAATAAATGGTTGAAGGGTTGGGGTTGTTGCCTGGGGAGGGTGGAACACTGCTTTTTCCGTGTGTTACATTGATGCATCTCTGACCTATGTTTGCACTCATCTGACAACAGATACACTGTTGTAACTGCTCATTATTGTGATATTAGTATAAAGGTAGTGCAGTTAATTATTATATCTACCTTACCCATAGGTCTATTTCTTTAGCGCACTATATACTATTACTCTTAAGAGCTGTTGACACTTTATACATGGTACTGTAATACATTCTCCCTTTACCTTTTACTCTTAGTGATATCTGTGTAGAGATTATCTACTAAGGACAGTGTGTCATTATTACACTGTCACTAACATTCAGGGTTTATTGACTCCTCTTGGATTTACATTGCATTGTTTAATTATTTATTTTAATGCCCTATATTTTAACATAAGTTCAGAATACTTTTTATTTTAATTGTCACATTTATCATCCAATTAGGTGTAAGACTGCTATATAATTTTGGTCCTTTTCTCAATAGTTGCGTTAATGTTTTATTTTTAATGGGCAAATGCACTATTATCCATATCTGGGTAATAGTAGTTTTGACCATTATTGTACTGTATGTGTTTGTGTATTTATTTGAAAGCATTGGCTGTTGTTTTTTTGGGAACAAAATTAGTGCCGCAGGCCATCGGGGACCCCAGACTCCTGTGGGGATCACCCATGGGCCCCGTATTCCTGCTGGGATCACCCGTGGGCCAGGGACAACCGCCGGCCTGTTGTATTAATTGTGTGGAAAAAAAAAACATAAACAATGATTTTTTTTTCATGGCTCCATTTCTTTTATGCCAGCCTTTAGCTGGTGCAAAAATCTGGTGCGCTTTTAAAGTATGATTCACTTATCACTGCTTAGTGAATCGCACTGAATGGCAAAAAATGTTACGTTTGCTGTTTTTTTTCCTGATCGGATGTATTTTTTTTCTCTGGCTAAAAAAATGCCTTTTACTGCTGATAAAGCACTGTTATCACTGCTCAGTTAATCGTGCAGCAGGCAGTATCGGTCTTAAAAGTAATTTATCGTACTTAAAAGCAGTTATTACTGCTTAATGAATTGCCCTCTAAGAGTCTATTGTGACTAGAAATTACCACACAGCCAAGGAGGCGTATGTATTCTCCTACTTTACTGGACATTCAATGAGTGTGAATTTTGCTATAGTAAGCTTATAACACAAGATCCAGCAAATGAGGGTTGTTTTGTTCATCCCAGTTCTCTTCTAATACACCGAGTAAGGTATGGATCTTTGAAGGATGATCAACCTATGTTACATCTACAATAGAGCAATAATATGTTAAGATAATCATTTTATATGTGAAATATATCATAGAGTACTAACAAGAACCAAGATCCCCTCTCTAACACAATAGTAATCAAGAACAGTGATCACTATCTCCTTTAAGGATACTAATTACCTACTGTTGTAAAGGAGTTCGCTATGTGCTCACTCATGCCCCTTTGATAGATTGAAAGCACAGAAACCTGATTGGCAGAGTGATATTGGTGTCAACAGAATGGAGTAATATCCTATTAAATCTATAGGTTTCAATGTGTTATATATCATATAGGGGCACTCCAGGTCTCAATTAGAATTTTAACATAATAGAAATTTAGAGGAGCAACTACTGTACCCTGTCCTGATATACCATTATCTTACCCAGAACCAATCAATTCCAGACCTGGTAATATTATGGTTAATCTGTTACTTTATGCTTTATTACACACTTTTATTAAGAGTCTGACGGGTCACTAGATACTTCAGTGCTTGAATTAGGTTTTTAATCGTCCTTATTTTTTGTTCAATTTCATTAAAATGTATTTATTTTGTTAAATTAGTAGAAGAGTGTGCATCGATAAGGGTTCCTTTTTCTCTCGTGTCAACCAAAACTATTAATGCATGCTTCTCGTTTCTTTCCAGGAGTTATCAGAACTGCCTTGCCCAACATGGACAGAGAAGCGAGAGAGCATTATTCTGTTGTTGTTCAAGCCAAAGACATGGCTGGTCAAGTTGGAGGACTGTCTGGGTCAACTACAATTAATGTTACACTTACGGATGTCAATGATAACCCTCCAAGATTTCCTCAAAGTATGTACATCTTTTTCCTAGTTTAGTACTGTACACTAATATATCTTACAATATGTAAGAAAGTCAGTACATTTTAGAGATGAACGTGAAATCAGAACCTACCACAAAACGTACATTCCAAAACCATATATATATGTTTTATGCTCTGTCAACTATTTAGCTGTTTCCTGCCTATTTTGAGTTTGTTTCCATAATTTGGTAAAAAGTAAAAACTAAAACCAAACAAAGTAATTTAAAAAAATAGATCTAAAACATGAAACATTTTAAAAACCAAAACAAGAGTTAATGTACCCATTTTTACTAAGTTTATTATATGTTTGGATAGATTTTCTAAAGAAGGACATTGCAAAAAATGAGAACCAGCTTGTTTTATCACTTGCACCCAAGTGCAACTGAAGTATAATAAATAAAGTTTTTGTTACTAAATAGGTTTCTGGGTCACCAATATGTTTGGTGCATCTTATACACAAGATACTAGATGGTTATTTGGACATGGCAGATATATGGTATGTCATTTGTCTATTTATAAGGCACAGAATTACTGGAGGTTGCAATGCTTTAAACACGCCTTAATTGATTTATTGCAATCCTTCCTGTTGTTACTCTGGGCCAATATGAAGCACTTGCTGAATCATGTAAATCAGGGGTGGTCAACTCCAGTCCCCAAGGTCCACCAACATATCAGGTTTTCAGGATATTAGCACAGGAGGCTCAATCAGTGGCTCAGTCATTATGAAATTAGCTTTAAAAAGATTTTTTTTTATGTGTAAATTTGGTGCATTATTATTTCAAAACTGGTTTCCAGATGGGAGACTTTCTCACACTCCATTCTTCTCCTCACTTTTAAAGCTTTACACTCTTCTGCCCGTCCTTACATCTCAGCCCTAATTTCTCGCTATGCACCATCCCGACTCTTGCGTTCTGCTCAAGGATGTCTTCTTTCTACCCCCTTTGTATCTAAAGCCCTCTCCCGCCTTAAACCTTTTTCACTGACTGCCCCACACCTCTGGAATGCCCTTCCCCTCAGTACCCGACTAGCACCCTCTCTATCCACCGTTAAGACCCACCTTAAGAAACACTTGCTTAAAGAAGCATACGAATAGCACTGTGAATATTCTGAACACATGATACATAAAGCTTGGCCCCCTGCAGACGCACTTACCAGACCTCCCTCCTACTGTCTCTGTACGTTCTCCCTACCTACCAATTAGATTGTAAGCTCCTCGGGGCAGGGACTCCTCTTCCTTAATGTTATGTTTATGTCTAAAACACTTATTCCCATGATCTGTTATTTATATTATCTGTTATTTATTCGATTACCACATGCATTACTACTGTGAAGCGCTATGTACATTAATGGCGCTATATAAATAAAGACATACAATACAATACAATACAATAAATAGACTCCAATATTCTCTCCCTTTTCCTAAATCATTATCTCACTTTGGTGGATGTGTCAAATGGGTGTCAATAGCACATAAAACTGCTAAAGCTTAAAAAAAGGTATTGAAATATAATCAGTAATAAGTTAATAAAATGTTTTTGAATAATGTTTCAACAATAAAAATGTGGCGCTCAGATAAAACTGTCTACTGATACACTGTACAGTAAAGGCAACATCTCTAACACAAATGTATTTCCATTTAACTCTCTACTAAACAAGTGTCATCTAAGTATGAAATACTACTTGTGAAAGCTAAACACAAACATTGGGTATTTACATTTGTTTCAAGGTAAATTCTAACACTCAAAATTGTAGATGTGTTGTATTAAAACTTCTCACCTTTTGTTGTCGTTTTTTTTAATTTTCTTTAGTATTTTACTGTTTTTAAATAACGTTTTTCACAATTACCTGACATGCAAAGAATTAGTTTTTTTTTGTACACTCCAAAAGCTTGCAAAATGATTAAACAATATGCTGGATAAAAATGTTTACTGTAATACATTTATTCCCATTAGTTAGTGCTATATGATATCTTCCAACAATTAAGGAAGACATTAGTTTAATGCTTTTTTTAAGTTACTTGCAATACTGTATTAGAGCATTCCCATTTCAGTAAATTACATTTTTTGACTCCTCCACTCCATAACATTTTTAATAGGTTGGTTGAACTAGCACTGAAAGAATAATAACTAACCAAAAGAGATGTGCACTATCAAAAATAATAATGAAGATAATGATGGCACACATATGAGCAGGACCACACTGTTGCAGTCACCCAAACATTTTAGGCTCAACCTCGGTTCTCAAGAGGGATCAGTATCGGAACTACCATATGTGCAGCTGGTTCCGCTGCACTAGGGCTCCCAACTGGTGAAGGGCTAATCCTCCCGGCTGTTCTGTAGGGTCAGCCGCACATTCTCTGCTTCTGTGCCATCCCCTTCCAGGCTCTGCCTTGTCACTCTATTCCCTGTTGATAGCAGAAAGGAGGTGCAGACTGCAAAGTCCAGCCCTGTCCATGCAGGACAGCCTGTGTAACTGACAGGCTGCTGCGCATAATTGTCCTCAGAAAGGCTCTGCCCCAGACCTCCATGCTACTCTGTTCCAGGCTGGTTAGTATGTGGGGTTACTTTAACATACAGTTGTGTGAAAAAGAAAGTACACCCTCTTTGAATTCTGTGGTTTTACATATCAGGACATAATAACAATCATCTGTTCCTTAGCAGGTCTTAAAATGAGGTAAATAAGGGATGATGTCTATGAACGGAATGATGAAAATGTAGAGACTTTGTGGATAGAAATTAGCAGTGGAGGTAAAAGTATAAAGAAAATGTTTGTGGGAATATGCTATAAACCACCAAATATCTGTGAGATTGAGGAAGCTAAAATACTTTTGAAAATGGAGAAGGCATCAAAACTGGGTCATGTTTGCATAATGGGGGATTTTAATTATCCAGACTTAGACTGGGGCAATGAGATTAGCGTTACAACAAAAGGGAACAGGTTTTTGGGGGTGCTTAAAGACAATTATATGACCCAAATTATTGATGAACCAACCAGGAGAGGGGCAGTTCTGGATTTGGTCATATCAAACAATGTAGAAGTAATAACAAATATTCAAGTCCTGGAACATTTGGGTAACAGTGATCATAACATGGTCTGATTTGAAATAAATTACCAAAAAACAGATTACTTGGGTTCAACAAAGACCTTAAACTATAGAAAGGCAGATTTTAATAAACGGAGGTCTAATCTAGTAGTAATACAATGGGATGATGTTTTTGCAGGGGAAATGTAGAAGATAAATGGGCAGTATTTAAAACATTGTTAGAAAAGCACACTTAGCAGTGTATACCCTTGGGTAATAAGTATAAAAGAAATAAGTCAAAACCAATGTGGCTAAATAAACAGGTAGGGGAGGAAATGGACAAGAAGAAGAAGGCGTTTAGATTCTTTAAGTCAGAAGGGACAGAGACATCGTACCAGAATTATAAGGAATGTAACAAAAATTGCAAAAGGGCAATCAAATTAGCAAAAATGGATAATCAAAAAAGGATTGCAATAGAAAGTAAGGTCAACCCTAAAAAATTCTTTAAGTACATTAATAACAAAAAAATGAGAAAAGAAAATATAGGACCCTTTCAGTGTGAGATGGGTAGGCAGATTATTGGAGATAAGGAAAAAGCTGAGGTATTAAACACATTCTTTGCCTCTGTGTTTACCAGGGAAGAATCAAGTTCAATAGTAGTGCCACAGGAGGAACCCACAACCTCCATATTAATGAACAATTGGTTAACTGAGGAAGAAGTTCATAAGCGACTTGAAAAAATTAAAGTTAATAATGCACCTGGCCCCGATGGCATACATCCAAGAGTTCTCAAGGAGTTAAGCTTAGTAATAGCAAAACCATTATATTTAATATTCAAGGACTCCATTTCCACAGGCTCAGTACCACAAGATTGGCGTAAAGCAGATGTGGTGCCTATATTTAAAAAGGGAGCTAGATCATAACCGGGAAATTACAGACCTGTAAGCCTGACTTCAATAGTAGGGAAACTACTTGAAGGTTTAATACGGGACAATATTCAGGAATTCCTAATGGAAAATAAAATTATTAGTAATAGTCAGCATGGATTTATGAAGGATAGATCATGCCAAACTAACCTTATTTGTTTCTTTGAGAAGGTAAGTAGGAATCTAGACCAGGGTAATGCTGTTGATGTGGTCTACTTAGATTTTGCAAAGGCTTTTGATACGGTTTCACACAAGAGGTTGGTGTACAAAATAAAGAAAGTTGGACTCAGTAATAATATATGCATCTGGATTGAAAACTGGTTAAAGGACAGACAACAAAGGGTTGTCATAAATGGGAATTTTTTCAGGTTGGGCTAAAGTCGTGAGTGGAGTACCTCAGGGATCGGTACTGGGACCCCTGCTTTTTAACTTGTTTATTAATGACCTTGAGGTTAGGATCGAGAGCAACGTCTCCATCTTTGCTGATGATACTAAATTGTGTAAGGTAATAAAATCAGAGCAGGATGTAATTTCTCTTCAGAAGGACTTGGAGAGACTGGAAACGTGGGCAGGTAAATGGCAGATGAGGTTTAATACAGATAAATGTAAGGTTATGCATTTGGGATACAAGAATAAAAAGGCGACTTACAAATTAAATGGAGATATATTGGGGGAATCCTTGATGGAGAAGGATTTAGGAGTGCTTTTAGACAGCAGGCTTAGCAATAGTGCCCAATGTCATGCAGTAGCTGCAAAGGCAAACAAGATCTTATCTTGCATCAAACGGGCAATGAATGGAAGGGAAGTAAACATAATTATGCCCCTTTACAAAGCATTAGTAAGACCACACCTTGAATATGGAGTACAATTTTGGGCACCAATCCTAAGAAAAGACATTATGGAACTAGAGAGAGTGCAGAGAAGAGCCACCAAATTAATAAAGGGGATGGACATTCTAACTTATGAGGAGAGGCTAGCTAAATTAGATTTATTTACATTAGAAAAGAGGCATCTAAGTGAGGATATGATATCTATATACAAATATATTCAGGGACAATACAAGGAGCTTTCAAAAGAACTATTCATCCCAAGGGCAGTACAAAGGACTCGGGCCATCTCTTAAGGTTGGAGGAAAGGAAATTTCACCAGCAACAAAGGAAAGGGTTCTTTACAGTAAGGGCAGTTAAAATGTGGAAATCATTACCCATGGAGACTGTGATGGCAGATACAATAGATTTGTTCAAAAAAAGGTTGGACATCTTTTTAGATGGGAAAGGTATACAGGGATATACCAAATAAGTATACATGGGAAGGATGTTGATCCAGGGATTAATCCGATTGCCAATTCTTGGAGTCAGGAAGGAATTAATTTTTCCCCTTAATGGAGTTTTTTGTTTGCCTTCCTCTGGATCAATATATATAGATATAGGATAAAGTATCTGTTGTCTAAATTTAGCATAGGTTGAACTTGATGGACTGAAGTCTTTTTTCAACGTCATCTACTATGTAACTATGTAACTATGTAACTATGAGAGAAATACCATGGAGCCGGCTTCAGAAATTTCAAGACGAGAAATTTTCTAAGCCCCATTTTTTGGGGCCTAATTCTGAAAAGAGTGCGTTGCGGTCGCAGCTGGAATTGCAAGCCGAAAAGAGTACCAAGACGTTTTATACTATCTCCACGGTCAAGGGATTTGGGCAGATCCAGAGGTGGCGTCAGGAACTTCATGCTGATTTGAGTTCCAGGACATTTCATGCCAAGTCCTGGTCAACCTAAAGAATTTTTTATGGACTGTTTCACCTGGGAAAGGCTAGTTTTGCAGGCCAGACTCCCTGTAAGTGTGTTTTCTCTTGTATTTTGTAATCTACTTTGTGTGCATCTGTTTCAATTGAATAAATGACAATTTGTTTTACTATTTGGTTTTGCTCAGTGATATGATTCTGATATAAAGTTGTAAATGCCTGGTCTCCCGTGACAGCTGTGAACCCCTTTTTTTTCTTGTACTTGTATATTTGCTGAACTGGTTTGGCGTTTCCTCTCCCTTTGCATGCACCTCTATCTCGGTTAAGTCTACATTCTCATATTTTTTATATAGTTTGTTAAATTTGAGTGCATCTAGCACTTTTGAGTTATATATATAGTGATGTACTGAAGCAGGTGTTGTTTGAGGGGAGGTACATACAGTAGGACCCAGCACCTTCCTGGGTGTGTTCCCTTCCCTCTTACATGAGCCCTAATTGATGAGCTGCAAGGTAAAAGGCAGCACAGACAGTTTCCTGTGCTGCTGCTATGCTGATCTGAAGGCACACACACAGACATTCCTGTGAGAGACTGCAAAGGGAAAGCTGAAGGTACAGTGTGTAAAGTGGGGAAATAGGTTAGTTCTCCCACTGTTAGTAAGGAACTAAGCTGTACTAGTCAGAATTCCTGAAAGGAGTTAGGTCTTTTGTTTCTGTTTTATGTTATGAGTTAATCATGTTCCTGATTTGTACCTTGTAAATAAACCCTCCTGTGCACAAACGCTAAGTTTTCCTGCCTTTGATCTGGACATAAGATCCTACGCTGGGACTGAGACGTCACATTTGGTGGAGTTTAATGCGGGCAGTCCACAAGGCAGTGAAAGTGGAAAATAGAGGAATTTCTTACCACGCTTCAGCACAGGCAAACAGAAAATGCTGGTATCCTAATGCAGGGTTTGCAGCAATTGACAAAGACCCAAGAGGAGATGTCAAAATCCCATAATGAGAATGTACATACCATTCTCACTGGGTGAATTTTCAATAAAAGATACAACAATATTCTCTACACATTTTAAGTTGACATACCTTAATGAGGCAGGTCTGCTCTTTGCGCCTCTTGTTAGGGTCTGCCCCTTGGTTGTTCAGAAGGAACGTAGTGTATTGCTTATATTGAAATTAAACATTTAATACGTCCCTCAGGGGCCAATTTTGAACATATGAATATAATACAATATAATATAATGTACAGGAAGATTTGTATTAATATTGTAGATTTTTAGTATTGCTTGCTCTCTTTGGCATCTGTGTGTAGTTGTGAATATTATCAAACCTATAACAGAAAACTAAAACTAAACAGAATGGGCAATATGTTATCGTATTAGTAACCAAATCATTATAAATCAACACATTAAAACATTAAAATAATAAGAAATAAAGCTTGCACAGTAGATAATGAGAGAGCATTTGTTTTGCACAATTGTACTGCAGTATTTAATGCTTTGTAAATAGGCCCCTGTGACTTTCACAATATTAGTAATGATTAATATGTATCCATTATCAAGACATACTCAATGATGTAAACCCCCAGCACACTATACAAATCCTGAAAGATATGTTTATTTGAACTCAGTCTTTTTTTATTAGAAATTAGACTTTAGCACTTATGTGCCAGTTAAGCTAATTTCTCTTGATCGTACAGCAGCTGTTGTTTTGAGGTATTTTATTCTCGGATCTAGCTGCTGTTTTATTCTGGGTTTAGTACAGCAGAGTCCAATGTAATGTATGCTGACTCAGTAGTGGAAAATGATTTCATCTCATATTGAGGAGTAATTCTGGAGCATACCTCACAAAGACTTTAAGGCTTAAAGTTAATAGTGTGATTGTGATTCATGGCAAGTCACAGTTAGTAACAAATCTGATTTGGTACTTTGTTCTTGGTTTAACAGTAAGGAAAAAGAAGCTTGCAAGCAATACATCAAAATAAAAGTATTACCTAATGACAGTTTTATTTTTTTCTCAGTAAGAGGTGAAAATGTAACAAATAAAGTACAAGTTGAATTGGACCTCAAGCTCCCTGGTAAATGATAAAGCACTACTGTACATGCAGAAAATACCTAGCGTTAGAGTAAAAAACAAAACTGCAATCACATAGTCCGTTGTTACTTGTTGATGAAATGGTTTGTATTTCCCAGAAGCATGGATTAGTTTGAATTGTGTTATTTGTGTTGTATGCACAAAAATATTGTACCAGAATTATCAAAAGAAAGAGTAGTTTCATGTGTTTCCTATTTTTAGCACAAAAATACACAATAGAATCAAAAGAAGCATTTCTTTTTCGTTATTACATCATATTTTGTTAACACTTTTCCCTCCGATTATGTATATTGACCATCAGTGTTTCATGAATGTTTCCACAGAACATTACCAACTGTATGTTCCCGAATCAGCTCAAGTTGGCTCAGCAGTAGGCAAAATCAAAGCAAATGATGCAGACATTGGGCTAAATGCTGACATCAGGTACTCAATCATCAATGGAGATGGTGTTTTCTCCATATCCACTGACAAAGAAACAAGGGAGGGAATCCTTTTACTAAAAAAGGTAAACATGTTTTTATACAGTTTAAGCTTCATAAAGCTAAAATGCTTGGTTATCTTAAATTTGTGGTTTTATAGCCTTGAACTCAGAAAATATATACTTGTATTTTTTGTTTTTTGGGGATTGAAAAAATGTTGTTTGATTTTTCTTGTCTGGAGTTCTACTTTTCCAATTGATTAGAGTAATTTGCTAATTTATTTTGCCACAACAAATTATTTGTAGTTTCCTTGACAGAGGCTTCAATCCTTGTCCCGTTCTTTAATCCCACCTCAATCCTAAATAAATCTCTGACACAAATAATGTTGGTTAATAGCCACAGCTTTATGAGTTACAACATAACCACAAAATGCCTGATCAGGTTGACCAACCACCAGGGTCCATGACCCCATAAACCACATAAACCACTACTTAACCTATTAGCCATCTGGCATAGTAGGACACCCTTTGTGACCGACCAAGGACACAAAGAGGACAGCAACAGGCCCATGGCCATCCAGGACTTGCCTCAGTCATCCCCACTATATTGGCCCCCTAGTCCATGCTATATTCAGCCCAGGTGCAATCTTATCAAACCCACTACCATTAGCTTTGACAAACAATATATCCTTCACATCCTATTCAAATAAATCATACCCACACCTAATTCTTTTTTCAACCTCTTAACCCCCATCCCCCTACCCTCACTTGCTTTTCCTAATTTACTAATCACCCATTAACCTGTACTCTTAAAGGGACCTCCCACTCCAGTCATGTCCCTCTTTTCTTAAATGTCCTTGGGATCTTTATTTTCACCCATGTCATAATTGGAGGTTTTATTCATTATGAAACACAACAAAAGAGCAGTTGCTACCAATTTAACTGTATAATTCGGTAGAATTATAAAGCAGCTAACCCCCTACTCAGTTTCCAAAACCTCTAAGTTATCAGGTTTAAATCTTGCTCCAGGGGTAAGAAAATGGCTGAGAGATCTTGGGCCAATAGAAAGCCGCAACTGCATACAGTACTGTAGGTTTTGGCATCCCTTTGGATAGACATTTTATTCCCTTTAAAAACAAAGAAGCAATGCCAGTAACTTCACCATTAAGTATCTCAGAAACCAAACTCCTTCAGGGCAGAACATAGTGTTATTGGAGGACCATCTTGTAAATAAATGTGGGTTGGTACTTAGGAAGGCTTGCTGAATTATATGTAAAAAAAAGTTTTTATTTTATTTTTCATTTGAAACATTACCTTATCTAATGTTAAACATTTGAGTGTAAAAAGGGCCGTGGCACCAGAGAGCCACAGCAACACTGGCACTCATAATCATGTGATCACACCATTAATGATGATGGAAAAGAAGGGGAGAAGTTATCCTCATTCTGTTTGTCATCAGTTAAGTTAGCATCCTATGCTCCTACGGATCTCCCCTAGCAAAACAAGAATATTTAATTCAACCAAAGTAAGGATTGTTCATTTGTATTCCTGATTGCTTAAAGTACACTTATGGTTTGGTAATGGCCTAGCCAGCCAGCCTGCTAGATAGGCCTGGTGTGTTAGTAAGATCTCCCAATGTGGAGCAGGTTTTGTTTTGGTTCAAAGGGACAGTGTACCCACATGTTATGTTATGTTGTGGAGAAATAAAGCCACTGAACGTTTTCATTATCCTGAAACTACATGTGTGGACTGTTCCATGACCTCTGCTACAGGCCGTCCTGCCACAGGTGGTGTCAGAAGTGGGATGTCGGACGGCCCCTGTATCTGAAGGGCCACACAGAAAAGAAAAAAAATGGAGACAATTTTTTTCTCAGTTCCTTGAGCAACAGCTCCAGCTAGCAGAGAAGCAAGCTGAGTGACAAGCCCAGCAAGATGAGCAACAGGCCCGGCGAGAGGAAAAGCTACTCCAACTGCTGGCCGAAGGCCCAGCCCCAGGCAGACCAGAGATTCCAAATAACCCACCGGTGATGCTGCCTAAAATGAAGCCAACCGAAGCCAACCGAAGACCCAGTGGCATTTCTCCTCACTTTTGAAAGGGTAGCCACGGCCCACGGCTGGACAGTTGATCGCTGGGTAGCGACTCTGGCTCCACTCCTCATAGGAGAAGCTCAGGCAGCCTACCAGGCTCTTCCAGCAGACGAGGCCATGGACTATCAGCAGCTAAAGGCTGATATTCTGGATCACCTAGGCCTCACTCCAGAGACCTACCGACAGCGGTTCCGGACAGTCAAATATGCAAACAGAGACCGACCCCGGGTCGTAGCCCACCGCTTAGTAGACTTATGTACCAGGTGGATACAACCGGAGAAGCATACCAAGGCAGAGATCCTTGAACAGTTTGTGCTCGAGCAGTTCATACAGATACTGCCCCCCTCCTCCCGCTCCTGCATTTTCCCTGGATTCAGCGGTCCGCTTGGTGGAAAACTTCCTTTGCAACGACACCCAACAGGATAGCTGGGAACGGTCCGTGCAAACACCAGTTGCTTCCGGTGATGCTAGAGGCAGGAGAGCAGACAATCGAGGGGTCTACAACCGGCCAGCTCGGGAGATCCAGTCAACCCGATCGGAAGACCCTTTCCCATCTCGGAGGGTTCCTGGCACAAACTCCCACAGAGACACCCGTCCCGGGTACGAGGCCATTGGATCACTCAAGGGAGGCCTCCACCCACAGTATTCCCAGAGAACCTGGACTCCTGTCACCCATCCGATGGAGAGGATACCACCACCAACCAGAAGGGAGGATCCCATCCAACAGCGGAGAGGTCCAAACACCGAACTCCATCGAGAGCTTCCACTGATGACCGAGTTTGCAGACTCCGGAGATGATGAGATGGACTGTTCATATGGCAGAACCACTGCCACAGCTTCTCTCCGAGGGGACCACAATTGTGGTTAGTCCCAGCATCTCTGGAGGGGAAATAGTCAAAGCCATGCTGGACTCAGGATCTGGAAAACCCTGATCCTAGAGGGCCTAATTCCAAGCAACAGACTATCCTATGACTCTCCGTGGAATATCGAGTGTATCCATGGGGATACAAAGAGATACCCAACGGCGAACATTCTACTGCGTATCAAGGATCAAGATGCTAGCCTGCTAGTGGGAGTTTCTCCCTGGCTACCTGCTCCAGTTCTACTTGGCCGAGACTGGCCCTACTTCAAAACATTGTTGGCCCCTACTCCTACAGAGCCTACTTCTCTGGTACCGGAGAAGCCCGGAGACTTGTTTCCTTTTCCCCAGAGATTTTTCCCCGTAGACACCACGTCCCAAAGACACGTAAACAGAGACGTGCAGAAAAAGAGGACTGGTTAAGAAAGGCTGGGACTTTTGGTAACATTAGTCAGCCCAAAAGACTGCAGGTCATGGCCGGAGATGACCAGGGTGGGGAACCGATAGATACGGGAATTTTGCCAGACCTGGATCTTCCTGACTTCCATCAGAGGCAGAGGGAAGACCCAGCTCTGGCTAGACAATATGAGAAGGTGGTACAAGTCAACAACAAGATAATAGATGAAAACGATGTAAGAGTGTTTCCACATTTTGAACTATTGAATGACATCCTATATCGTGTGAATAAGGATACAAAAACAGGGGAGGTCATTCGACAGATGCTAGTCCCTAAAGGGTTGATTAAAACAGTGTTCACCCTAGCCCATACTCTCCCATGGGGTGGTCATTTGGGCAGGGTTAAGACCACGGACCGCATCTCGTCCCAGTTTTACTGGCCAGGCATACATGGTGACATCATGAAACTATGTGAAACATGTCCTGAATGCCAGTTAACTAGCTAAAAAGGACAGAAGCCGGCTCCCTTGGTCCCTCAGCCCTTGGTAGCCATCCCATTCGAAAGAATTGGGGTAGATCTGGTCGGACCTTTAGAACCCTCTGCGAAGGGACATAAATTTATACTCGTTGTTGTAGATTATGCCACCAGATATCCTGAGGCCTTCCCGCTGAGATCAGCCACTGTTAAACAGGTTGCTCACAAGCTGTTAGAACTGTTCTCTAGGGTAGGACTTCCCCAAGTAATGTTAACTGACCAGGGAACAAATTTCATGGCAAAGTTAATGCAGGATGTCCTGAAGTTATTGGAGGTAAAATCCGTCTGGACCTCAGTCTACCATCCTCAGACTGATGGATTGGTAGAGAGGTTTAACCGTACTTTAAAAACCATGCTTAGGAGGTTAGGAATCTCTTCAAGCAAGCTTGGGATGAACTTCTCCCTTTCCTATTGTTTGCGGTACGAGAAGTTCCCCAATCATCTACAGGCTTCTCCCCATTTGAGCTCCTATATGGACGTCAACCTTGTGGTATTCTCGGCCTACTGAAGGAATCCTGGGAGGACGAGCCCTCCCCCTCCAAGACTACCCTTCAGTATGTCATAGACCTTAGAAACTGCCTAGACATGATAGGTCGGTTTGCTAAGGAAAACCTCAAATCTGCTCAAGAACGTCAAGAGAGGCAGTACAACCAAAATGCCCGCTTGAGGGTCTTCCAACCTGGGGACCAAGTGATGCTATTACTACCGATATCAGAGAGTAAACTCCTTGCAAAGTGGCAGGGTCCTTTCCAAGTTCTCCGCCGCACCGGGGAGGTGAACTATGAGATCTCTCAACCAGGGTCCAGGAAGGGTAAACAAATCTACCACGTAAACCTCCTGAAACCCTGGAAAATGATAAGATCGCTTTCATCCACCCTCGGGAAGGAGAGACGGATTTGGGTCCACAGCCTCCAAAGGGTAGTACATACAATGACCATCAGGTTCCCATCGGAGGGCAGTTAACAACGGAACAAAGGTCAGACCTACTAGATTTATGTGACCAGTTCCCAGATGTTTTTTCTGAGCTGCCAGGGCAGACTGATTTAGTGTCCCATAGGAATGAGACAGAACCTGGCGTAAAAGTACGGTCCCGTCTCTATAGATTGCCAGAGGGCCGAAAAGACCTGGTAGAGAGGGAGATAATAGACATGTTGGAATTGGGCGTGATCGAGGAGTCCCACAGCGAATGGTGTAGTCCTATAGTGTTGGTCCCTAAACCAGATGGGAAGGTGTGGTTTTGCGTGGATCTGCGAAAGGTAAATGCTGTATCCAGATTCGATGCATACCCAATACCTAGGGTGGATGAATTGCTTGACTCTCTTGGTAAAGCAGAGTATATCTCCACTCTAGATCTCACGAAAGTATATTGGCAGATACCTCTAGTGGAAGAATCCAAATGCAAAACTGCCTTCGCCACCCCTCTCGGTTTATACCAATTCGTCATTATGCCATTTGGGTTACATGGGGCTCCAGCCACGTTCCAAAGGTTAATGGACAAGGCACTACAACCCCATAGGACATATGCCGCGGCCTACTTGGATGACATTGTCATCTATAGCAGACACTGGCAGTCTCATATAAAAAGGTTAAGGGCAGTTATAACGTCCTTAAGAGAAGCAGGGCTCACTGCAAATCCGAAAAAATGTGCCCTGGGTAAATCCACTACAAAATACTTGGGCTATGCCGTTGGGGGAGGGATAGTAAGGCCACTAGCTAGCAAGATGGCCGCCATAAAGGAAGTCCCCACCCCACAGACAAAGTCACAGGTCCGCTCCCTTTTGGGGTTAGCAGGGTATTACAGGCGGTTTATCCCCAATTTTTCAGAAATTTCTGCACCCCTAACAGATCTGACAAAAAAGAGTGCCCCGACCCAAGTTAAATGGTCTTGGGAGTGCCAAGACGCCTTTGACATGCTAAAAAAGTGCCTGTCAGAGGGCCCCGCTCTTCGGAGCCCAGATTTTAAAGAGCCCTTCATCATCCAGATGGATGCCTCAGAGGTAGGACTGGGAGCAGTGCTGTCCCAGCAATTTGATGGTGTTGAACACCCCATACTGTTCATCAGCCGGAAGCTGTTCCCAAGGGAAGTGAGGTATTCCGTCATTGAGAAGGAGTGCCTCGCTGTAAAATTGGCAATTGAGGCCTTGAGACATTATGTCGCCGGAGTACACTTCACCCTGGACACTGACCATGCACCCTTGAAATGGTTAAACACCATGAAGGACACAAACTCAAGGTTGACCAGGTGGTATATGGCCCTCCAACCCTTCTCTTTTGATATACTGTACAGCATAGACCTGGAACGGACCATGGAAATGCTGATTTTTTGTCAAGAGAAGGAGTGGAGGGTCGGGCTTCAGCCGTGTGGGACCCTAGCCACACACAAACAGGGGAGGTATGTGACAGGGTGAAGTCAACCCCTATCAGTTATGCCTGGGAAACATATGTCTGAGTGCTTCATCCAGCACTCAGAAAGTTAACTCAGTAGGAAACTAGGTAATCAGGAGGTAAGCTGACACCTGATAACCAGCAAGGTAGAAAAGGATTTTGTTACTGGCAGTAGCTGCCTGCCTTTGACCAGAGCACACTGCTATGTGAGCTGTTAGCCAGAGAGATTCACCAAAGTCACTACTTCAACCAAAGTAAGGATTGTTCATTTGTTTTCCTGACTGCTTAAAGTACACTTATGGTTTGTTAATGATCTAGCCAGCCAGCCTGCTAGATAGGCCTGGTGTGTTAGTCAGATCTCCCAATCTGGTTCAAAGGGACAGTGTACCCACATGTTATGTTATGTTGTGGAGAAATAAAGCCACTGTACGTTTTCATTATCCTGAAACTACACGTGTGGACTGTTCCCTAACCTTGGCTACAGGCCGTCCTGCCACAGTCACCTTACAGCTTGAGGCCCATCTAGGCTCCCTCCTGAGCTCCTCCTGTGTCCCCTGGTGGGATACAGGGTAGATATTACCCACTCCACAGGGAGATGAAAGAAACCACTGACTTCTGGGAGAATGTCAGTATATACCCAAGGGGGTGGACTCATAACAGGGCAGGTCTGATACTAACAGGCATCACATTAATTGCATGTGACCCAGCCAGTATCCTCCCCCAAGATGATACTTCAGGTTGTTGCTTGGCCCGCCCCTGGGTACAGTAAATATATCCAGGCTGCAATAGCAAACCAAGCCATCATGAGGAATTAACCCTTCCCGTGCCTGTCCCTAGTAGGACTTATACTGTTAGGGCCCAAAAGAAGAAATAACGTTCGGAGGCTATGCAATACAACATAACATACCTCTGTGATAATGAACCTGCTACTTATCTCAACTCTGTTCTTTCTTATATCCTCCTGGAAATGTTACTCTCTCTATCCACTACAATCTCCTCCCTCCTGGCCCACACCCAATATCATCATTCACCCTGGATTACTCAAAAGCCTTGCACTATCTACTGAATGTTGGTGGAGAACTCTAAAAACCAGCACACCAAACACTGCTCACTCTAATGGCAAACATCACACATTTACAGCATGCAAACAACTACTGTACTCAAATTTCTATTTCTACTGTTACTCTCTTTAGCAGGGAATATTGAACTTTACACAGGCCCTCCTTCTTCACCGCTGTCCCATACAACAGAGAATGCCCCTTTCAAATTCCAAAAGGTCTATCTGTTGCCTATATAAATATCCGGTGCCTGCTGCCCAAACTGGATTAACTAAGGGCATGGTGTTTATGCATAAACCCAAAGCCATAATTCTCACAGAAATATGGCTAACCCCTAAAACCCTTGATACAAATAACGCCAGTCAGGGATACTCCATTTCTAGGAAAGATAGGTCAAAGAGAGGAGGAGGGGTGTTATTTACTATTGCAGACACCTTACAACTTATATAGCTAAATTGCCCCCCAAGCCCACCATCTTTTGAAATCCTTGTTTGCAAAATCTGGCTCCCCTTTTTTAAGTCTGTCTTGATTGCTGGTACCTTGTGCCCCCCTAAACTAGTGCCCCCATTCCCACTAAAGTCCCTGATTGATATCACCCAGTTTCTTGGCTCAATTTCATCTCACAATGAGAAGAGTGATCTGCTATTTCTTTGGGATTTCAACTATAATTGGCTTGACCTTCATAACAACAAAATTCAGATACAGTACATCTCAAGTCACTTAACCTAACACAACTAATTTATCAACCCACATGGACCCACATCAACCTACAATCTCACAATGATTCCTTGCTATACTGGATTCACTCCTCTAATCCCAGCAGAATACAATCCTCTGGCATCCTCCCTGATATTTTCAGTGACCATGCAATTGTGTACTCTGTAAGGAAAAATTAACCGCGCCATTCAAGCCTTAAAATTCTCCTCACTAGAACATTTAAAAACTTTAACCCACAAGCGTTTCTAGATTACCTTACCAACTGCCCTTGGCACAGAATAACTTATTTCCCAACCCTGATTCTGCACTCGACTATTTCCAATCTGAGTTCTTAGAACTCTGTGATACTCATGCTCTACTATGCAGAATAAAAGTATGGGGGCTCACCTTCTCTCGGTTACAACCAACCTTTTAGCGCTCTATAATCTTTTGGATGCCTTTTGGATAAGCTGTAAAGTAACTGGCACTACCAAGGATCTTAATAACTACAGATGCCTATGGAATATGTGCACAAGGCAAACAAGACACACAAAAGCACAATACAGCTGAACCCCGTTATAACGCTGTCCTCGGGGGCCACCCGATCACTAATTTTTTTTAAATGGCCGCCGATTGCCCGATCAGAACGAGGGAGGAGGCAGGAGTGAGGTGCTGGCAGCCCCAGCACGTTCCTCCAGATGCCCCAGCACTTCCCCTTGCCAGCACTTCTCCCACCACGATCCCCCAGCACTTCTCCCACCACGACCCCCCAGCACCTCTCCCACCACGATCCCACAGCACCTCTCCCACCACGATCCCCCAGCCCCTCTCTCACCACGATCCCTGAACACCTCTCTCACCACGATCCTCCAGCACCTCTCACCACGATCCCTCAGCACCTATCTCACCACGATGCCCCAGCACCTCTCCCACCACGATCCCCCAGCACCTCTCCCACCACGATCCCCCAGCACTTCTCCCACCATGATCCCCCAGCAGCCCCAGCCCCAGCACTACCATCAGCAGCCCCACCACGATCCCCAGCAGCCCAAGCACCACCAGAGGTAGGGAGGGGGGGGTGTATGTATGTGTGTGTGTAAAGTTTGATTAAAAAAAAAAAATATTCGGGGTACACTTTGGGGTCCACGCTCACACCGCGTTATAACCAGAAAGTCTGGAAAGTCATCAACAATATATTACAGATTCTAGCCATCAATTAATACATTGTGGGGTGTGCTACTAACTTATTAACAAAACACAACCCGAATCACAAACATAAATTTATTTCTGAGAGTACCCCTATAGCCCCACCCTCTCCCAACATATGCCCATACTTCACACCGGTATCTGGTACTTAACAATATCCCGGCCACTCTAACACCTAGGGTCTCTGAGGCTTTTCAACTCCTGACTTCTCTTAAACACTGGGGCACCATCTTAGCAGGGTGCCCTTTGAAGTCCAGAGATGAAAAATCCCTCAGCTCATTCATCCATAACATATGGGCATGTTAATGGATTCATTGCCGAACCGGCAGAAAGGGTTTCCTGCCTTTGCATTTAAAACACCATTGAAATACAGTATGTTTATAAATGTATGTTCTGCATGTGTAACAAATATAAAATCCATATGTACAGTATGTTCATGGTACATGTGTAACTGACTGCACTCCAAAAATTAGAGTGCTAGCTCCTTCCTAGCGCAGGTTATCCTCTTAATTGAATGGGCTCTGTGATGTGGTTTGTGGTTTGACCTATAATGGGTCTGGGTTACAAGCTGGCATACAATGTATCCATGCTGGCTTTTGATCGGTAACCGCAGACACACGCCAACAATTCAGCTTTAGAGGATAACAAGACCGTTGGATAAATTTTGACAAGACGGCACTTCAGCTAGACCGCGAACCACTTATCCACTTGACATTGCGGTTTAGAGTTCTACGGCTTAGGAAGTGATACCCATCTCCAAAGCAGCCACTTATTCTCAGGCACGCTTCTTCACTTAGCACTTGGTTCTGCGCTAGAAGCTCCCCCTTGTGTCACAAATACAGTTAGCACATTTTCATTCTTCATTGTAACTGCAGCTAGCTTCTTAGCTGCAAAACAGGGACAATAAAGGTAGTGCAGGGGAAAACATAGGCTGATGGTTGCAATACATTTTAACCCCTTCTGTCCCAACATGGCTTAGGGTTAACCAGCCGGGCATAATAACTTTATTATTGGCCTGGTTAACCCCCTCACCGCCACAATAACATCCTAGCCCCTGTTACTAGTTTTAAATATTCAGTTAATGGTTTGACTCCCATTTAACATTTGGGTTGCACATTGATACCCTGACATCCAAAATCTATGCCAAACTTGGTGTTCTTTATAGGAACAAATCCTCCCTAAGTCTGCTGGTCAGAAAGCATATCACACAGCAGATGCTAATGCCATTTATAGACTATGGGGACATAGTATATGGCACGGCACCCCAAACCCACCTTGGCAAATTTGGTACCCTCAACAATTCAATATGCCATTTTGTCCTCCATTGCCACTACAACAGACATCACTGCACAATGCTCAAATAACTAGATTGGTCATCAGTGGATTCTAGGTCCTAAGTTCATCTTTCCTGTCTTGCCTTCAAATATTTTAGGTAAAGCTACCCGTCTATCTGAACTAGCTCCCCACTCCTACCACATGCAGCACTTATCATCTGAGATCTGACTCCAAAAAACTGTGCATGGTCCCAAGGTTCAACAAAGTATCCAGCTGCACCTCTTTCTCTTACCGTGCACCCCAAAACTGGAACAATCTACCGGAGACTCTCACAGTCTAAGTTCATTAAAAACTAAAGCTTTCTCACATTTTAACATGGTCTGTAACTGTTACATATGCCTTTTACATTTATTATCTTTAACGGTGCATGCAATGTCTTGTATATAATGTACTGTATAACCCTGTTCACTTAATATAACTATGTATTTGTAACCATGCATTTGTCATCATAGGTGTTTGTCTAGGACATACTTGAAAATGAGAGGTAACGCTCAATGTATTATTCCTAGTCAAAGATTTTATAAATAAGTTATATTTAAAAACGCATAATCTTTTAATTATTTGATTAGTAGTTTGGATGTTCCTGATGTTGAGATCTTGGAGCTCCCTTTGGGGTTTCGGAAGCCCTCGGCCATTCAGCTGTACGCTATGCAGAATCTTTGAGCCTTTTGAATGATAATGAATTTAAAACAGATGTCATCCACACTTCTCTTAAACCAAAATCTCTACACCTTTGAGTCCAGGGAACTTTATATTGAAATGTTTGGTAAATTAATTGAAAGAGACATTGCTTGAATATGTAATAATTTGGGATATTGTATTGTCAATGACAATATTGACAAAAGGGAAATAAAGGCTCTTCTTGAACTTAATGCTGATCCAAATTTGATTATACACCAGGCAGATAAGGTTGGGGATTATAGCCTTGCAAAATAGAAAGGATTAGGTTAAGGAGGCACTTCTTCTCCTGAATGATACTGTATCATTTTGTTGTTTGGACTATGAACCCACAAATGTGAGGTGAGTCCTCCTGTCCTTTCCATTGTTTCTGATAAAGATTTTATCACATCTAATTTATCGGAATATGTTGATGGTTATTTGTCTCTTCTCACTAGTGAACTTTCTTCCTATTTATGTGATAGGGTGCATGAAGGGGTTAACCGATGCTCCAGAATATAAGATAGCAATTGATGAAAAAAAAGTGTATAATAGCAAACCCGGTAAGGCTATATCATAATCCCTTCGAAGCCATCTTTGCATGGTGTGGAAAATAAACACAGATGGAGTGTGAATGTAGTGAAGAAAAGAAAGAGTGACTAAATGGAACCCCCACAAGTGAAGTGAGAGACTGGAGAGTACTCAACCTAGTGGCTCCACAACTCCCACTATTCCTGCTATCACACCCAGCTCTGGAACTCAGCAAAGGTAAATACTTAACTGATCAGACGCTGAAAAAACAGCCAGGATTCCGGTTTGTATGAAAGGCGTGCTCCAGCCAAAATGCAACAGTCAGATGTGAAGGATGGAAGGCGATGCACAACTCACCAGTAAGAAGAACAAGGTGCAATCAATTAAAAATGGAGTTTATTAAACAAAAACGGATATCTATGGCGCACTGACGTGTTTTGTACCCGATGGGTATTTTTCTTAATGATGGAAGTCCTAATACAATTGATTAAATGTGCCCCTTATTATATCACCATCATGATAATCTGTGCTTTCACTATATATTTGTTAATCAGTGGCCAATTGTGCTCTTTCTCTCTTTTTATCAGGTCTTCTCTGAAATTTAGTTTGGAGCAGTTATATGTTAGCATAATTTGGGGCTTTTATCAACTTTGTATTTAGTGCCTTTTGCGTAGTAGGCGCTGTATGTCATAGCGATACTGCGCGATCGATTTTAAGCGCTATTACAATCTGTTCCTCATTAGGGAGTTACCTTATGTGTTACTTGGCTGTCTGCTCTACTATCACTATCTTTCTGGCAGCATTACATACATTTTGGAAGCCTCAGTCCTCCTATGTCTCCCATTATCAGACCGGAGGATAATGACGTCATGACGTCATAACGCATATGCGTGATGTCACATGTAATGACGCCGATCGCATTATGGCGATCCTCCCTCCCCTTGATTGTTATTATGCTCCTCAGCTGTTTTCTATGCGATTTTTGGCGCTAAATTTAAATGCTATACTTCCTGACTCCACTATAAATGCTCTGCTCACCCTCCACAACTCCACTCCCCGAAGAAGACCGTTTGTCGAAACACTTTGGAGTGTGAGTCTGTGGAGGGGGACCCCTAACTTTTCCACTACAGGAGGCCTTGGCATATACAGATTTTGGTGATGTATCTCAATTTAACACCAATATGATACACGCTTCTATATTGGATCTTTGATTAACATTCTAGGCTGCTTTATTTATATGCAATCTAGATTTATATTACAGGCAGATCTTTATCCAAAGTACACAGCTCTGCAGGAATGTGGTACTTTACAGATTAGTGCCCTTATTTACTGGTGATCCTTTGTAACCTATTTATGTGCCTTTGGTATTCTTATATTTTCAGTTGTGAGTCCCCCTCCTCTTTTATATTTCTCCCCCTGTTTTTATTTGTATACCAATAAATTTGTTATACAGTAATTATTCCAGTTTTGTATGCCCGTGTGTTTCATTATAAGGATACTTTCTCTGTTGTGTTATACTGTACATTAATTATCCTTGAGCACCACTGCCTTTTGATATTTTAACATACACTTAGGACAGTTTTTGGGCAGCCATTATCAATTGCGTTGATGCGGTATACTTTGTGTCTTCTAATATATATATATATTGCTATTACCAAAATTAGAGAGAGGGATGTGTTACCAACCCCTCCCTAGCTAGAAGCCCACTAATAGATGCACTCCTGGGTTATTAAAACATAACATTTATTATAATAATTAAAAAATTACACACATATAATAGACATGAATCGTGAAAAAATAATAATATAACCTAAAGTGAATTAAAATAAGTAGGAGTAGGTCTGGTACTAGTGAAGCTGACTATCAGGTGTATAGCCCTAGTGTTGAATAATACAGTCATAGACAACTCCTAGAATTAAATTGGCAATCAATCTACCTGTAGAACCTAACTATATGTAGGGCAACTAATCCTAATGGGTGTAACTACTTAAATTGGTGTAGATGTGCTCCTTGTATAATAAGATGTTGACCCTCACACAGCAAACCTGAAAAACAACCAAAGATTGCAATGTATAAGGCAAACCGCAGACATAAATGGTAACGTGATAGTAGATGGTAAAGCCTAAGCTAAATATAAACGCCATGCTAACCATGACACAGCTCTAACATCACTGCTTAATTTTACTCCTAACATCTAAATGATGATAGTCTACAGTGATGCTGGTCAGCTTTGTGCAATCTTTGGTTGGTGGTAAGTGGATTAATCCTGTGTGGGTCAACAACAGCACACCTAGACCAATAAAATGCATATAATGTGCAAGATAGGATGAAGAGCCAGTATCAATATTGAATAACAAAAAATTATAAAAGTTTATAGGTAATCACCTTTTCTCTAATCTGCATTAATAGGGCACACAGCCTGTCATGAAAACTGCTAGTGTAGCAAGAAGGAAATTAGCTGCTACTATGATCATATGAATTGTGCATAGCTATGTGTATAACAATATATGAGTAGCAGACAAACGTACTGTATACTGCAATCTCATATATACACACAGTAATGTCTCACAAGGAAAAAACACTCCCTCATTATCGAATTGCTAATATAGCCAGAATAAAAGTTGATTGCTAATGCAATCACAGAATTGTACACGGCTGTATATTATTCTAACAGTAAGCTTAACATGGTCTAAGCCAGCAGGCATACAGTGGCGACACAGTTTATCGCACTGCGGCCAGATCCGCAAGCCGGGAGATTTCCCGGCTTGCTAGTGGCCGCCCCTCGGCGTGCCGCGCGTCATAGACGCGCGGTCACGCTTCTTCGGGAGCGTGCGCCCCCTGCACGCGCGTCCAGGGCTCCCCGAGGGACGGCGGCAGGGGGTTCCGGGGGACCCGGCGGACCCGGCAGCGGTAGGGATAGCGCCCCGATCGGAGGGCGCTCTTCCGCTGCTTCGGCGCGCGCCCGTCACTCTCGGGCGCGCGCCAGGCTACTGCTGCGGCCAAGAACGGGCAAATGCTCGAATAAACTTGGCCGCAGCAGTATGCATCCCACAATCTCATATATGCACACAGCGGTGCCTAACAGGGGAAGAATCCCACAGTATCAAATGCAAACATATTCACAATGTAGCCGCCACGGAGGAAAAAGTTGCCAGTGACACAGTTACCAGACCCTCCTCAGTGAAGACGTCACTGCGTCATTACGCCCTACGCGTTTCTCTCCCGAAACGGAGCTTTGTCAGGGGCGGATGATTGACATACAGGGCAGGACTGGCTTGATATATCATGCAGGGTTGTCATAGAAACCCTGCTCCAATCGCAATGTTTGTTACTGTTGGTATGTGTTTAAACAAAATTGCGACCCCTGGTGTCAAATGCATGTCATTAAAAAGAGAACTGTTAAAGAAAAAATATAATAGAAGAATTGTATATTTAAAATAATTACCAACACGGATACCAAAACCATGGAAGCAGGATAATAATAAACTTGAAGCTAAAAAAGACAGAGAAATGGATATGATATCCATACTAATGTAAAGTCACCATGGATGACTAACAATGATTGATACATAGTTCATTGGGAAGGAGGGGGGAAGGGAAAGGAAGGGACAACAGGTAGAGGGTACCTTGCATGATGTGAAATATATAGCACACCCGCTACAAGATGAATATATTACTGCAGCGTCCTACATACTGGAAAGCTGTGATCAGAGGGAATAAAAGTAGGGAGGCGGTAACAAAGTGCGTTACTAGATGAAGGGCATATATGTAAACCCCTCATTTAGTCCATGTGGGCTTAGAGTCTTTAATTTATAAATCCATTCAGCCTCTCGCTTGAGCAACCTATTGTCCATATTACCACCCCTCATGCTGGCATTGATGTGATCTATGCCCATGAAGGTGAGACATTTAATGTCTCCATGATGAAAATTATTGACGTGGCGAGCTACTGGTGTATGCAGTTTGTTTTTGATAAAATTAACATGCTCTAGCACACGTCTCCGGAATTCCCTGATGGTTTTGCCAACATATCTATGTCCACAATCACAAGTAATCAGGTATATGACACTGGTGGTCTTGCAGTAGATATATTGTCTAATATCATATTGTATAGATTTGTCGATATTGAAAAAATTCTTGGCGGGTGTGATATATTCACAGGCTTTGCAGTTTTTACACTGGTACATACATTTAATGATGATCTCAACCAAGTCTGATTGTTTTGACGTTGGAAATGACTATGAATTAAACCATCACATAAATTTGCTGATCTCCGACTTGTTATACTCGGTGTATCATTCAATACTTTATTTAGATCTTCATCAGACTTCAAAATGTGCCAGTGTCTGGAAAAAATAGACCTAATTTGTTTCCACCTATAATTATAGGTTCCAATGCATCGAATTACAGTACTGGTTATCTAATAGAATGTGCCAACAGGTGGTCTCTCTCACTCTTTAGTGCTTTGTTATAGGCAAACTTTAGAGTTCCCATAGAGTAACCACGATTCAAAAATCTCTTTTGGAGATCTTTTGCTTGAAGACGTAATTCTTTTTGCGTCGAACAGTTACGTCTTAGGCGTAAATACTGCCCTATAGGGATCCCCTTAATAACGGAAGGTGGATGATGGCTAGTAGCTGCCAGAAGGCTATTAGTTGATGTCTGTTTCCGAAACACTGTAGTCTGAATAGCATTGTCTGAATCTTTACTGATTTTTAAGTCAAGGAAGGTGATCTCTTTGACACTGTACTCAGTGGTCAGTTTAAGATTAAGGTGATTAGAGTTCAATATGTCAACAAATTCCATCAGTATTGATAATGATACATTCCAAATGAGCAGGATGTCATCAATGTACCTTAGCCAAAGTTCGATGTAATCTGTGTAAATCTTTGGATCGTCAGTAAACACATGTTGGTCCTCCCACCAGCCCAGGTACAAATTAGCATATGTAGGGGCACAAGACGTGCCCATTGCAGTACCCTGGGTCTGGTGATATAAAGTGCCATCGAACAAGAAGTAGTTGTGGCACAGGACAAATTGTAATAAGTGCATTAGGAATGCATTATGACATATATAACTCTGATCCTTAGTTGACAAGAAATGTTGACATGCTGATAACCCATTAGTGTGAATGATACTGGAGTATAAAAATTCTTCGTCTAATGTAACCAATAGAGTGTTTTCATTGGTGTGAATGCCATTCAATCGCAGGAGTGCATATTTTGTGTCCTTGATATGGGACAGTAGTGCAGTCACAAATGGACGTAGAAGTCTGTCAAGGTAGATGCTACACTGGCGACACACTTTATTCGAGCTCGGCTAGTCCCACGAATTCGGGTATACCCGGGTGTATTGAGGTTTGTGACTGTTTTCTGCCCGAGTGCATTGGGTTATTTTCCAGGCAGGGATTGAAGCATTTTATTCCCGCTGGCTGCAATACTGCACAGTATATATATATATACTGCATTACAATTCATGAATTTATGCCATCTGGTAGACACGTGAAGCATTGCAGCCTATTAAATCCTAATCATTATCATTTAACAGATCAGCCGCCCGTCAGCCAGGCATGAACCCAGGCTGGGAAGGCAAATGCAACGGGGCTTGTCAGAGATGAGGAGCGGCGCATTCCAGGTATCTGCCAGGTACATACTGGGTATTTGCTCGAATAAAGTGTGTCGGTGCAGTACTGTTTTCTGTTAAGTTATTATTGCCCGAAACTATCGGTCTGCCAGGTGGTCTCTGCTGGTCTTTATGTATTTTAGGCAATATATAAAAAGTTGCCGTTGTTGGAGATCTTGGTGTTAAAAACTCAAGTTCTTTTTTATCAATGAGTTTATTTTCCATGGCCTTTTGCAACAGTGTATTTAACTCAGTCTTAAATTGGGTAGTGGGATCCCGATCCAAGATACAGTAGCTCTTTTTATCTCTAAGAATGTGTTTGCATTCCTTGACGTAATCATCAGTATCCATTATAATGATGTTTCCACCTTTATCAGAAGGTTTAATCGTAATATCCTTGTATGCCATTAATTCTTTGAGTGCAGTGTTCTCTTCCTTGGTAAGATTATTATTCATATGTCTCATAGGTCGCATTTTTTCCAAATCCTTTGTGACAAGATCAGTGAAGACCTCTACCTGAGGACAGATTGTCATTAGCGGTGTAAATTTGCTTTTAGGTCGTAAATTTGTAAATGGGCCTTCATGACAAGTTCTTATAGTCTCATTGTCATCCAGGAGTGATATAAGGGTATGAATATGTGTTTGATCTATTTCTGAAAAGCCAGTATTTTCAACCTCACGTCTTGCTTTTTTAGCATGGAATTTGGGGAGAAGTAATTTACGCGAGAACATTACATTTTGAGTCCTTAACCAAATCAAACAGATTGAAATCTTTAGTTGGGGAGAAAGATAGACCCTTTTCCAATAATGAAATGTGATCATTCGTTAATTCCATTTTGGATAGGTTAAAGACTCTCAGCCTGTCCTCTTTGCCAGTATTGAATGATACACCGAGTATAACAAGTTGGAGATCAGCAAATTTACGTGATGGTTTAAGGGGGAGCTTGAGAAAGGACCGTAAGGTCCGAAAAGTTGCTTCTTTTTTCTGTGATTACCCCCTGATGTCTGTATTACTTCATTAAATTGTATTTTTTGAATTTGTGAGTGCTCCAGATTCTTTGATATTGGATATATATATATATATATATATATATATATATATATATATAATCAAAAACTAAATAGATGATACCGTTCTGTGGCTAATGAAATGCTTTTATTTGTGCGAACTTTCGAGATACACTGATCTCTTCTTCCAGCGATGTTAAAATGAATGAAGCAAGCAAAGGGTATACTTAAAAACAGTGTCTCTTGGAATGTTATCTGTGCTTGTCCTTCCCCCGGTGTGGATGAGATTTATGGCTGGATGTGTTAAATGGTTCCTGAAAGAAAGTGATGTAAGAGTGTGTGTGAGTGTATCTGTGTGGATATATATGAATGGAGAGCCGACAGTGTATACAGTGCTTTACAAAAGGGATGTGTGGAGTGGGAGTTAATTTATATGGTGTGGGTAGGTGTGGAAATGTGAGAGATAGTAGCATAACTAAAAGTTTGTGTGGATACTATGTGGTCCCTATTGGTGTATAGGGATGGAAAAACAAGGAGTATTGGTATGTGTAAGAGACAGCTGTGTGTGCATACATATAGCACAGTATGCACACTGTATGCACACATAGCTGTCTCTTACACATACCAATACTCCTTTATATTCACACAGAATATATATATTGCAGAATAAATGAGTTCTTCAGTATTAGGTGATATCTTTTTCATTGGACTAACAATTTGTGTCATAGGACAAGCTTTCGAGAGTTCTCCTCTCTTCTTCAGGTCTAGCAATACTGATATACACAGGAATCTATGGCTAAAACAGTGTAGAGAAAAAAAAACAACAGATATGTACTGTAGATAAGGTACGGTGTTAAAAGTGTTTGAAGACAGGAGATGGTGACAAGGAAAGGTGGGGAGGGATGCTGGGGGGGTGAGAAAGTGTGGATGAGAATAGAGGCAAGCAGGATAATTACAAACAATTTTGATAGGGTTTTTGAAAACCCATGCCCACATTAAATCCTTTGGTTTTGGTGTCAAAGGGGCCGATTCACTAAGCTCCATTAAGTGGCTTTAAGAGCACAAAGTACCCTTTAAGACTGATAAGGCTGCAGTGATAACTGCGCTTTATCGCTCTTAAAAGGGCTTTTTTTCAGCCCTCGGCGCAAAATGAGCACGATCAGGCTATTGCGCTGCTTTTTGCCAGTACAGGAGATTCACTAAGCAGCGCTAAGGGAATCGGCCTTAAAAAACACGCCTAACAAACGCGCCAGCTAAAGGCAGGCGCAAAAGGAGCTGGACTTAGAAAAAAATTCTTTATTTACCTTTTTGCAGGCACACCATCCATACAACAGGCCCGCGGATGTCCCTGGCTGACCCCGCGGGGGTCCCCGGGTGATCCCCATGGGACTACGGGGGTCCGCGGGGGTCCGTGGGGGTCCGCGGGTGTCCGCGGGGTCCCCGAGGGCATCCGGCACAATCCGGGGGTCCCCGTGGCCGCCTGTGGTACCAATGGTTTGCCCCCCCCCCAAAAAACAATACCATAAAAAAGTACCCCGGCCCCCTAACACATACACTACAGTAATGGGCAAAATTACTATTATCCACATATGGTTAATAATGCATTTGCCCATTAAATATACATTAATCACAATAAATACAATAAATACATTTTGTACTCGCCCTTGTCCGGCACCCACGATGAAGGCCATCCTCATCTTCCTCACCGTCCATACACTCAGGTGCTGAAAAATATACACAAGACGAAAAACAGCCAAACTAATGTCCCCTAACCCCTTAATGACCTTAATGGTTATTAACCGCTACAGTCATTAAGGGGTTAAGCCACCCTGATCCGATACCCACCCTTCACCCATTTATTTGAACAGTGGCTTCATCATGTATTATGTATGTATGTATGTATATATATATATATATATATATATATATATATATACAGTGGCGACCAACTTTATTCGAACTCGGCTAGCTCCGCGAATTTCGGAATATCCCGGTGTTGTGCGGTTTTGTATCGTTTTCGCCCGGGATGTATTGCGTTTTTTTCGCGGCTGTGATTTAAAATTTTTATTCCCGCTGCCTGCAATAATGTAATGCCGTGTAAAAACGCATGGGGCATTTGCGAGCTATTGTCTTTGAAGTCTAATACCTTCGCGGTTCAACACAGTCTGTGCGTGCGCGCGCAGTAATAGTAAAATTGCATATTTAATTTATTTTACAGTACAGTACTGTACATGCTTGGACCCTGTTGGGGTGAAGTGAGGGGGTTCCTAACATCTGGGAGCACAATACATTTTATTTCTAGGTGCCCTAGAACAGAATTTCCCACGCCAATTGGCCGTGAACTTGACCGAGGCCCTAAGTAGTTCCCACGCCAATTGCGCGAATATAATTTAAAATAACCCGTTCTGTGGGTCTGAGCGGGTTGAAATTTGCCTGGCCCTCATGCGGAAGGACCCTTGCAACAGTGGCAAAATATCAGCCTTGCACGACCCCCGGAACCGGAGATAACAAAAGACAGTTTAAAAGCACATTACCAAAGTGGCTTTTTTTCTGCCATGCAAGTCAATGGCAGAAACCTGAACTTTAACATTACTCTGACTCCGTTCTGTTGCCACGAGAGGGTCACAATTTGCCATGCAATCCTGCCGCATCTAGGACTACATGGTGACCGAATCTGAGCCCTCTAGGTTGAACAGAACCGGAGTTATGGGTTCCAGGTTTCTGCTCATTCTGACTTAGCCGGTTCAAAGCTTTCTCTGCCATTATGCTCAATGGTAGGACACTCCTCGCCGGCGTGACCCTTTCTCGCCGCCATTACTGCTCGGACCCTGTTGGGGTGAAGTGAGGGGGTTCCTAAAATCTGGGGGCACAATAAATTTTATTTCTAGGTGCCCTAGAACAGAAGTACCCACGCCAATTGACCTAGTTCCCATGCCAATTGTGCGCTCATTGCTCTTTTTTTACAATGTTGCCCAGCTTGCGGTTTTGCGGTCAGGCAGTAAAAAAAACAGTGCAGCAATTCAACATGTTCTTTTATTGGTGGAGTCAGTACAAAAACATTTATTTACAAATACTGTACAATGTTGAAACATTTAAAGTGCACAGCAATTCTAACCATCAACACACAATAATACATACTGCAGCCTGTGAATGGGGCACAGGGAGTTAAAGTGACTTGCTTTTTATGTACTGTATTTGGGGGTTGTACACTGTATTTTGGGGTTTATTCATCAAATTATTATGATGAAGTGCCTTTTGAAATGACAGTGCTGTTAACTATTTCAGCCACACATCTCCAGAGTTTTTAATCCCTCCCTAGCCAAGCGTCAATCGGCTGAGTCACCCTAGCCTACCACCCCCCTCTCTCCACTGGGTCGTTGATCTTCTGCATATTGCCATTGTGTTCTTAATCCGCCCATAGCCAAGCTACAAACACTCAGTACGCCTGCGTCTAATCACACCATCCCCCTCCCCCAACCCTTAGAGGCCTGTTTTGTTAAGGGTAACGCTTTGGAAAATCCCCTCTCGAATTGGAAATGTAAATCTGATGTGCACAGCACAGTGAGAATTGAGAGTACAGTACACTGATATTGCATCAGGGTGTGAAAACATTTGTCAGTCAGTATGGACCCTGTTGGGGTGAAGTGAGGTGGTTCCTAACATCTGGTGGCAAAATAAATTTTATTTCTAGGTGCCCTAGAACAGAAGTTCCCACGCCAATTGATCTAGTTCCCACGACAATTGCGCGCTCATTGCTCTTTTTTTACAATGTTGCCGAGCTTGCCGCTTTGCGGTCAGGCAGTAAAAAAAACAGTGCAGCAATTCAATGTGTTCTTTTATTGGTGGAGTCAGTACAAAAACATTTATTTACAAATACTGTACAATGTTGAAACATTTAAAGTGCACAGCAATTCTAACCATCAACACACAATAATACATACTGCAACCTGTGCATGGGGCACAGGGAGTTAAAGTGACTTGCTTTTTATGTACTGTATTTGGGGGTTGTACACTGTATTTGGGGGTTTATTCATCAAATTATTATGATGAACTGCCTTTTGAAATGACAGTGCTGTTAACTATTTCAGCCACACACCTCCAGAGTTTTTAATCCCTCCCTAGCAAGCGTCAATCGGCTGAGTCACCCTAGCCTACCACCCCCCTCTCTCCACTGGGTCGTTGATCTTCTGCATATTGCCATTGTGTTCTTAATCCGCCCATAGCCGAGCTACAAACACTCAGTACGCCTGTGTCTAATCCCACTATCCCCCTCCCCCAACCCTTAGAGGCCTGTTTTGTTAACGGTAACGCTTTGGAAAATCCCCTCTCGAATTGGAAATGTAAATCTGATGTGCACAGCACAGTGAGAATTGAGAGTACACTGATATTGCACTGTAGGGGTGGTTGTCAATGATTATGATTCGCAGGAAAGTGAATAAATATTTATTTTATTTTATCAGGAACCAAAAAATACAAATATAAAAATAATAATCAGGAATAATACATACAGTAAGGCAGTCTTTATTAAGTTCTTTTGGCAGATTGAAATTGGATAACCATTTGGAAAACATTTGTAAAACATGGGAAAACATGAGTAATGCACATTTATAAGAATATTATTTAATACTGTATACAGTACTATAATGTACTGTATAATATATACTGTATACTATATACTGTATACTGTAGTAATATTTTTTTTTCCGTCTTAATCTTTTCCTCCTTCATTCTGTCTGCAGTACAGTAGTTCATTGAGAGAGGAGAGGTTTTGTGTACATCATTACTGCTGTTTATATACTGTACATTTGACTGTACAGTACAAGCAGATTAGACTTGACGCAACACCCCTCCCCCCCCTAGGCCACCCTTTTTCCTGAAACGACAAGAAAACAAAAAATTAGTGCAGTTACTGTACTGTACTGTATGTGCGTACTGTACTGTATTATTGCAGAACTACTGTAGGTGGTTGGTGCAGCTTTCTCTCTGGAAAGAAAAAAATGGAGCAGTTAGTACGCAGTTACTGTAGTACTGTCAAACTAGTCTACTGTATACTGTAACTACTGTATACTCTGACTACGGTTAAATTCTATGTACTGTACTTGAACCTGATGGCTGGTGCTGCTCTCTCTGTAAAGAATAAACTAACTACTTTAGTGTATACTCTTACTATCTGGAAAGACAAAATTCTGTGCCATACTTACCTGTATCATACTGTACTTACAATACTACAGCACAGTACTACTATCCTGATGCTTGCCCATTACGCGCGATGACAATGGGCAACACAGTTGCAATATGGTCTATATATTTATTGCAGCGTTCCACGGTGAGTACATCGTTCCAAAAACTCATTATGCCTTTCAACAACTCGTCATTTTTGGAGGGTTTCGCCACTTTCCGGATATGGTCCTTCAGCTGATGCCAGACCATTTCGATCGGATTGAAGTCTGGCGATCTGTCATTGGAAAGAAAGGACAATTGGTTTAAGAGCTAAAAACAGTGGGGAACAAAAATGGGACACGGTCTACTGCACTTACTCCGCTGGCGTCTTCACCCAGGTGATGCCGCGCTCAAGGATATGCGCCGTTGACGCGGTGTGCTTGGGATCGTTGTCCTGGTAGAAGCGGTGACCATTCGGGAACTCGCGTGTGATGTATTGCACTATCTCGGGCACAATGTTGTCTTGGAAGAAAGCTTTATTCATGATTCCTATAGCAAGAAAAGAAAAGTGCTCAAAAAACTGCACAATAGTAAAAAAATTTAGCGGCACAGTGCAGTACAGTTTGCTAAACAACACTTTTACCTCCTGTACTGTCCATTACTAACCTCACACGTCCATATTTCCATCCAATGCTGCGTCTCATCTTCTTTACAGTAGAGGCAACGTTTATTCTAACATTTGCCGTAAACTAGCCGGGTTACAATCTGGGTATGTGCTGGGTATGTTCTGGGCTAGTTTGAGGCACGTTTAAGGCATTTCTGCATTGACTAACGACCCATAGGATTAACACAGCAGGGATCCCTGGCAGTCCAATTCAATTTGAATGGGACTGCCAGGGACCCCCGCTGTTCATCTGATAGGCCATTAATCAATGCAGAAATGCTGGGGCTAGTTTAAGGAAAGTTTAAGGCATGTATTCAGAATGTACCTGGGTGTTTCCTGTTTTTTTTGGGGATTTGCCACTGGTTTTTGTTCGAATAAGAGTTGCCTCTACTGTATGCTGCTCTCGGATACAGTCAGATTGTGCTTTTCCTGCAGAGTGTTTTAACCCTTAATGCACTCCTCTCATCATTCTCCTCACTTATTTTGTCCACCAGAAGAGTTGTCTCCCTACAATGTAAAGAAAATATATTGTTTTATTATATGCAGCAATATAAAATGTATATACTGTAAATATAATGTTGTAATATTAAATAAATTGAACTATACAAAAAATATAGACTGCTGTACTATAAATATAAATATACACAATAAATATACTGTTGTAATATAAATATAAATATACATCCAAATATACATCCTATATATACCGTTGTAAGATAAATTGAAATATACAAAAAATGTATACTGCTGTACTATAAATATAAATAGACAAAATATATATACAGTTGTACTATAAATATAAATATACACTACAAATATACTGTTGTAATAAAAATATAAATATACATCCTATATATACCGTTATACGAAATATACAAAAAATGTATACTGCTGTACAATAAATATAAATAGACAAACTATGTTGTAATATAAATCAACAGAAATAACAACAGTATTACAGTAGATACAGAACTGTACTGCAGATGTACTGTACTGTATGAACAGTACAGTACGTACAGTACAGTTTTCTATATTTATTTTTTGTTAAGTTTTATAAATATACTAACGCGTTAGTTACCCTTGGTGCCTTTTTCCGGTCTCTGTTTTTTCCGTGTGCACGATAGCCCACGGTGTTTGATGGCACAACGAGGCCAGAAGTAGCTAACCAGCATTGGATAGTATCAATTCGGTGTCTGCTCGTGTACATGTCCTTAATTCGCATGCTGAGATCCTTTGAAATCTTTTTAACAGGCATTGCTGCGAGTAGAAAGAAATACAAACACAAGAATGTATATGTAATGTTTAGTCGATGTGTATTCTATGTGCAGTCAATACACAAAATGGATGGTGTATTTATACGGTAATGACTCACATTAGAGTACGCCCACTTTCAACACTCTGACCATGCATAAAAGGTCACACACTTTGCATAGCCCACCGCTCGATGATCTTTATCTGAACTTGCCCTTGTCCAGATACTGTACTGCATTGTGCCACCTGCTTCCATGGAGCATCCCCGTTTCTATGGACGCAAGAACCCACTCACCTCTGCCGTGCCTGTCATGCTGAAAAAGCGAAAGGCGGTTGCCGTTTTCACGCCAAGGCAAAAGCGACAGGCTAAGGCCAATAAAGAAAACCTTCTGCTGTCCCCAAAGGTTAAGGGTTTCCTTAGACGTAAGCCTCATTATGTGAAGAAAATATACGATGATGTACTCTCGACGCAGAACGAATGGTAGCCAACCCATCGAATCCGCAGACCACTTCCTCCCATATGCTTCGACGACTCTGCTGTAGCTGTCCTGGAAATCTTCATCCCGTCTTCTCCACCCCCATCTTCTCTGGTTCTATCTGACGACACTGCCGCCTCTGAAATCCACGGGTCACTGTCTCCTCTGCTCTTGGACGTCTCTGCTTCTCGCCCGGAAATCCAAAGGTCACTTTCTCCATCCCTCTTCGACGATGCTGCCGCTTCTCTTCTACCGAGTATCCACAGGTCACCTCCTCCACTCTCCATCGATGCCGCTTCTATCCATGGAACCCCCATCTCATCATCCGTTGCACCCATCCCCCCAGATGTCCAGACGCCATGCACAAGAAGCAGCTCGTTGGACTGGATGCTTCATGGGATAAGTGTGGATCTCCCCGGGAATTCTATTGTGCTGGCAAAGATAGATCTGCTTCTTGAGACAATGCTAAATGTGGAGTAACGGATGCTACAAATGGAGCAACGGATGGATCAACGGATGGAGAAGATAGAGGCTGACATTGCGGGCATACATTATTTGCTCGGTGCTAATGCCCCTGTTTCCCAACCCCAGGAGCAGGGGGGTGACATGGATGTGACCCCCTTCGACCCCCTTCCATCAGCAAGCGCGCCCCCTCCACCAGAAGATGTAGTGTACATGTATGCCGTTGAGAAGGACATGACAACCCCGTCAAGACCACGCCAGGAGACAACACGGCAATCACGACCGGAGGAAAGCTTCCTCCCAGACAACCTACCATCGCCCATCGCCTCAAGCACACCCGCTCCCAAAAGACCTACACCCGCTCGCATCGAAACGGTGCCAGACATCACCCTGTGCGATCTGCCACCGGCGCTCAGGGAGAATTATAGGGTGAGGAGTGCTGGTGTACCCCACAAGTATGTCTTGATCATTTTTAAGCACCATGTTCCCTACTCGTTGTACTGCGACTGGGCCTTCAAAGTGAACTACGATGGGAATCGCGCAAAAAAGGTCCTTCCTATCAATTTAAGGAAAAACATTGTGGAGGAATTGCGGCGCTTTTATGCAGTTACAGATCCTGTAATGAAAGGCGTTAGAGACTGCATTAATGGCGTTTTGCGCCATGCAAAAATCGGCCATGGACGGACAATGGGGAGGACTTTGAGTGAGACCATACTGTTGTGCTGAACTGTATTGTACTGTACATGTTTTGCCCTACTGTTACTTAAAATGCTTCAACATTAAATTTGTAAATAAATGTTTTTGAACTTACTGCACCAATAAAAGAACATGTTGATTTGTCTTACTGTACTGTACATTGTTTCCATTTGCTCCTTTGAGTACTGCAAGCTTGGCAACATTGTAAAAAAAGAGCAATGAGCGCGCAATTGGCGTGGGAACTAGGTTAATTGGCGTGGGAACTTCTGTTCTAGGGCACCTAGAGATAAAATTCATTTTGCTCCTAGATGTTAGGAACCCCCTCACTTGACCCCAACAGGGTCTGAGCAGTACTGGCGGCGAGAAAGGGTCACGCCGGCATGGAGGGTCCTACCATTGAGCGTAATGGCAGAGAAAGCTTTGAACCGGCTAAGTCAGAATGAGCAGAAACCTGGAAACCCATAACTCCGGTTCTGTTCAACCTAGAGGGCTCAGATTCAGTCACCATGTAGTCCTAGTTGCGGCAAATTGCGACCCTCTCGTGGCAACAGAATGGAGTCAGGGTAATGTTAAAGTTCAGGTTTCTGCCATTGACTTGCATGGCAGAAAAAAAGCCACTTTGGTAATATGCTTTTAAACTGTCTTTTGGTACCTCCGGTTCCGGGGGTCGTGAAAGGCTGATATTTTGCAACTGTGGCAATGGTCCTTCCGCATGAGGGCCAGGCGAATTTCAACCCGCTCAGACCCACAGAACGGGTTATTTTAAATTATATTCGCGCAATTGGCGTGGGAACTAGGTCAATTGGCGTGGCAACTTCTGTTCTAGGGCACCTAGAAATAAAATTTATTGTGCCCCCAGATGTTAGGAACCCCCTCACTTCACCCCAACAGGGTCCATACTGACTGACAAATGTTTTCACACCCTGATGCAATATCAGTGTACTGTACTCTCAATTCTCACTGTGCTGTGCACATCAGATTTACATTTCCAATTGGGGAGGGGATTTTCCAATGTGTTACCATTAACAAAACAGGCCTCTAAGGGTTGGGGGAGGGGGATGGTGTGATTAGATGCAGGCGTACTGAGTGTTTGTAGCTCGTCTATGGGCGGATTAAGAACACAATGGCAATATGCAGAAGATCAACGACCCAGTGGAGAGAGGGGGGTGGTAGGCTAGGGTGACTCAGCCGATTGACGCTTGGCTAGGGAGGGATTAAAAACTCTGGAGTTGTGTGGCTGAAATAGTTAACAGCACTGTCATTTCAAAAGGCACTTCATCATAATAATTTGATGAATAAACCACCAAATACAGTGTACAACCCCCAAATATAGTACATAAAAAGCAAGTCACTTTAACTCCCTGTGCCCCATGCACAGGCTACAGTATGTATTATTGTGTGATGGTTAGAATTTCTGTGCACTTTAAATGTTTCAACATTGTACAGTATTTGTAAATAAATGTTTTTGTGCTGACTCCACCAATAAAAGAACATGTTGAATTGCTGCACTGTTTTTTTTACTGCCTGACCACAAAGCGGCAAGCTCGGCAACATTGTAAAAAAAGAGCAATGAGCGCGCAATTGGCGTGGGAACTAGGTCAATTGGCGTGGGAACTTCTGTTCTAGGACACCTAGAAATAAAATTTATTGTGCCCCCAGATGTTAGGAACCCCCTCACTTCACCCCAACAGGGTCTGAGCAGTAATGGCGGCGTGAAAGGGTCACGCCGGCGAGGAGGGTTCTACCATTGAGCTTAATGGCAGAGAAAGCTTTGAACCGGCTAAGTCAGAATGAGCAGAAACCTGGAACCCATAACTCTGGTTCTGTTCAACCTAGAGGGCTCAGATTCGGTCACCATGTAGTCCTAGATGCGGCAGGAGGTCCGGGGGTCATGCAAGACTGATATTTTGCCACTGTTGCAAGGGTCCTTCCGCATGAGGGCCAGGCGAATTTCAACCAGCTCAGACCCACAGAACGGGTTATTTTAAATTATATTCACGCAATTGGCGTGGGAACTACTTAAGGCCTCAGTCAAGTTCACGGCCAATTGGCATGGGAAATTCTGCTCTAGGGAACCTAGAGATAAAATTATTTTTGCCCATTGATGTTAGGCACTGTATACCACTGTACAGTATACTGTAGAAGACACATAATGAAACTATACTGAACATGTAGAATAAATGCATAGATTTATTTATTCGGGTTTATTACACAGTATACGGCCGGAAAACATCAGCATACATCAGCATACAGTACAATTTTATCCATCGAAATCCCCCCATTAGCCGTTTTCTTTTCTGAGGAAAAACAAAAACAAAAGTTTTTAAATACAGTTATGGTCAGCCCCCTAAAGAAGTACCCAGCCAGTCCCACCATAATAATACGGCAACTCACCATAGAATTTCCCATTCAGCTGGCGCCGGCGCCGGTCCACTGCCGGTCCAGCTTTCTTGATCATCCACGTCGATAGTTTGCAGCGGGACTAGTCCTCCTGTAGTCAGCAGGTGAGGCTGGAAATCGCTTAGGTACATGCAAGCTTCATCAAAACTGCACGCCAAATCCGATGATTTGTTAGAATAAAAGCTGCCGCAGCAGTATGTGTATGTATATACTGTATATGTGTATGTATATATATGTAATCAAAAAATAAATAGATAATACCATTCTGTGGCTAACGAAATGCTTTTATTTGTGCGAGCTTTCGAGATACACTGATCTCTTCTTCCGGCGATGTTACAATGAATGATGATTATGAAGCTCGGCTAACACAGTACTGATACCTCTACATGTATATATATGTATACAGTTTTCAACAAATCACCCAAAAATCTACTCGCCCAACCAAAAAATCTACTCGCCACCTAGTCCTGCCCCCAACTCCGCCCCTAGTCCTGCCACCAACCCCGCTTTAAAATAAAATATATAAATAAAATACATTTAATAAATTCCTAGTCAGAATAACATTCGTTTTTGACAAATGTATTTATTACATTATACTACAATTAGTCCTTGTTACGTGTGTGTGTGTGTGTGTGTGTGTGTGTGTGTGTGTGTGTGTGTGTGTGTGTGTGTGTGTGTGTGTGTGTGTGTGTGTGTGTGTGTGTGTGTGTGTATGTGTGTGTGTGTGTAAATGTCGGATCTAGAAATAAAAGCCACAGGTGAATGACTAGTTTCCTGAACCCCTTAATCAGTGTCTGGACGTCCCCGCTTCACAATATCTAAAGCAGCAATCCCGCCTGGGATCTTACCTGATCCGCAGTCCCTCAATGTCCAAGGTACCTCATTCCCGCAATGTTATAAGTTGGAGGGGAGGTGTTCTGTACCTGTCTTCTGAGTTAAGGGGGATTCCGATGTCTTCCGTGTGAAGCTTGAGTCAGATCTGGAAGAAAGCAGTATAAGTTATTTTGGTGTAGTATAGGACAGTTAAGATATATAGGGTAAATAAGATATCCAGATACAGAGAGGGGAGAGAGGGGGGAGAGGGAGGGGGAGAGGGAGGGGGAGAGGGAGGGGGAGAGGGAGGGGGAGAGAGAGGGGGAGAGAGAGGGGGAGAGAGAGGGGGAGAGAGAGGGGGAGAGAGAGGGGGAGAGAGAGGGGGAGAGAGAGGGGGAGAGAGAGGGGGAGAGAGAGGGGGAGAGGGATGGAGAGAGGGAGAGAGGGAGAGAGAAAGAGAGAGAGAGACAGAGAGGGAGAGAGAAAGAGAGAGGGGAGAGAAAGAGAGAAAGAGAGAAAGAGAGGGGAGACCAGAGAGAGGGGAGACCAGAGAGAGGGGAGATGGGGGAGACCAGAAAGAGGGGAAACGGGGGTGACTGACTGACCAGGGCAGGGGTGACTGACTGACCGGGGCAGGGGTGACTGACTGATTGGGGCAGGGGGGGTGACTGATTGGGGCAGGGGGGTGACTGATTGGGGGGGGTACCTCTGGTGTCACACACATACTCCCATACACACATACACATTCTCCCATATATATACACACAAACACACACACACACACACACACACACACACACACACACACACACACACACACACTCGTATATATATACACACACACATCTCCTGCTCCGCGGGGACCTGAGGGGACATCTCCGCTCCCATCTCCCACTGCGCTCTCTGATGCGGGACCGGGGGGAAGCGGGAAGGGGGGCAGTAGGGACATGAGGGGGCATCTCCGCTCCCATCACCCGCTGCGCTCTCTGACATGGGACCGGGGGGAAGCGGGGGGGGGGAAAGCAGGGACATGAGGGGGCATCCCCGCTCCCATCACCTGCCGTGCTCTCTGACGCGGGACCAGGGGGAAGCGGGGGGGAAGCAGGGACATGAGGGGGCATCCCCGCTCCCATCACCCGCCGCGCTCTATGACGCAGGACCAGGGGAAGCGGGAAGGGGGGAATCAGGAACATGAGGGGGCATCTCCACTCACATCACCCGCTGCGCTCTCTGACACGGGACCGGGGGGAAGCGGGAGGGGGGGGGAAGCAGGGACATGAGGGGGCATCCCTGCTCCCATCACCCGCCGCGCTCTCTGACGCGGGACCAGGGGGAAGCTGGGGGGGAAGCAGGGACATGAGGGGGCATCCCCGCTCCCATCACCCACCGCGCTCTCTGACACGGGACCGGGGGGAAGCGGGATGGGGGAAGCAGGGACATGAGGGGGCATCCCCGCTCCCATCACCCGCCGTGCTCTCTGACATGGGACCGGGGGGAAGCAGGGACATGAGGGGGCATCCCCGCTCCCATCACCCGCCGCGCTCTATGACGCGGGACCAGGGGGAAGCGGGAAGGGGAGAATCAGGGACATGAGGGGGCATCTCCGCTCACATCACCCGCTGCGCTCTCTGACACGGGACCGGGGGGAAGCGGGGGGGGGGGGAAAGCAGGGACATGAGGGGGCATCCCTGCTCCCATCACCCACCGCGCTCTCTGACGCGGGACCAGGGGGAAGCGGGGGGGAAGCAGGGACATGAGGGGGCATCCCCGCTCCCATCACCCACCGCGCTCTCTGACACGGACCGGGGGGAAGCGGGACGGGGGGGAAGCAGGGACATGAGGGGGCATCCCCGCTCCCATCACCCACCGCGCTCTCTGACACGGGACCGGGGGGAAACGGGATGGGGGAAGCAGGGACATGAGGGGGCATCCCCGCTCCCATCACCCGCCGTGCTCTCTGACATGGGACCGGGGGGAAGCAGGGACATGAGGGGGCATCCCCGCTCCCATCACCCGCCGCATTCTTTGACGCGGGACCAGGGGGAAGCGGGGGAAGCAGGGACATGAGGGGGCATCCCCGCTCCCATCACTGCCGCGCTCTCTGACAAGGGACCAGGGAGAAGCGGGATGGGGGGAAGCAGGGACATGAGGGGGCATCCCCGCTCCCATCACCCGCCGTGCTCTCTGACATGGGACCGGGGGGAAGCAGGGACATGAGGGGGCATCCCCGCTCCCATCACCCACCGCACTCTCTGACACGGGACCGGGGGGAAGCGGGAGGGGGGGAAGCAGGGACATGAGGGGGCATCCCCGCTCCCATCACTGCCGCGCTCTCTGACACGGGACCGGGGGGAAGCGGGGGAAGCAGGGACATGAGGGGGCATCCCCGCTACAATCACTGCCGCGCTCTCTGACACGGGACCGGGGGGAAGCGGGGGAAGCAGGGACATGAGGGGGCATCCCCGCTACAATCTCCATAACTGCGGGCAGCAGGAGCGCCGGGGAGGGGAGGGAGGTGGGGGATAATGGACATGGATAAGTCCGCACATATAATACCGGACCTCCCCCTCTCAAGTCATCCCTTTGAAAAAGTTAGCCGTGACTGACGAAACGCGTCAGGGAGCGTCATTACGTCAGACGCACTGACATTGAAGTCAATACCAAGCACTGGAGCGGACTTATCCATGTGCGAGTGCTACAGATACCTACACTATACGGAACTACTTTCTTGAACTTTCATACAGCACACCAGCCCTGGAAATCTGCGGGGACGTCGCTCCCTTACCAATGGAGCCTGGGACTGCCCAAAGAGCATGCAGTTGTGACCAGATGGTGGTGATTATTATCACATATGCTTGATTTTATTTGTACTTTTGTAAGTGCGTTTTTTACCCCCCTTCCCCCTTCCCTCCTATTAAATCTACAATTTTACGCTATGGGCGTGCGCTCTCTCCTCTTCTTTTCCATATATATATATATATATATATATATATATATATATATATATATACATGATTAACCAATATACAAATAAATGGTTAAGGATATACTGTACATGCCGAAATACAAATATGTCCAAATATCAACAGCACCAAGCCAAATCAATAACTAAGAAATGCTAATAAAAACACTCAATTTGACAATGTGTACATGATACAATTAATCTGTGCATCATGTATACTTTGCCAAGCAATGGTCAAAATCAAATAAACTATTCCAAACAAGATACGGTACACACCAATAATTAAATACAAACAAAGCAAATCAACAGATTTAAATTACCATCAATTAATTAATCCAATGTCAAGTCAATTACAATGAAAATCAATTACACAGTTCAAATCCTAAAAACAAACCATTCACAAAAATAATCTGTCAAAGTAACCACCATGTGACTACATCTAATTTACAAAGGTTTCCAGCTCAGGAGACCCCCTGCTCATGTACACTAGTATTAAAAATCATATTTGTACAGCACGATCGCCTGTAAGAGCCGCCGCGTCTCCATGCAGTTCTTACAGGCTGCTTTGTTTATAATAGTTATCGTGCTATCTAACTTTAAGCACGATATCAGGGGGGGAAGAAGGTGCTCGCGCGATATGGCCCTTTTGGGCAAGGCAGGCCGAAAATGTGAAAAACAGCCTTAGTGAATAGCGCTTATGGCTTCACCCTTTTTCGCCCGAGCGATGTAACCCATTTCAGTGCTAGTTAACGGAGCTCAGTGAATCGGCACCAAAGAGTCTTATCATTCTGAGTTCAAATGTTTTCTGTTCTTGGGTGCGTTTAAACATTCCATTGAGGATTTTGATTTTTAAATCATTTATAGAATGATCTGGTTGTGAGAAATGATGTCCCACAGGTGAGCAATATCTTCCTTCTTCGTGATGGAGTATAGAGTGTCTGTGCATATTCATTCTGCCTTGTAGTTTTTGGCTGGTTTCCCCAATGTAGCAACCTTGGTCACATTTGTTGCACTGAATCATATACACTATATTCCTGGATGTGCAGCTGTATGATCCTTTAACATTGAGTGTTCTATGGTTGTGACTGGCTGTTGGATCTTGGCATATATGTTTGCAGAGTTGGCAGCGTTTGTTGTTGCACGGTTTTGTGCCATTATCAGTGTCTTTAAGTTCTTTGTGAAGTTTTCTGCTGACTAATTTCTGTTTGAGGTTTGGTGGTTGCCGGAATGCAAGAATGGGAGGTTTAGGAAAGATTTCTTTTAATGTCGCGTCCTCTGCCAGCATGGGTTGCAGATCTTTGATTATTTTTCTTATACCCTCTAGGATAGGGTTGTATGTAGCCACTAGTGGTATGCATGTGGTAGGTTCTTTCTGTCTGTATTGTAGCAGGTGTTATCGTGGGGCTTTTAGTGGAGATGTAATAGTTTTGGCCATGGTCTTTGGTTTGTATCCCTTCTGTCTGAATGATTCGGTCAGGGTTGTGAGATGCCTGTTTCTGACTTCAGTGTCCGAGCATATGCGGTGGTATCTTATAGCCTGCCTGTGTATGATACCTTGTTTGTATGAGTGGGATGGAAGCTGGAGTTGTGGAGGTAACTGCATCTGTCTGTTGGTTTCTTGTATACAGATGTGTGTAGTTTGCTATCTTTCAGTGTTACTGTTGTATCTACAAAGTTTACTAGGTTTGCCGAATAATCCATTTTGAGTTTAATTGATAGATGGAATGAGTTCAGGGACGTGGAATTGTTTTAGGTTTTCTTCACCTTCTGTCCATATTATAAACAGGTCATCAATGTATCTGTAGTATTTGTAGGGTTTGTGGGGGCTTGTTCAAGATTTGCCATGAAAAGATTGGCATATTGCGGTGCCATCTTGGTACCCATTGCAGTTCCCATTAGTTGTAGGTACATTTCCTTGTTGAAGCTGAAGTAGTTGTGTGTGAGGATGTATTCTATCAGTTTGGTAATTACATCAGCACTGTATTTCTGATCCAGGGGAGATGTTGTAAGGAAATGCAGGCATGCCTCAATACCATCCTTGTGGGGGATGTTGCTGTAAAGGGATTCTACATCCATGGTAACTAGCAGTGTGTTGGATGGTAGTTGGTTGATGTTTTAAGATTATTGAGAAAATCTGTGGTATCTTGTATGAAGCTGTTGGTGCTTCTGACTAAAGGTTTGAGGATATTCTCCACTAAGCCTGATATTTGTTCCGTGAGTGTATCCATACCTGTTATAATAGGTCTGCCGGGGTTTCCTAGTTTGTGGATTTGGGGAAACATGTACTGTAGAAGATCCCAACTCCTGGGTTTTCAGGTATTAGTTGCTTCAGTTGTGGTTGCAGGTGGTTAGGGAATGTTTGAATGAGATTCATGAGTTGCTTTGTATATTCCTGGGTTGGATAATGCGTGAGTTTCTTGTAGTAGGTGTTTTCTGTGAGTTGTCTATGGCCTTCTTCTATGTATTTATTTGTGTTCATATGCACCACTGCGCCTTCTTTATCTGCTGGTTTGATGGTGATGTTGTGGTAGTTTCGCAGTTCCTTGATAGCAGATCTCTCCATGGGGGATAGGTTGTACATAGTTTTTTTCTGCTGTGTTGATGCTAGTGAGGAAACTTGCGATCTTTGGTATGGTTTTAGCCCTAGATTCCTGTGTATATCAGTATTGTAGACCTGAAGAAGAGAGGAGAACTCTCGAAAGCTTGTCCTATGACACAAATTGTTAGTCCAATAAAAAAAGGTATCACCTAATACTGAAGAACTCATTTATTCTGCACTATCGCAACTGGACTAACACGACTATTTTCTGCTATATATATATATATATATATATATATATATATATATATATATATATATATATATATATATATATATAACAAAAAGAACTGAAAGCACACGGCCCATAGCATAAAATCTATGACATTTATTGACAAGGGATGTAGGGTTCGAGGAAACAGGCTCTCTCACAAGGAAAGCATATAGACAGGCAGTTGTGAACACATATAGTCACTGCCTCATCGGGTTGGTATGCCGTCGGCTGCATAAAACAGAGTCCTCAAGTGTCCTCACACAGCTCAGGGAAGACCTTAGTCCTTAACATCAACAGTTCCAGTGTACACAGCTAACTCCAATGAGTACATGATGCTGATAGCCTCCTGCAGCACTGGAAACGCGATCCGGCCACAATACACCATCCCCCAGTGATGACGTAATGACGCTGCAAACGTTCTGACGTTGCAAACGGTCAACTCCTCCCAAAATCCCATGTACAAATTGGCATAGCTAGGGGCGAATCTCGTGCCCATGGCCATTCCACAGATCTGCAAATAAAAAGTGGTGTCAAATAAAAAAGAATTGTGCTTCAAAATAAAATCTATACAATCCAACATAAACCTTTTTTGAACGGCAAAAAATGTGTTTTCTTTATCAAGCCAGAAACTCACAGCCTCAACCCCCCTGGAATGATCTATGCTAGTGTATAATGAAGACACGTCGCATATGGCCCAGATGAAAGTTGGCTTCCATTTTATCTCGGAGATGGAGTCAATGACGTGCAGCGTATCCCTAATATGAGACCTGAGCTTAGCTACTAAGGGTTGAAAGTAATAATCAACATATTGGGATAGGCTGGACGTCATCGACTCCACCCCCGAGACAATGGGTCTCCCAGGGGGGTTGTTGGCTGCTTTGTGGAGTTTCGGCATATGGTAAAATACCGGTATCTGAGGGTGATCTTAAAAGAGAAAGCCATGTTCATATTTGGACAGAATTACATCTACATGTGCCTTCTGGAGTAGCTCCTTAAGTTGTGCCTGAAAATTAGCAGTAGGGTCACCGGGCAGGATGGAGTAGGAGGCAGCGTCACCCAAGAGTCTGAGTGCCTCACCAATGTAGGCGTCTTTGTCCTGGATGATGATGCCTCCCCCCTTGCAGCCTGCCTTATGACTATTCATTGTTGTTCTTTAAAGGTGTTCAATGCATCAATTTCTGACTGCGGGAGATTCTTCTTGACACTGGGATTCCTTGCGCACATATGCTCGAAATCCTGATGGACCAACCTATAGAATGAATCCACATACCCCCCTTTCGAGTGGTACAGAAAAAATAAATATTGTGGTCTGAAAGGGGAGTGTAAGAAAGACACATCCCCATCTTGACTAATTATCTGTGATTCTACCGGATGTAGAGTAAGGTTAAAGGCATCCAGTGAGTCGATAGTACCTTGTGTACTTTCACTACTCTCAACTAGTAGCGCAGTTAAGGCTTCAATACAGATAGCATCATCCGCCATGGGGGCACACACAGGGTCAGAGATCCTCTTACTTTCCAAAATCTTATAATGCCTCTCCAGGGTCAGTTTCCTAATGTAGCAATTTAAATCTACAAATAGATTAAAAGCATCCGGTCCCGAATTTGGTGAGAAGGATAAACCCCTCTCCAAAAGAACGTTCATAGATGGAAAGTTTAGTAGAGGATAAATTAAATATACCTGTAACAGATGGCAAAACTAATCATCCTCTGTTCTCCTTTTTCCTCTGGATGACCCTGCCAGCTCTGACTCCTCTGCCTTTTTTCCCGCGGAAACTGGGTTTGTTGGAATTCTCCCGGCCCCATAGGGGGAAATGCTTCTCCCCCTTTAAATTCTCCCTCACTCTTGGGGGCTTGATCTAAAAAATCCTTAGTGCCTCTATTCACACTTGATTTAGGCCTGGCCCCTCCACCGTGGGCACACTGGTTGTTAGAGTCAGCGCCCTCCGGCAATACATCCACACTAGAGGCAGAGAATCCACCACCCTCCCCATGGGATGCAGTGGGCCCCCCACTCTCAGCGCGAGATGTAGATGGTTCTATTGCTTTAGAGGGCGCTTCCTCTCTCCCACCTCCAGATGATCGAGGAGGTGGACCCGTATTACCCACAGTGGACTGGGGCTTGCCAGGCCTCCTATCTCTATTAAATCTATTTCTGTTCCTACCATTGAATTGACTGGAAGTATTAGAGGGACGCTTCCACTTCCTAATATTGTCCTTAGCATAATCATCTTTGTCCCTACTTAATTTTCTCGGTTTTCTATTTATTAATCCTTTTGTAAAAGTTTCAACCCTTTTATCAGTAAGCGTATCTAGTTCCAAAAATTCTTTCTCAACAGAAAAGGGTTTCATTTTGTCTTGTATTAAATCAATCTCTAATTCTAATTTACTAACTTTCTCTTCCCTAAACTTTACCAGAAGCCTCACTTTACCAGAAGCCTCATTAATGAAAAAGAGCAATTGTCTAATATTTTATTCCAATTATTAGTAAATTCTTGATCAGTTTCAAATGTGGGAGCTTTTAAAAATCTCAAGCCACTAGGCACTAGGGTAGTCTTCTAGAGAGAAAGCATCCCACCAATGCCTCATCTCATCTTTGAGGAGTTTTTCTAGTTGGAGAAAATTACTTTTTAAATCCAAGTTTTCCTCCGTACTCCTTGAGAAAGGGCTTTTAGAGCCTGAAATGCGTAGGAGGTTTTTTTCTGCTGTATTTTGTTTGTTTTTTGTTTTTTATGTAGTCTAATAAACTTTTTTAACCCTTCATCCTTCTGGTGAGCTGATGGTGCTTATTTCTGGGACTTTGCTGTTTCGTGCCAATCTATTTTTTGTTCATGCTATTTGAGGATTAGAGAGACGCACGGTGGCTGTGAGGGCACGCTACATGGTATCCGCTTCTACGTAGGAGATTCACGCAGAACCTGCAGATCAAGTGGAGTGTTCCTGGATGGACCGGAGGCTGCAACACATACCACCGGCACTCGGGAGCTCCACGGGTTTGGAGAGAGGAAGACAGCGTTTTACTTGATGGTTGAAATACCCACGCCCAGCACCACAAGGAGACGCAGTGAAAACGGAGGGCTATAACGGGATTACAGAGGTAACACATATTACCTCTGTTATATGCATATCCCAGATAGCGTTTATCCATTGGAACTCCGACACTACTTATCCTGTTCCTGGTCACCTCTCCCATCTGTTTATTGCGGAACCAACGTCTAGAATTTCTCTCACTTCCAGCTACCGTTGTCCTATCACATATTGACATTATTATATATATATATTTTCTTCTCTCTGTTTTTGAGCTTTGAGCAGCTCCCCTCTTTTTTCCTCCATAGGAGTAATATTGCCAGAATCATCCTTTGAGGAAGCAATAAGATTTTTCCTCATAATTCTCCGCTCTTTATCTGATTTTAACATAATTAGTAAGAATTGAGGTTGGTAATAAGAATGTATTGATATCTATTAAGATACACTCAATCTATGTGCAGAGTTAGTCACAGGCTGCTGCTATACAAGGTTCAGAACATACACAGAAAAAGCAAAAACAAGCAGCGCCACGGGATTTTATTCAAAATCAATATATAATGTATATCTCTATCTTAAAAATTGAGCAAAATATATAGATGCTTCATAAAAAGAAACATCACATAACCTGCACACCAAAAATGTTCTAGAAAAAAAATCAACAAAAAAACAAAAGACATATATAAAATAAAATTATTATAAAAACCAGTCCCTTTAGGAATCCACTTAGTAGAATATGAATCCAAGGTGGGATGGGGGGCTGCTATCAAGAGGATGAACCAATCAAAACAGAATCAGTTTAAAAAAGAACAGAAAGTGCAAGGCCCATAGCATAACATCTTTGACATTTATTGACAAGGGATTTAGGGTTCGAGGAAACAGGCTCACTCACAAGGAAAGAATATAGACAGGCAGAGTGGTGCGGCGTCTACTGTTAAGACATCTGAAATTCATGGCAATTTCAGATGTGGCAGGACGCGCTGCATCACCTGTGGGCATCTAGTGGTGTCCAATCAGTTCATATCGCTCGTAAAGGGGAGCACGCATAGGGTCTAGGGAACCATCAATTGCCTCAATATGTATGTCATATACTTACTATACTATAGTTGCGGCCAACAGTATGTTGGTCGCACTACGAGGCCACTGTGTGCAAGGTTTCTTGAGCACCGTAGAAATATCATTAATGGTCTGACCAGTCATTATATATACAGGCATTTTGATCTGGTGCATAAAAGAGATCCTGCTACACTCAAAATTCAGGGTTTAGAGTATATATCACCACATACATTGGGAGGTGACTGATTTAAAACACTCTGCAAATGTGAGGCTTATTGGATCTACCAGCTGGCCACTATGGCACCTGGTGGGTTCAATGAGTCTCTCGACGTTAGTACTATCGTCTAGATGTTCTCAGTCTTTCTCTGTAATACTGGGTCACTCCCTTTTGTATAACCTGCCCGGCTCTGTTCCTCTGCTCTCTCTTTCCTTCTCCACCCTTGGTGTGGAGGTTGAGTTGTATACGGGTTGTGTGGTAACTGTAACATCTTTGCCAACCTGTATACCAACCTGTTTTGAATAAATTCAGAATTTTTATTCATTTTTGTGATCCTATATATGGGCGTGCATGTAGATTAACAAGTTATTTATATTGTATTTTTTTCCTTCTTTCTATTGCAGGAAAAAGTGGAATAGTACTGTGTGTATATATATATATATATATATATATATATATATATATATATATATATATATATATATTTATAAAAATCTTGTTTTTTGGGGGGCTATGAGTATATATATATGTATTAGGATTGGTTTTGTTGCCTATCAGTATCACTATTATCATTGTTTCTGTTAGCTACTGCTATGTGATGTATTAGTCCCTATAATGGGTCCTAATTATGAGCTTCAGGGATCTATTTTTGTAATTATACATTGTCTGTTTGTTGAATTTATTTATTAATTTATTTAATAGTTATTTTTATGTATATTTAATTATTTCTAATTTTAAGTAGTTGAAGTTGTATATTCCAATCTCTTTATATGCTATTTGGCTTAACACTGAGTATATTAATAATGCTTAAATGAATGGGAGGGTCCTGAACGGGTATCCTAGCAACTCGTTTGCTATTTAAAGCTCCCTATGGCTAGTTAGTGATATCCTTTGAAAAAGTCACTCCACGTGACGAAACGCGTCAGGACATTTGCAGCGTCATTACGTCATCACTGGCGGACGGTGTATCGTGGCCGGATCACGTCTCCAGTGCTGCAGGAGGCTATCAGCATCATGTACTCATTGGAGTTAGCTGTGTACGCTGGGACTGTTGATGTTAAGGACCCAGGTCTTCCCTGAGCTGTGTGAGGACACTTGAGGACTCTGTTTTGCGCTGCGGATGGCACACCAACCCGATGAGGCAGTGACTATATGTGTTTACAACTGCCTGTCTATATGCTTTCCTTGTGAGTGAGCCTGTTTCCTCGAACCCTACATCCCTTGTCAATAAATGTCATAGATTTTATGCTATGGGCCCTGCGCTTTCTGTTCTTTTTGTTGCAGATTCCGTTTGGATTGGTTCATCCTCTTGAAAGCAGCCCCCTATCCCAGCTTGGATTCATATTCTACTAAGTGGATTCCTAAAGGGACTGATTTTTATAATAATTTTATTTTATATATGTCTTTATATTTTGCTCAATTTTTAAGATATATATATATATATATATATATATATATATATATATATATATATATATATATATATATCAAACACACAAAAAAGTATGTTGCTCAACACTATATATAAGTAGATAAATCAGACCCCAAAATAAGTACTGCCTAATAGGGTACACAGAAAATATATACACCCAAAAAGACAGAAGAAATATATGTATAAAGGGGTAAGCTGATGGTGCTGGGGGAAAGATGCAAATATGAAAAACACACCACGAAAGAGACAAAGACAGTCCCCTAAGCTAGCACTCTAAGTATCCTACCAAAATAACCCAAATAGAGTTTGACAAAAAGACCCGAATATTCCTTCAAGGCAAAAAATGAACAAGATTTTATTACAGCAGCAAGACACACTAACTTAAAAACATGAACAAACAAATGGCAGCTGAAAATATGAAGGCAGTGATTTTACAAAAGTAAACGCTGATAGTTGAACCAAAAAAGCTATGATGCGTCTAATTTATAAAAATATATAATGAGGCAATCAAAAAACAAAAATGGGACAAAAAACTATCAAAAAAGATATTGAATCTAATGGAACCCTAATGCTATGATAAGCAAAAATAAACTAAAGGCATATGGAAAAGTATGAAATCAATAGTGCTATGTACAGAAAACATGAACATAGACAAAAAATATACCTTAAAGCCAAGGGAAAGGCACAGGGGAGAAAAAAATGAAACCAACTCATACCCTGATCAGCATATACAATAATGAATACAAAAATCCTGCAGCATGAATATATAGAGTGACCATGGTCATAGCACATAAGTAGATAGAGACAAAGTTAAGAACTGTTGCACATTGCAAACATGCAGATTGCCAGGAACCACGAGAAACATTAACACCAGACAGCAGAGGGAAATATACTCAGCTGTCGCCAGATAGCACACGAGTTCAGTCCTCTGTGGAGATATTGCAAAACTTTGTCTTCTGAAAGATTCAAATAAAGTCCATAGTTACTGTGCTGCAGGGATCACGCCAGAGAAATCATATACAGCTACCAAATGAATACACTCTTCGCGTTTCGGCCGTCGGTGGCCTTCATCCCGGAGTGATAGATTAAAAGTGGAGGCAAGCTAGTCTATATAGGAAATGAGATAAGTATACAGCGTTCCTCCCACACCTCTAAACCAATAGCATAGGCAGAATTCCATTATTGACATCATCAGCACTGTTGCAGACACTTAGCTAATCATGGGTAATCCCCCCCGGGGCACTCAGCCTTCCAGCTGTTATACTCTATCAGCTGCACATGCGCGGTGGGTAAGTATATGCACATTTTACCTGCATAGCCAAGATAGACATAATCAGGCACAGCATACATAATGGCATAGTCATAGATTAGATTATTCACCCATCCCGCTTGCAATGGTAAGTATAAAGCCTTGATATCAGCCTCCTCTGCACTCGTACAAATATCAGAGTGATTGACATTTGGTAGCTGTATATGATTTCTCTGGCGTGATCCCTGCAGCACAGTAACTATGGACTTTATTTGAATCTTTCAAAAGACAAAGTTTTGCAATATCTCCACAGAGGACTGAACTCGTGTGCTATCTGGCGACAGCTGAGTATATTTCCCTCTGCTGTCTGGTGTTACTGTTTCTCGTGGTTCCTGGCAATCTGCATGTTTGCAATGTGCAACAGTTCTTTGGTTTCATTTTTTTCTCCCCTGTGCCTTTCCCTTGGCTTTAAGGTATATTTTTTGTCTATGTTCATGTTTTCTGTACATAGCACTATTGATTTCATACTTTTCCATATGCCTTTAGTTTATTTTTGCTTATCATAGCATTAGGGTTCCATTAGATTCAATATCTTTTTTGATAGTTTTTTGTCCCATTTTTGTTTTTTGATTGCCTCATTATATATTTTTATAAATTAGACGCATCATAGCTTTTTTGGTTCAACTATCAGCATTTACTTTTGTAAAATCACTGCCTTCATATTTTCAGCTGCCATTTGTTTGTTCATGTTTTTAAGTTAGTGTGTCTTGCTGCTGTAATAAAATCTTGTTCATTTTTTGCCTTGAAGGAATATTCAGGTCTTTTTGTCAAACTCTATTTGGGTTATTTTCGTAGGATACTTAGAGTGCTAGCTTAGGGGACTGTCTTTGTCTCTTTCGTGGTGTGTTTTTCATATATATTTATATTGAATAGAATCACGTGGCACTGCTTGTTTTTGCTTTTTATATATAATGATCTCCTGATGAAATCCGCTGAGACGGAAGAAACGCGTAGGGTCACGTGGTATAGGAGCTACGGTGGTGGAGCAGCCCAGACGCCTGAACACAGACGCCAGTACAGAAGTTCCCTGTCATCTCATCTGAGAAGAACCGTGCAGAGCCGTGCTGACTAGGAACCGCAAGTTGCTCATCCGTGTTGCCGGAGAGACGCTGAGACAGTGACACCAGCTGCTGCAAAGCCTTGCGGTCTACACAGCTACATGGAACGGAAAGGAGCAGTGGCAGTCTGACGTCTGTTTGGTGCATGGGCTTGTCCCATATAAGGCTTTTAATACACTGAAAAAGTGTGAGTGTGCAATTGTCTATGGTCGTGGTAAATTAAACCTTTTATATTAGATTTTACACATGGATCGGGCGCTTTTTCTTTTTCTTTTGTTCTAATAGGTATCGTTTGGGAGGTTGTTGACCCCAAGAAGGAACCTGCCCGGACCACATTTTTCCTTTCAAGGTTTTTTCACACAGACACAGACCATTTTATTTTTAATTTTTCATAGACTTTTTTCCTTATTAACATTTTATATTTTTTATGATCAGATTTTTGAGATTTTTTATTTCTATGATACATTACTGCATATGTTATTCATTTGTTTGCACTATTTTTCACTTTTTTATTTTTATTTTTATTACGTATATATTTTTTATATCTTTATCATCCTGTTTCATACCACAATTTTTATATACTTATATGATTGTTAATAGGCATCTGTGCAGGGTGGGGCATCTTGCTAGTCAGGACCAGGGTTGCAGCAATTTATATATATATATATATATATATATATATATATATATATATATATATATATATATATATATATATATATATATATATACACACACACACAAATACAAGTTATCTTCCATTATATGCTTTTGGATCATCTTACACAGATTTGTATATTAAAATATTGTTCCTGTGTCTACAGATTGCTTAATTTCTTACTGTTTCCTCAGTAACTGCTTTGTCTATTCAAAATTGTTTGTAAAGGTGCTAATCGAATAAACTAAAGCAATTTTTCAGCTCTAGTTGACATTCTCTGCATTTATTCTTGAGGCTATTGATGTTGATTGGTTTGGCCTTTTTTTTAAACAGTTTTACTTAGTTTGACATAGTAGATGAGGTTGAAAAAAGACATACGTCCATCAAGTTCAACCTATGCTAAATTTAGACGACAGATACTTTATCCTATATCTATACTTAATAATTGATCCAGAGGAAGGCAAACAAAAAACCCCAGTGTCATACTGTATCATCCCATGATATTTCATAAGGGGAAAAATAAATTCCTTCCTGACTCCAAGAATTGGCAATCGGATTACTCCCAGATCAACATTCTTCTCATGTTTCCTTATTTGGTACAGATGCAGCGGCTGTTATTCAAACAAATCACAAATCTGTTTTCGTGTGCTCTGCTGTATTCCACGCTGCATTCCCACGTTCACGTCACCTTCACGCCGCCAGGCACCCGCGGTTTACCGAGGTTGATCTGTTTTAATTTAACTGTTTCGGATTTCTTTGGGTGAAATTATTCGCGTATCCGCCAGGTGGCAGAAATTAATGAATTGTAATGTGTTACAGTTTTGTGCTACTGTGTCAATTTGCAGGTGTTTAAAAAACAGATAAAAACCAAGTCCACAGTGGTCCATTGTGATTCGTCCTTGAAGACGTTATCAAATTTAGGCGCTTCATAATAAAAACTTATAAAACTCAAAGCTGTGTGCTTTTTTTCTACATTCCTACAGTATCCTTGCACAATTGCTGACTGGACTGGATATCATGTGTACACCGTACATGTATAAAAAACCTGACAGTAGTTATGCAATTTTAATATTTTCTGCAATTAATGCTGCAGCAGATAACATGGCAACTGTAGCAGAAATATATGAATATTTAATTTCTAACTACGATTTTTACAAATTTTCACCTGACGTTCGTGGGTGGAAGCATTTGATAAGAAAAACCTTAAGTAGCAATCAGTCTTTTTTTCGCATTGCCCCTCCTGCCGGAGATACAAGAGGGTATTGGGGTGTGGTCCCAGATTTTTACAGTATGTTTGATGATGGCAACTTCAAAAGGAGAAAGGTCGGGTTTAATCCATATAAAACTCATCATTCCCAATCCAGCAATGTAATAGCACCAGCTCCGGCTCTAGCGCCGGCACCAGCACCGGCTTACAATAATGGTCTGACAGTCAGTGAAAACCTGGTGAACGGCAATCCTTGTTACCTGTCCCCGCCGGAATACCTGTAAAATTTTCAGCCTAAGAGACCATTATACACCACCAATGAAGAGCGAATTGACTGTATTTAAGAGCAAGTGTAGGTTAGGGTGCCAGATTCCTGACGAAGCTAGTTCTCTAGCTAAACACGTCGAATTGAGGCAGATACCAAGACACATGGAGGATAGACGCCGAGCTGTTCGTTGCTTCTTGCGGCCACAATTAGGAGCACCTGTGATGGAGCGTCTCTACTCCAAACCTAAGCGCGATTTCTGGAGATGATGGGGCGGTGAGATCATCATATGCCTGTACCTCTGTGTTCTTATTGCCTGATATTTTCGTATACTTTGTAAGTGGGCACTTGTGAAGTGTTTTTTAATTTATTAAATTGTTGCACAGTTCACGCTATGGTGTGTTCTTGTTCTCTGCTGTAGTGCACCCTATCCATTCCATCCTGGTCCCCAGATGCCCCTCAACATGGGACTACTGTTCCTGTACACTTTATGTGTGAAATGCCTTTACTCACTGTCTGCTTGGGAGTATAATCTTTGCAGAATTTCATAGGAATATCATTTTTGTGCTTTACAGTATTATACTATTTCTGTGATCTCTCCTCTTTTACATGTGCATGGTGTCCCGCTCCCTTGTCACCTCCACCCACCACGTACCAGGGGAAACGAAGACTATCCCATCTTGTCTAGGTTGAGTGGGTATCCTTTGTTTACTTATTTTAGTTCTATTATATATGTTAATTGCACTTCTTTGGGTTAATTCATTGTAGTGAGCCCTGATTACCAGAGGGTGTCACTATTTTACTGTTTTTACTTAGGTTCATTTCTTTGTGGCACTATCTCTTCTTGAGCACCAATCCTGGTTATTTTCATGCAACATGGCAACTGTAGCAGAAATATATGAATATTTCATTTCGAACTACGATTTTTACAAATTTTCACCTGACGTTCGTGGGTGTAAGCATTTGATAAGAAAAACCTTAAGTAGCAATCAGTCTTTTTTTCGCATAGCCCCTCCTGCCGGAGATACAAGAGGGTATTGGGGTGTGGTCCCAGATTTTTACAGTATGTTTGATGATGGCAACTTCAAAAGGAGAAAGGTCGGGTTTAATCCATATAAAACTCATCATTCCCAATCCAGCAATGTAACAGCACCAGCTCCGGCTCTAGCGCCGGCACCAACACCGGCTTAAAATAATGGTCTGACAGTCCGTGAAAACCTGGTGAACGGCAATCCTTGTTACCTGTCCCCGCCGGAATACCTGTAACATTTTCAGCCTGATTTCACATACAGGTACCAGCAAGCTTGTGTGTATCATAAAGATTTCCAGCTTCATCAGCTGTCAACTACAGGTGTAGCAGGCCAGATATCACCTGTCAACTATAATGCAGACTACGGGAGTGACAGTGTCTCATCACCCGTTTGACAAAGTTTATAATGAAGGTAAATACAATGTACAGTACAATATTAACTTTAAAGCTGCAGTTCAAGCTGCCTTTCAAAAAAAAAAAATATATATAAACTTAAAAAAAAAAAACATTACAGTATGTACATCAATACAATATGCACACAGACAAGTGATTAGCTACAGTAAGCTGCAGACCGGTCCATTCTCCTGTAACCAATCGCTTTGCTCAGGGTTATTTAATTTAATTCAATTCTTGCACAATTATTGAAAATGTAGTCCTGCAATATGATTGACTGAGCAGTTACTACAGTAGATACAATTGGTGGACAGCTAGGGAGATGGCAGGGCTCAAGAGCCAGAGCTTATCAGAAGTTTGTTCTCATTGAACAGATACACAAGTACTGTAGGATATTGCTTGAACTGCTGCTTTAATTCCCAATGACGCGACTTGACGCATGCGCAATACCGGAAATAATAGCATCATTTTTTTCCCCAGAAAAGAAAGTTTGACATTAAGCTGAAAAAGGCAAAAGGAGGGATTTCGATGGACCTCTAATATCACTTTTTTTAAACGTCACTTGCATTGTGAATCTGATTTAAAAATCCAATTAGGCAAAACATTTAGAGTGACAGTGCAATTTTTATTGATTAGGATAGAATAATTGTGAGCTTTAAAGAAAACCTTATACAGTATGCTGCTATGTTTTCATATTCAATACTTTTTTACATTGTACTGTAATCATCACAACTATTTGACGTTGCATTTTGCAGTGTAATTACAATAGACTTGCATGTGTTATTAACTCTGCTAAGAAACCCCAAAAATAAAAGTATATATCTTTTATTCTCTATGTATAATGTACTAAATCGGATGACATATATAATAAAAGATATTTTTTTAGGGGGTGGGGGGGTTCATAGCAGATGCATGAGCGGAAAAAATATTTAACATTCGGAAGAAGAAGCGACGTTGTACTTTTGTATTACTCCTTTTCCCTTCATTATCCTGTACAAATACAACACTTAATTCGTACAAAATACTTTGTAATGTGTGCTCATATTTTAAATCTGTGTATGGCTAAGGAGCCTCAGAAAGGACTTCTTTCCCATGTGCACCATACAATATGAACTCGTAATGTTAATCTTCAAATTACAATTACACAAACACACTTGCAGAACTGTACGTCAATAAAAGAGAGGTTGATTTACTATTAGATTTTTAAGACAACAACTCGCGATTGCCCACATGTGTTGACGGTATTGCAGACAATGCTAAAATGCAATTTTCCGAACCCCATAAAAACCTGAGTCAACATGCATCTTAAGGCGGTATGGTTGGAAGAAATCATGCGCCATCACATGGGTATCCCGAGGTATACACCGCGTGATGTTTGAATTATGGCCGCTGCATCTGTATATCCCTGTATACCTTCCCTTTTTTTTAAAGATTTTCCAACTTTTTTTTAACAAATCTTTTGTATCTGCCATCACAATCTCCATGGGTAATGAATTCCACATTTTAACTGCCCATACTGTAAAAAACCCTTTCCTTTGTTGCTGGTGAAATCTCCTTTACCCCAACCTAAAGGGATGCCCAGAGTCCTTTGTACTGCCCTTGGGATGAATATTTCTTTTGAGAGCTCCTTGTACTATCTCCGAATATATTTATATATAGTTATCATATCCCCTCTTAGACATCTCTTTTCTAATGTAAATAAATCTAATTTAGCTAGCCTCTCCTAATAAGTTAGATTGTTCATCCCCTTTATTAATTTGGTGGATCTTCTCTGCACTCTCTCTAGTTCCATAATGTCTTTTCTAAGGAGTGGTGCCCAAAATTTTACTCCATATTCATGGCGTGGTCCTACTAATGCTTTGTAAAGGGGCGTAATTATATCCCTTCTATCCCTTGTCCGTTGAATGCAAGAAAATATGTTGTTTGCCTTTGCAGCTACTGCATGACTTTGGGCACTATTGATAAGCCTGTTGTCTACAAGCACTCGTAAATCCTTGTCCATCAAAGATTCCCCCAATTTTTCCCCGTTTAATTTGTATGTCACCTGTTTATTCTTGCTTCCCAAATGCATAATCTTACATTTATCTGTACTAACTCTCATCTGCCATTACCTGCTCAAGTTTCCAGTCTCTCCAAGTCCTTTTGGAGAGAAGTTACATCCTGCTCTGATTCTACTACGTTACACAATTTAATATCATCAGCAAATATGGAGACATTGCTCTCGATGCCAACCTCAAGGTTTAATAAACAAGTTAAAAAGCAGGGTCCCTGTACCGGTCCCTGAGGTACTCAACTCCCAACCTTAGCCCAACCTGAAAAAGTTCCATTTATGACAAAACTCTGTTGTCCTTCAACCAGTTTTCAATCCAGTTGCATATATTTTTACTGAGTCCAATTTGCTTTATTTTGTACACAAACCTCTTGTGTAGAACCGTATCAAAAGCCTTTGCAAAATCTAAGTTGATCACATCAACTGCATAATCCTGGTCTAAATTCCGGCTTACATCCTCAACGAAACAAATAAGGTTAGTTTGGCATGATCTACTGTATCTTTCATAAATCCATGCTGACTATTACTAATAATTTTGTTTTCCAGTAGGTATTCCTGAATATTATACCTTATTAAACCTTCAAGTAGTTTCCCCACTATTGAAGTCAGGCTTACGGGTCTGTAATTCCCTAGTTGTAATCTTGCTCCCTTTTTAAAAATAGGCACCACATCTGCTTTACGCCAATCTTGTGGTACTGAGCCTGTGGAAATGGAGTCATTGAATATTAAATATAATGGATTGGCTATTACTGAGCTTAACTCCTTAAGAACTCTTGGATGTATGCCATTTGGGCCAGGTGCCTTATATACTTCAATTTTTTCAAGATGCCTATGAACTTCTTCCTCAGTCAACCAATTATTCATTAATATGGAGTCTTCCTCCTGTGGCACTACAATTGAAATGTATTCTTCCCTGATAAACACAGAGACAAATAATTTGTTTAATACCTCTATTTTTTCCTTATCTCAAATAATCTGCCTGCCCATCTCACACTGAAAGGGTCCTATATTTTCTTTTATCATTTTTTTGTTTTTAAGGTACTTACAGTAAAGAACTTTTTAGGGTTGATCTTACTTTCTATTTCAATCCTTTTTTCATTATCCATTTTTGCTAATTTTATTGCCATTTTGCAATTTTTGTTACATTCCTCATAATTTTGATACGATGCTTCTTCAAAGTTTTCTTCTTCCATCTCTGTATTCAGAGGGAATTTGCAGTGAACCAATTGGTTATCAATCCTTGTTTCGAAATAGACTGTGCTGTGAATATTAAATTCATATGTACATTTAGATTATTAATTTTTATAGCCGGGGTCTAAAGACCTATTGGCAACCTTTGGCTTATAGGGCTATAAGTAATTCTTAAAGAGGGAATTTTATGTACAGTAAAGGTGTCTCTGTGTTTCCTTTTTTTTTTTAAATTTAAAGACTATTAGTATTATAGGTAAAAAATGAAGTAGCATATAGAGAAAAGAAAGAAAGTAATATTATCTTCTACTGAGCAAAAAAAATCTGAAGCAAAACAATCTTCAGTAGCATTCACCTTCAAACGCTCAATGAACAAAACAAAAGATAAATGTCCTTTTTAAAGAGTAAGACAACATTCCACAATAGGGGGTAATAAATCTTCTGCTGACGTGTAAATACAGACATATTAACATGAGACCTCTCTATGTCGCATGTAAAAGAATAGATGGGGATGGGAGAGAGTCTCATAGTAGATAAAGTCACATAAAATCAAGTCATCTCTCTTGTCCTAGATAAAAAAAAACCTCTTAATTAATATCCCAATTATCCATCCAATTTACAATCACCTACTGAATTCTAATCAGGGTATCAAACTGTGCTATTATGAATGAATAAATAAATGCTGAAAACATCACTTAAAGAGAAAAATATTTTGTAGCGGTTTTTTTTAGCAGACATTGATGCAGTTTCTCTTCATGGGATCAGGTTATTTCAAAGAGACACCTTAAAGTATTAGTGTATAAATGTCAAGAATGAAAGTTGCAAGGTTTTTACTGAACTTCCTGTAATAAAATAAAAATAACCATCTAATAATATTTTTACAAATATTTCTTAAAGAAAAGGCAAGTTTTAACTGGAGAGACGCAATTTTTTTAATTGAGCTGACATCATATTACTTGTAACATACTGTAGTTAATCTGAAATTTATCAGTTTTAAACTATTACAGATTAAAACAAGTTTTTAAATATAAACATAAGTAACTTAGTAAAAGCTAAAGCTAAGTAAAACGTATATATATATATATATATATATATATATATATATATATATATATATATATAGTAGAGCTAGTAAATGATAAATGGGTAATAACCTGTGCAATATATAATATCGTGAGTGTTGTAATAAAAAATATTTACATTTTTTTTTCAAAAAGTTATAGTGAATAGAAAATACTATATATAGATGAAATGCTGGTGTTCGCTTAGGCACAGTCTATATGGAGTAGGCGATGCTTCTATATGGTCATGCCTGACCAATGTAATAAACAAAAAAACAAAACAAAAAGAAGCGCCAATTCCGTATGTAAAATAGAGAGTGAATTTTATTATTCTAATAACCAGAGTAGTCCTGAAGACTAATGCTAACTGGTGTGATAAAAAGCAATCAGTATATAATAAAAAATCATCAGCAGCAATAGCATGTGACATGCATGAATATGAAACAGATTGATGGAGGAGGCAGAACAGGGAAGATAGACACTGATGGAGTGAGTGGTAAATCGCAGTCTGTATGACAGTTAACAGCCGGAAATCAATAGTCACCAAATAGAGTGTAATCCTTCTCAGATGTATATTGGTGCAATGTTAACAGACCTAGTGGAGCACGGAGTAGTTCTTATCAACGTGCGGTCTGATTCCGCTGTAGTATGATGATCAAAGGAACAAGTTACTCATATAGCATAGCCAGATTTGGCCAAAATCCAAACCTCATAGAGGGATGATGTTTACCTATTAGTCAGACCCCGCTCAGATCCCGTTCAGGTCCCGTGTGTCCGTAACCTGTCCGTCTCCAGCGCATGCGGTTGTCTCCGGATACAGAGCTGTGGTCTGTACTCTGTTCTCTTCAGTATCAGACCTCGCTTGAGCACCAGACAGGTGTTTCCAGCGCTCCCATCCGTACCCGGAAGTAACGTGATAATCTGTGTTCAGTATTCTCCAAGTGTGTACCGCATCACTGCGTTGCTGCGTGATGACGTCTCAACGTTCCAACGCATTTCGTCACTGAGAGTATATATATATATACAGAGGTATCAGTATCGTGTTAGCCGAGCTTTAATAATCAAAAAAAGAATAGACGATACCGTTCTGTGGCTAACAAAATGCTTTTATTCTTGCGAGCTTTCGAGATACACTGATCTCTTCTTCCGGCGATGTTACAATGAATGAAGCTAAAAAAGGGTGTAAAAATTAAAAACAGTCCATACTGGAATGTGATCTGTGATAGAAGACAATCACTCCCACGGGCAGTTTTATGGCCAGAGGTGACAAAATGTTCCTGAATGTCAGTGATGTGAGTATGTGTGTGTGTGTGTGTGTGTGTGTATGTGAATATAAATAGGTAAAGAGCCCACTGTGTAGACAGCACTTTACAAAATGTGTGTGTGGAGTGGGGGGGTGTATCAATGTTGTGGGTAGGTGTGGAAGTGTAAAAGGCTGTGGCATAACTACAATAGTGTGTGGAAAAGATGTGGCCCCTATTGATATATAGGGATGAAAATACATGGAGTGTATGTGTAAGAGAGTGTGTGTGTGTGTGTGTGTGTGTGTGTGTGTGTGTGTGTGTGTGTGTGTGTGTGTGTGTGTGTGTGTGTGTGTGTGTGTGTGTGTGTGTGTGTGTGTGTGTGTGTGTGTGTGTGTGTGTGTGTGTGTGTGTGTGTGTGTGTGTGTGTGTGTCAACTGTAAATATTCCTGTATATTCATTTGCATGTCTTAGACAGGTCTGCAACACTGTCTTTCACCATTATCACCCAGCAAACAGCACTTCCACTGCAGCAAGGGATTCTGGGAAATGACATGCAAATGAGCACACAGTGCCACTTTTTAACACATGCTCTCATTGCCACTTTTTAACTCATGCTCACATTACATGAGCAACCCTTAGTCAATGCATGCTGCTTTAAACACAGCTTTTAAGCAAGGACTTGGGAGATGCAAAGTCAGTTAACCCACTCACAGACATGTTTCAACCTTGATGGGTATCATCAGTGTGAGGTTGGCTCGCTGACATTTGCTCAAATGAGATAAGAGTAGGTAATCACCACGACTATTAAGGTTATGGTGGGTAAAAAAAGTGACCAAAACCCTCCACAGTAAAGCATAAAGCAACTGTAAATATTCCTGTATATTCATTTGCATGTCTTAGACAGGTCTGCAACCCTGTCTTTCACCATTATCACCCAGCAAACAGCACTTCCACTGCAGCAAGGGATTCTGGGAAATGACATGCAAATGAGCACACAGTGCCACTTTTTATCTCATGCTCACATTACATGAGCAACCCTTAGTCAATGCATGCTGCTTTAAACACAGCTTTTAAGCAAGGACTTGGGAGATGCAAAGTCAGTTAACCCACTCACAGACATGTTTCAACCTTGATGGGTATCATCAGTGTGAGGTTGGCTCACTGACATTTGCTCAAATGAGATAAGAGTAGGTAATCAACATGACTATTAAGGTTATGGTGGGCATGTCATTTCCCAGAATCCCTTGCTGCAGTGGAAGTGCTGTTTGCTGGGTGATAATGGTGAAAGACAGGGTTGCAGACCTGTCTAAGACATGCAAATGAATATACAGGAATATTTACAGTTGCTTTATGCTTTACTGTGGAGGGTTTTGGTCACTTTTATTTACCCACCATAACCTTAATAGTCGTGATGATTACCTACTCTTATCTCATTTGAGCAAATGTCAGCGAGCCAACCTCACACTGATGATACCCATCAAGGTTGAAACATGTCTGTGAGTGGGTTAACTGACTTTGCATCTCCCAAGTCCTTGCTTAAAAGCTGTGTTTAAAGCAGCTTGCATTGACTAAGGGTTGCTCATGTAATGTGAGCATGAGATAAAAAGTGGCACTGTGTGCTCATTTGCATGTCATTTCCCAGAATTCCTTGCTGCAGTGGAAGTGCTGTTTGCTGGGTGATAATGGTGAAAGACAGGGTTGCAGACCTGTCTAAGACATGCAAATGAATATACAGGAATATTTACAGTTGCTTTATGCTTTACTGTGGAGAGTTTTGGTCACTTTTTTTACCCACCATAACCTTAATAGTCGTATATATATATATATATATATATATATATATATATATATATATATATATATATATATATATATATATATATATATACGACTATTAAGGTTATGGTGGGTAAAAAAAAGTATATTTATATATATATAGCGCAGTATGTACGGACATGGCCTTAGCACTTATGGGAAGAGAGTTCTCATGTCAGTAATGACTCATAACATTTCGGTCTTGATTTATATATATATGTCTGTGAGTATCCATAGAGATCCAATATACTGGTACAGTATGAGGGATACTCACATCAAAGTGGGTCCAAAATGCGCACACATGCACGGTGTTTCGGTCCTCAGAAGGACCTTCTTCAGGTTTGAGCATATTTACCCTTTACCATGCACCACACTTGCCACTGCTGAGACTTTATTTTAAAATGTGTGCTGCCATATTCTCTCTCTCCCTCTCTTGAGATACAGTAGATAAATAGATATATAGAACTACGCACATATACTGTATATATAATTGCCTGTAAATATAATTATTGAACTGATATTTATATATATATTGTTTAAATATAAAATTAATTTAAAATGAAAAAATGTTAACCAATTTTAGATTAAGAATCTAAGTATGTAAGAATGTAAGTATGTCTATATATTTGTCAGTTTTTCTATGTATATGTATATACATTTGTGTGAAAAAAAGTACACCCTCTTTGAATTCTATGGTTTTACATCAAGAAATAATAACAATCATCTGTTACTTAGCAGGTCTTAAAATTAGGTAAATACAACCTCAGATGAACAACAACACATGACATATATTACACCATGACATAAATTAGCATCACCTGCTTGCTGGGCCCTATAAGCAACCTATCATATATATAATTCACATGGGTCATTGACTATGCGCATGCTCATTAATACATTAGTACTACTTACCTGTTTAATATATTCAAGATGGCCACCATTCTACCTGTGATAGGTTGCTTGTAGGGCACACAGGCAGGTGATGCTAATTTTCTGTGATTGGTGTTTTTCAGCAGCACTAGGGTTTTGGACTATATATATATATATATATGTATATATATATATATATATATATATATATATATATATAGACGTATGGTGACCAGGGGATCCTGATGACCAAAGAAGACAGCACACTGCAAGGTTGATATCAAAAGAGTGTATTGTGGAACACTATGAGTATACAGGCTACTTGAAGTGTGCCTCTCTAGGCCTTATATTTCTGGCTTTATCACATGTTTATGCACTGCATCATTAGCGACTACCTCAGAGATTCCTTAGGGAGAGCATGCTATGACATTTTTGTGATTTGACCATCTGGCTACGGCCACTTCTTGCTTTTTCAGCTCTATTGTCTGTATTTAGCATATCACCTTGTCAGGGACATTTGAGCATACTATCTGTCTGATTTGAGACGGTTCTTTTCCTATTTTGGAATTGATTTTTGGAGGTCTGTGTCAAGACTTACGTACAAGGGATCCATGGCTTGTTTTAAACTATTCTCTGCTTTCTTTTATTTGTGTTTTGTGACAGCTATTCAATAAAGATGTTTTGATATATGTACTACAACGGTATACTAGAGTGCTTTTTTGTGGGGCCTTTTTGCTTTTTCTCTCAAACTACATTAACTTGGCCCATATAGCACCACTGACTTATTACCTAATATTTACTTGAAGTCGGTACTTAGTTACCTTTATTTATCCTGTGGATGTGGGGTCCACCTTTTTTCTTATCATATATATATATATATATATATATATATATATATATATATATATATATATATATACATACACACATATATATATTATACACATATACCTCAATATTATTTTAAAATGTGTGTGTTTTTTTAAAGAGACCCAAGATCTTCAATCTCAAACATCAATTTTGTATGTAAGGTGACGCTGTGTGCTTATTTGCAGGTCCTTCCCCAGAATCTCTGGCTTCAGTGCATGCTAAGAGATAATGGTGAGAAGCAGGGCTATAAACTTGAGAGATTTGAATCATTATACCCTGTAGAGTTCTTGTCACTTTTTTTTACCCACCATAACTTATTTAATGTGTACTGGTATGCCTAGAGAACAAGAAGGATTTCACAGTGGACAACACAATGCACCACATACAATTCGTACACGATGTGAATTCCTGAAGCAAAAAATTATGGAGAGATATATGCTGGGTATTATCTAAAGAGCTAGGAAAAAGGATTAATGTTTTAGAAATCAAACTAAAGTCTATCACCACATGGGTGATGAAATTAAAATGGCAGTGGAACAGACATAGAATAAATTATCATCATTGGACAAAGATAGTAATCGACTGAATTCCAAGAGATATTAATAGATCAAGATATGGTAAGATAGGAAGATGAGACCAGAAAATTTGTTCGAGAAACATGGTGAGGAGAGGCTTGGGCATGTAGTTGCAGGAAGATCCTTGGGGGTGTCTTCATTCAGCAGTGGATCGACAAGGGCTGCTGAGGGCTGCTGCTAATATTATAATTTAGTAATGAAGAGCATGATTGGATATTAACCTGTATGAATTAGAATTAGAAAACATTCAATGGTTTATTGATCAGTGTACTTGTCTCAAAAGCTTTTTAAAATTTGCCCACTGTATTTCAGTAACTACATACATAACCTACAGGTGGACGCTGTGTCATTTACAAGGCATTTTATATACTAATTATAAATGGGACTTTAGCTAGACGTCCTGCAGTTTTGATTTTATTTTTATTTTATAAGATTTCCTCAAGATAAATGCAAACTTTAGTGAAAGTGTAGCATTTCTGATTTTTTGTCATTCCCTTTCTACAGATTTATTACCATGCATCATATTTTACAATGCTATATTTTTGAAGTTATGATATCATGAGTATCATTTTATAACATCATTAAAAGGGGAAAAGCATTATTAATGTTAGCCCTACCAAATAGATCTAAATATTTTCATGTGTCTAAAAATGTGAAATGCTTTACTGACCAAAGTAGTACATTGATAGTTTTATAGAGATGTTTTGTAAACTGTTAAACTAATTAACCCATTAAAGTTTGATATCACTGATGATACTCTTCCACTTTCTCTACCCAGCATGTTGATGGAGTTTGTAGACAACACACACTTGAATTATGTTTAATCAAGACTGCATTAATTTCCATGCAATATAAAGTATGTGTGAGCAAGGCGCAACAGTGCAGATGTATTGCCTGTCATTGAGTGCAATGGCATGAAATAAGAAGTTTACTGCAATGCCAGGCCAGCGCATTTAAAAAAAAATATAGCCCTTAAATGCAGTCATAAAACATCGGCTTAACATACAGTATGTTTAGAAAACTTTGTATTAAAACAAAATGACATAATAATATATAGGACAACATCAATTTAGTTTTTTACAGCAAGTTCTCATCTGTTGGATTTTCCTGTGAGGGTCAACGAGATCAATGTACTGTAGATACAGTTAATATAGGTAGTATGCTTGAACTTTTGAAAAGCTCCCTCATAAAAAAACTCTAAAAGCAGCAATGCCCCTCCCCAAAATCTTATCTGAGCAGGAATGTCCCTTCTAGCTGATGAAGGATTCCCCAACCTCTGGGAAACTCACAGTTCCTGAGCGATGTTGCAGCTTTATGGTGACTGCTAGATGCAGGGCTGGCCACATACAGTATCAACTTTGTGTCCAATGGGAAAGTATTCTTACCCAGTGAACAAAACATCTCATCACTCAGAAACCAAGGGGTCCCCATAAGTCTTGGGAGGTTGGTAAACATAACACAAGCAGAGCTGATTGCCACTTAAAAAAACCCCCTGATATGTTCATTGAAAATGGGGAAATTAGCAACTTGCTTAAATAGGCGTTAAACAAGCTTAAATACAATACATAATTGTACAAAAACTCCTGCTGTATAATGAGCTTAAGCATGCAATCAGATTTGTCAAAAAGATCAAAGCTTTTAATTGTGTTTGTAACATAATTATTTGGCTAACAGATAATATTAGAAATAAAGAAGACCCAGTGGAAAAGAAAAATATATACATGAATATTTTCCAGAGGAAGCAAATAAGTAAAACATTTTTATTTACAGTATGAATATTTTTTTCTAAGCAAGCAAATTACATTGATAATTGTTTCTTAGTTCTTCCCTAGCCTATGAATTAGTGAATAATTTTATTTAATCATTTTAAGGGTAACTCCATTGAGGATATTGGGGTACCTGATCTTTTAAGAAGGATACTCTACATTTTGAGGCAGGTTAAGTCTTTGGGAATATGTCTCTACGTTTCTGCTATCACTCAAGCTTTTGGATGAAATGTATGTAGGAACGTGACCCCACTGAAGACATTGGCTAGATGGGCTATAAAAGAGAGTGAGTTGAGAATTACAAACACACACACTGGATACACATACATCACTGTCTTGTACCGATTTCTATCACTCATTTGTATTGCTTTCATGTTTTTTTTTCCCTCAAACATTTTTATTAGACAGATATACATTAAACAAATACAATGTTTCATCATTAGCCTAATACCGATGTTTTTTTTTTTTTTTTTAATAAAAGAGATAGGATAGGATAGAACTTCCCCAATTGGGGGCGAGACCGGAAAGAGAGATGTGAGAAAGAGAGAAAGGAGAAAGGGAGGGGGAGGAAAAGCAGGATCTGCCTCCATCATCCCTGTCACCAGAAGTCGAAGTCCATCGGTTCTGGTATCTAATTAACCTGTCTTTCGATAGGGGAGATCAATGGTTTTTGACTATAGTGTTAGCCATGACTCCCAGATTTTAAAGAGACAGACAGGACGGACACAGGGGGGGGAGGGGAGCGGGGGAGGCCGGGCGAGGGGCATCTCCTGGGTGTGTTCTTCGACATCCGATACCATCCCTATGCAGCGTGGGACCTCCCTTGGAAACCCTACTGTCGTCTTACGTCTTCCCTAACAGTACCCCTCTCCGTTATTGTCAGTGTCGCTACTTTGGCGGAGAATGCATTTCGATCTATCAAAGCAGAATATTGGTGGCATTCACCCCTGGGATGTCCGAATGATCTAGCCACGAGGCCCAGACTTTTAGAAAATTTATGCCGGTGTCATTGACCAGACTCGTCAATTGCTCCATCCGGCAAACATACCAGATTCTGTTCCGAATTTTCATCATTGTGGATAAATCTGGTTGCTTCCACAGTGCTGCGAGTTCGCACCTCATGGCTGTTGCAAAATGTGCAATCAATTTTTGTGTCGGTCTGCTTAGCCCCCGAGTGCGCCTGCCCAGCAGGAACAGCCAGCGGTTCAAGGGGACCGGTTGTCCGAGAATCCTCTGTAGCCAATCTTGGATTTCCTCCCATAAAAGAGCCACTTTGGTGCACCCCCACAGCATGTGCAGCAAGTCTGCAGGTTCCCCACATTGTTTGGGGCACAATGGGGGGTAATCTTTTACAAACTTTGCTAATCGCATTGGGGTAAGATACCACCTCATTAGGACCTTATATGCATTCTCCTTCAAGGTTGTGCATATCGAGCTTTTGGCTGCTGCCAGCACTATTGAGTCCCAATCTTTGTCCTCTGGTGTCTCCCCTAAGTCCAATTCCCATGCGTGTCTATAACTCAGTTTAGTGTTGTCGTCGGTTCCAGGGCAGACCACCTCTCTGTATATCCTAGAAGTAAGTCCCGTGGTGTCCGTATCTCTCGAACACAGCTGCTCAAAATTTGTACGCCGAGGGCGTGTAGGGATCTTGTTGTAAAATGCTCTTATCTGGAGGTATCTATTAAATTTAGAATTTGGTATCCTGCTTTCCGATTTAATTTGGTCAAAGGATTTTAACAGTGGACTGCCCTCCAGATGTAATAATTACATGAGGCCCTTTGTTTTCCAGGCCATTAAGTTCCTACTCGGCAGGCCCGGAGCAAAATCAGGGTTCCCTACAAACGGGGTCATGAATGTGTGCTGGGTGGTAAGAGCACACCTATATCTGGTATCCTCCCAAATTGCCAACGAGCTCCTCAGTGCCGTCAACGGCACCTCTATGGTCTTGTGGACCTTTTTTGGTAGCCAGATTAAGTCCTGTAAATCTACAGGTGCGCTGCATGCCTTCTCTAACTCAACCCACCTACGGAGGCAAGTTGGCATGTGCCATTGTACAATTTGAGTTAATTGGGCCACTCTGAAATAGGCTATCAAGCAAGGTACCCATAGTCCTCCTCTTACTTTTGGTCTAATTAGCGTACTAGATTTGATGCGTGTTTTTTTATTACCCCAGACAAATTTCACCATGGAGGAATGTAACCGGAGGATGTCATCCCTGGCTACCTGTACCGGGAGGGTCTGAAAAAGGTACAGTATTCTGGGAAGGAGGTTCATCTTAAGGCTCTGGATCCTGCCGATCCATGAAATTGCATAGCCCGACCAGAGCCTGAGATCCTCCATCAGAGTCCTTATCAGTCTGTGGTAATTGGCTTTATATAAGGCGCTATAGTCTTTAGTAATATTTACCCCGAGATATTTAATAGAGGAGGCTTGCCATTTAAAGTTAAAATTTAGTTCGATCAATTTTTCAGTGACCTTTGGCAGGTTTAGATTTAAAGCTTCTGATTTGGTTTGGTTAATTTTGAAACCCGAAATCTTATTAAATTCATCCAGCAAGCTGAAGACATTCGGCAGAGAGGTAAGGGGCTTTGACAGCATGAGAATTATGTAATCTGCATACAGGGCCACTTTGTGGGACTCATCTTGGATTTGGATTCCTGTTATGTCTGGGCTGTTACGGATATGTGCCGCTAAGGGCTCTATACATAATGCGAAAATAAGTGGGGACAGGGGACACCCCTGTCTGGTGCCACTCCGTATCGGGAATTCTTCCGAAGGGAAGCCCTGGTGTCTGACCCTCGCCTTCGGTTCTCGATAGAGAGCTAGAATGGTGCCCAACATTCTCCCTCCTATGCCAAACTCCCCAAGCGTCTCCTTGAGATAGGGCCAATCAATTCGGTCAAAGGCTTTTTTGGCATCTAAACTAAGTGCCATAGACGGGATATTGTGTTGTTGTGCTAAATCAATTAAGTCTATGATCCGTCTAGTGTTATCTGCCGCCTGCCTCCCGCAGATGAACCCTACTTGATCTGGGTGGACCAGCCGAGGCATAATCTTATTTAGTCGGTTAGCCAGTAATTTGGAAAAAAATTTAGTGTCCGAATTGATTAATGAGATTGGGCGGTAACTCTTGCAGTCAGCTGGGTCCTTCCCTGGTTTGGGGATCACTGATATAGACGCTTGTAGCATTTGGCCGGGTATGGGGGCACCTTCCAAAAATGAGTTAAACAATCTAGTCAGGTGAGGTACCAGAATTTTTCGAAACTTTTTGTAATATAGATTAGAGAAGCCATCGGGGCCTGGGGCTTTTGACGACTTCAGTGTTTTGATTACCTCTGATATTTCCTCACCTGAAAAATCTTCCTGTAGCGCGTCCCTTTCCGCTCTGTCCAGTTTGGGCAGGTTTGCTGCCTTTAAGAATGCCCTCAGCTGCGTATGAGTAGTCCCACAATGGGAGACCTTAGCCCCGTCAAAAAGGGTCTCGTAGTAGGTTTTAAATTCTGCCACAATTTGTTTAGCATCAGAAGTGAGGCCACCTTTACCTGTTCGAATTGTCTGGATATGAGAATTACGGTTTATGTTCCGAAGTTTATTGGCAAGTGGGGTATCTGGCTTGTTTGCTCGTTCATAGAATTTCCGTCTGGACCAAGTCATCACCTTCCCAGCTCGGGAGGACATCAGTAAATTTAGTTGCGTTTTGGTATCCAGCCATGCCTTAAGGGTCTGTGCCTGTTTATTGTTTTTATGTAGGGCGGATAGGGTTGTCAATTCAGATTGTAAAGTATAAATCTTTCGCTCCCTTTCTTTCTTCCGCCTACTCGCAATTCCAATGAGTTCACCTCGGAGTGTCACCTTATGGGCCTCCCAAAGGGTAGATTGAGACGCCACGCTACCAACTTTCTCAGTAAAATATTCCCTGATTTTTCCCCCTACTGTTTGTTCCTCCTCAGGGATTTTAATTAATAACTCATTGAGTTTCAAGATCGCTCCTGGTCTGTCTAGTCCAAAATCGGTGCACCGCAGCTCTACGGGTGCGTGATCAGACCATGAAATATCATGGATTCCCGTATGGGAGATCTGCGAAACCATTCTGTTGGACACAAAGAGGTAATCTATCCTGCTGTAGCGGTCGTGTGGGTGTGAATAAAATGTGTATTCTCTTTCGCTTGGGTGCTGCTCGCGCCAGATGTCGACCAGGCTATTAGCTCTGAGGCCTCTAACCCAGGCCGCTCTGCTTTGCGGATTCTTATGCCCACCTGGGGTGCATCTGTCTGTGTGCCGGTCCAGTGTGTGGTTGAAGTCCCCCCAGTATTATGCCGCCTTGCGCTACTCTGTGCAAGGTCATGAAAAATCTATCAAAGAAGGTATCAGCATGGTCACTGGGGGCGTAGACGTTTGCTAAAGTGAGGGGTTGTCCACGGATGGCTCCCCTCAACTTTGACGAACCGACCATTAGCATCTTTCTTAGTGAGTTTAATATCTAGTTTCAGACAGTTGTGTACCATGATCGCGACCCCTCTCTTTTGTTTGTTGGCTGACGCTGCGACCCAGGTTTGGTATCTGCCATCTATATATTTTGGGGACAAATATACAAAAATATTAAGTGCGCAGCTACTACTATCTACTGTATAATTAACCCAGTAAACACCAGTTAGTGAGGTGAAGAAATAAGTAAAATATGCAACCTCTAAATTGAATATTGGCGTCTGCAGCTGAAATGATAAGGGTAGAGGAACCCCTAGAACAACTGAAAAAAAGAAACATAAGCGCAGACGCACATGGTGAAGTATGCAAAGTAAATATATATATTGTCAGTGGTTGACAAAAAAATCTACTCGCCACACAAAAAAATCTACTCGCCACCTAGTACCAAACGTGTGCTGGTTGGGCCAATATTTACTCGCCCGGGGGTTAAATCCACTCGCCCGGGGCGAGCAAATGTATAGGTTTGTCAAACACTGTATATTGTTAGGGTAAGATATCTAATCTGATGTACGCAGATATCTTACCCTAACAATATATATATATATATTTACTTTGCATACTTCACCATGTGCGTCTGAGCTTTTGTTACTTTTTTCCAGTTATATATTTTGGGGAGTTGCTCTTGGAAAAATGTGTCTCCTGTAGGAGGATAATGTCAGGGTCTGTCTTTTTGTAATCAGTCATGGCCAAGCGTCTCTTATAGGGGCTATTAAATCCTTTCACATTGTGTGAAATTACTGTGAGGTCCCTACCCATTGGTGCTGTTCAGGTGTTGCTCAGTGGTGGGAGCTGGGGAGCCTACCCAGGTTCCTCCAGACGTCTGTTGGTATTGAAGACTCTTGGTGTTATCGCGTGCATCTCTGGCCCATTTGTGGAGCTTGCTCCTAGAGCCGTCTCGGGGCCCTCTTCCTCATTTCTGTGCTCTTTGGCTGTGCGGGGGAAAAACAAAGGGGTACACACTGGGGAAACATTGAGAACACAACATAGACAAATAGAACCTTTGGTGGACAGCTGGGGTGTCACTGCCCCACTGCCACCTTGGCTGCCCCTCCTGGGTGTCCGGTCTGGGCTCCAGCCCGGGTGGTCTTCCACCCTTCCCCAGAACCCCAGTCCACCGGCCCAGTGGGGTCTTGCATGAGCCACCTGAGGGATGGCCCCCAGGTACCCATGTGGAGACCCATGACGATGGTAGGCATGAGCTCCCCTCCCTCCTCTCCCCGCCATGCAGTATAAGATAAAACAAAACCAATAACCACTTTTTTTTCCTTTTGTTTTTTTTTTTGTTTTGTTTTTGTGAACCAGAACTGTTTGTAACCGTAGCGCTCCCTACTTGTGCCTGCATTCTGGGCTTGTTGATTTTTCCTTACTGAGAGGGCCATAAACTCTCCTCCCTGAGCCCTTTCACCTATATCTATTGAGTTGTGGGCCTAACTTCTTTCACCCCCCTGCCTCTAGATCCCGGGAAGCCCGTGTGACTCTCACTCTGTCTATGTACTTTATGTTGTGATCTATGTGTGCCTTTATTATTGTATGAGTCCTGGCTGAGAGCTGTGTTTTAACTGTTAGTGTGCCTTCGGTGGGTGCTTAGACTATTTGCAACTCTGTCTGTCGCGGGCATGTGACGTATGTCCGCCTCTGGCCTCTTGTCTCTAGTCTATGTCATTTCTGCCTCTACCAAGATGGCCGCCGGGCCATATCCTGTGACGTCCTTCCGGCCGTCGCCATTTTCCCGCCGGCTGGTCTCGGAGATGGGTGCTTTCCCGCGCTGTCTTCCCGCCACTGGTCCTTCTTCTTCCGGTGCTGGTCTCTTCGTCTGCCATTGCCAGGGACACCTCCATCTTGGCCGGCATGCATTCCATGGCCATCCTCCGTGACTCGCTTCCCTCCGCTCGGCCGCCCGACAAGGTAAGTGTGCTGTGCGTCTTCTTTTTCAGCTCGCCGGCTAGTCCCCATCTGCTTCTGCGATTTTGTGGTCATCTCTGCCCCTTCATTGGGACTTTGGTGGGGGTGGCCCAGCACTACTTGAGCTAAGGGTGTAGGGCAACAGCGCCATTTTAATAGAAACTGGGTCCGCAACTGCGGAAATTTTAGGTGTGGTAGAACGCATTGAACTTGTGTACTGTCCATTGTTTAGTCTTTATCCACCATCTGCTGCTCCCGGCTACGTTTGGGGTTATCCACTCTCTGCCATTCCGCCTCCCTTGCCGGCTCCTCCTGGGGCCTGTTTATCGGGGCCTCTTTCACTCCCAATTTGTGGAGGAAGTCATCCCCCTCCTCTGGCTCTCTCATGGAGATGGCCTTCCCGTTCTTGATGACCAGTAGGCTGAACGGGAAGGTCCATCTATACCAGATGGCTCTGTCCCGGAGGAGCCTTGTGACCGGCTGCAGTTTCTTCCGTCTGGCCAGTGTGAGAGGAGAGAGATCCTGGAACAGTTGGAGGGTAGTTTCCTCAAACTTGCAGGCATTTTGGGTGCGTGTCTTTTGGAAGAGTGCTTCTCGGGTGCGAAAGTAATGCAGTCTTACTATTACGTTGCGTGGCTGTTCATTAGCCACAGGTCTGCTCCTGAGAGCTCGATGGCAGTGGTCCATCAGAAGCTCCGGTGCAGGGATGTCAGGTAGCAGGGACGCCATCCAGCAGGAGACAAAGCCTTCTATCTCTGTGATCTCCTCAGGGATGCTGCGGATCCGTATGTTATTGCGGAGATCCCTGTTCTCCGCATCCTCCTGCCGCTCTGCAAGTTCTGTTATTTGGGCTTGCATGTATGAGGATCTCTTATCCGATTTTCGTATGGCTTTTGAGGTTGCCGCCATTTTCTCCTCCAGGGCTTCTGTGCACTCCCCCACTCCCTGAACCTCCTTACGGAGCTCTTGTATTTCGGCCCGAAAGAGTTTGTGCATATCATAGTAGAGACGGTCGAAGTCACAGCGCCTTACCAGCAGCTGTTCAGGCTCCTCCACTGCATCCTCCTCGCGGTCAGAGTTCGACCCCGCGGCTGAGCCCGCCGCCATTTTGGCTCCGGTACCCTTTGCCGCCGATCGGTTGAGGTATTTGCGTAAATCGCCCGTGGCCTTCTTTTTATTGGTTTGCGGGGCCATCTCTGTGTATTCTCCGTTTGCTGTATGTAAGTGCTGAGGTTTGAAAATCACTGGAAAGTGGTTATTGCTGCTTTATTGTATAGGCAGGGGATGGAGCTCCAGACTTAAGCAGCCGTCCACCTTACCATCGCGCATGCGCCTCTTCTTTAATTTAACTTTTGATGCATTAATGGATAGATCTCTGTCGAACGCCACAAAAGATAGCTCAGAAACTGTACAATCAGAGAGTGAATTAAAACAACGGGGTATGATTGATTCATGGTGTATTTTAAATCCTACAGGTAGAGATTATACATTGTATTCTTCTTCTCATGATACCTACTCTAGGATTGACCATATATCTATATCCAGTCAAGCCTCACATTTGTTAACACATGCAAATGTAGATTGTATCTCAGTATCAAACCATGCTCCCATATCGGCTTTGTTGAAAATTGTTCCAGTTTCACCAAAGACATTTGACTGGAAATTGGGTTTTAATTTACTTCAAGACAAAAATATTAAAGAGGACATTAGAGTGGATATCATTTCATACTTTGATTTAAATAGACCAGAGGATTCTTCTCCTTCTAATGTGTGGAACGTATTTAAAGCGGTCATTAGAGGTAAATTACATTTTTATCTTCAAGAATTAAAAAAAAAAAAAAAAGTTGAAATAGATAATACATGAAAAAATGATTGGATCTTGAAATAGAGCATTAAAGATCAAGCTCCTCCCATATATTGGAAAGTGGAATTGAGACTAGAGGTAAACTCAACATGCTTTTGTCAGACAAAATAGAAAGGTATATTATGTATACCAAACAGTTTTGTTATAATAAAGGTAATAAACCAGAAAGATTACTAGCACACTAGAAACTTTATTCAATCCACATCAAATTTTAAAGGTCAGAAATCATATGAGGATACATTCAAAGGGGATACTTTTCTTAACTTTTAACAAAAACTTTATACCAGTGAAAAAGTGAATTTGTCTCTTATATCTTCATTTCTGGAGTCTATTTCACTGCAGTACCTCAGATTTCAGAGAAGGATAGGGAAATACTGCAGTGTCCAATATCAGAGGAAGAAGTGGTTAAGGCCATTAAACCTTTAAAGATGCATAAAGTTCCAGGCCCAGATGGATATACTGCATATTTTTATAAAAATTCTCTTTTCTTCTTACACCTCATCTAAATAATCATTTAATTCATTTCTAGTTTCCGAACAAGTTACTCGATCTATGATGGATGCTTCAATCTCTTTACTTCTTAAGTCAGATAAGGATCCAGAATTATGTTCCTCTTATAGGCCAATTGCTTTACTTAATTTAGATGCCAAATTATTTACTAAAATATTAGCCATGAGACTAGAAAACTTGATTCCAGCTCTTATTAATAATGATCAATCTGGATTTATTTTAGGACGTCAAACGTTTGATAACATCCATAAAAATGTAAATTTAATTCAGTATGCTCAAAAAACATATGATTTCTTTAGTTACTCTTACTTTGGATGTAGAAAAAGCATTTGACAGAGTAAATTGGTCCTACTGTCACGGCCGAGTTTATTCTTACCTTTGCCCAGTCTCGGCCGCGACAGTAACCGGGCGCGCGCCGAGGTGTCCCGGGCGCGCGCCGGAGCCTCGGAGGATCGGTCCTCCGATCAGGGCTTCCCCCTCCCCTCTCCAGATCCGCCGGGTCCCCCGGAGCCCCCCATCGCAATCCCCCACATCGCGGGACACCAGAGCTCCCTCGGGGAGCCCTGGGCACGCGCGCCATGCGCGCACGCTCCCGATGAAGCGTGACCATGCATCGATGACGTGCGGCACGCCGAGGGAAATAAACGAGCAAGCCGGGACACCTCCCGGCTTGCGGCTCCAGCCAGGTAAGAATAAAGTGTGCCGCCAGTGTATATGGAACAAGTATTATACATATTTGGATTAAGTCCTAACATTATCAAATTCATATTAGCTAATTATAAAACTCCTTGTACTCAGGTTTTAGTTAATGGGTCTTTAACGGATAGATTTTTAATTTCTAGAGGGACAAGACAAGGTTGATCACTTTAACCTCTTATTTTGCTATTGTTATGAAACCATTAGCGCAAAAGATTAGGGAGGATATGTTTGCAGATGACATCTTACTTGTTGTTTCAAATCCAGAACAGTCTTTCAATGAATTAATGGCAGTGCTTAATATATTTTATCTTGTTTCTGGATTAAAGATTAATTTTGATAAATCAGAAATTCTCAATCTCACTCTTCCAGTTAATCAAATTGATTTCCTTGATAATCTCTTTCCTTTCAAATGGGCAAAAATATATAATATAATAATAATAGCATGTTCTTGTATAGCGCTACTAGTTGTATGCAGAACTTTACAGAGACATTTTTTAGGCACAGGTCCCTGCGCCGTGGAGTTTACAATCTAATGATTTTTTTTCTTGCCTGAGGCACAGGGAGATAAGGTTCTCCCTATCTCCCTTAGAGTGGCATTCTTATGAGATTTCTTGGATTGGCAGGATTATAAATACAACGATGAATATTTTACTGACTGCTTTTTTAAGCTTTACGTGTGAATATTCCTAAAAGCATCCTAGATTTGGTTCAATCTAAAATAATGAAGTTTATATGAGATTATAAACCTCCTCGGGTAGCTAAACACGTTTTATGTTGAAAAAAATGAGAGGGAGGATTAGGTTGTCCAGATATGCATAAATATTATTTAGCATACCATTTAAGAACTCTTAGAGAACAACTCAGTATTGTGTGGACTACCGGCAGCTCAATGATCAGACGTGTCAGATGCTTATCCCATGCCCCGAATGGATGAGCTATTAGATGAGCTTGCGGGTGCAAAGTATCTGACCACTATGGATTTGTCTAAACGTATTGGAAAATCCCGCTTACCCAGGAGGCACAGGAGAAGTCAGCATTAATTACTCAGTGTGTCATATGAATTCCTGGTTATGCCATTCAGGATGAAGAAAGCCCCAGCTACCTTTCAACGCCTGGTCAATAGGTTACTGGAAGGAATGCAGAGTTTTGCAAGGGCATACCTGGATGATATAGCTGTGTTCAGTAATTCCTGGGAAACTCACTTAGTGCATGTAGCAGCAGTGCAAAAAAGAATTAGGGAAGCAGGGCTGACACTTAAACCTACCAAGTGTGTAGTGGTTATGGCAGAAGTTCTGAATCTGGGCACAGAGTTGGTGGAGGGCATTTCAAGCCAAAGTCAGTTAAAGGTAGAAGCCATCATTCAGTGGCCAGTGCCCCGAACCAAAAAAAAGGTCATGGCTTTCTTAGCACCGCTGGTTACTATAGGAAGTTTGTCCCTCAGTATTGTGCCCTTGCCAAATCCCTGACTGACAACGCAGAAACAACCCCCAGTTCTGGTAACCTGGTCCCCTGCCTGTGAGGAAGCATTCATGGCACTGAAGACAGCACTGGCTAGTGCTCCCATCCTGGCAGCACCTAATTACAGCAAACATTTCCTTGTGCAGACCGAGGCTTATGACTATGGTATCGGTGCTGTACTCATCCAAGTGGGCGAGGAGGGGGATGAACACCCCATAGTCTATCTGAGCAGGAAACTGATGTCCAGAGAAGTGGCTTATGCCACTATAGAAAAATAATGCCTGGCCATTTTATGGGTGCTCAAGAAACACCAGCCCTATTTGTATGGCAGGTCATTCACTGTAGTCACTGATCACAATCCCCTCTGCTGGTTTTAGAGGGTGTTGGGGACAATGGCAAGTTACTTTGCTGGAGCCTTGCCCTTTGGGAGTTTGACTTTACATACAGCACAAGATGGGTTGTGAGCATGGTAATGCAGATGGACTCTCCTGACAGGACATCAACAGTGACCCAAAAGCTTCAAGGACATCCAGGCTTGCGAAGCCACCTGATGAGGTGACTGCCTCAGAGCCTTCATCTTGAGGGGGGAGGTGTGATGGTAGGGGGTAAACAGACTCTCAAATAAAGGTTAAGCCCGTTTTGGTTACCCATGATCCGTGTATAAGGGTCAAAGAGAATTAGCTCTTGGGCCCAGCTCTTGGCTCTTGCCAATGTATTGTATGTAATAAAAGTATGTTTTGTGTTTTTTCCTTTAAGGGCATAACAGCAAGCAAAGATTGCTAGGGTATGAGTTTCAAGGGGGGTTTTGTGGAGGAACCATTGACAGAATGTGCCTGGGAGGTTGGGGGTCCAGAGTTGTTGGTTCCCCCATAAATGTACCCGGGAATCATGCCTGATTCTTGGATACATGTTAGGCACATTGTCCCGGCAATATCTTCCCTTGAAAATGCAAGCACGACTCACCGCTAGGGTACCCTGCTTCAGCACTGCCCAGAAAGGAGAATGGGGCACAGGGAGAAAACATTTATTCCTGAAGCTGAGGTAATCCCTAGTTTAAAGGGGGATACCCCAGCTACTGCCCAGGTGACCCACAACCAGTATAGGGTTTTTTGCCGATTTGAGTTCCAGGAGATTTGGAGTAACTCGCGGTCAGGAGGGACAAAGTTTTCAGAAGAGAACATACCGGTTGCGTGTGGAACTTTATGCCGATTTGGGTTCCAGGAGATTACGGGCTAAGTCCCAGTCAGGTAAAACTCTTCTATAGAGTTCCCTGATTCTAGTAAAGTCTAGTTCCTCCCCCTCCCCCCCCCCGTTCCAAAGTAAGTGTGTCTTTTTTGTCTGTATTTTGTGTATCATTGTGTGTAAGCGAATTTATGCGAATAAACTATCATTTATTTCATTACCTTGTTTTGCTCAATGTATGATTCCAGTAAAAATGTGTAACGTGACAGTTATACAAATCTGATTCCTGTTCAGGAGTAAATGATAGTTTGTGCAATTTTGGAGTCAGAGGAGAAGGAAAAGATCATTTGAATTTCCTGAATGTTGAATCCCATATCTTCTGAGTAAAGCCAATAATAGGATGTTCATACAATTTTTTAGGTCTATGTTTTTTTAAGTTACCAAATAATTTTATGTAAGGGGATTTTAGTGATGGCATTCTCTATATCTACCCATTGTTTTATACCAGCAAATGCACGAGTCCCAGAGACAGTGAAGCAATTCAGACATGAATTGTGACCCTTGACCTCACTAGGTAATCCTACCCTAGAGAAAATCACTATAAAAGCCACTGTGCTAGCCTCAATAGTGGATAGTGTTACAGCCTCAGGGTTCCGGGTGGCAAAATCAACCACCATGAGTATGTAGCGCTTGCCGGTCTAGCTAGGGATCATCAGAGGTCCCATTATGTCCGCAGCTACTCTCTAAAAGGGTTCCCCAATTACCAGTAGTGGGTTCAGGGGAGCCTTCACACGTCACCCACTTTGTCTACCACCCACTTTGTCTACTTGCTGGCAGGCATCACAGGATGCACTGGATGCCCCCGGCCAGTAGTAACACTGCAATAGCCAGGATGTAGTGTGAGAAGCATTGTCCACGAAGGAGCACAAGAGGTGCCCCAGGTGAATTACTGAGTAGAACCTCAGAATCCAACCCAAGCAAAAGACTAACATCTCTCATCAATCGACCTTCACCCCAGTCAAGGAACACCTAGGCGATCTGGATCGACCTACAGTTAGGTCCGGAAATAATTGGACACTGATACAAGTTGTGTTATTTTGGCTGTGTACCAAAATAAATTCAAGTTACAGTTAAATAATGAATATGGGCTTAAAGTGCAGTCTGTCAGCTTTAATTTGAGGGTATTCACATACTAGCTAGCCACTAAGGCAATGAATGGGTTAAGCTTGAATAGCCTTTTTATTGGGGGAAGAGGGGGTCGATGAAGGGGGTCGTTGCCCCTGGGTGGGTAGTTGGGTCTCCCAGGAAGGTTGAAGGAGTCGTTAACCCTTTCACTACCATACCGGTGGGAACCATTATGGTAATGAAGGCATTAACCCCTTCCACTACCCACCCGGTATTCCTAATCACTGGTAATCCTAATCACTCACCATTGGGACAACTACCCCCTTCATCCAATCCCTCTACCCCAAATAAATATTAAAAATACAACAACACTAATACCCACCTCCTCTACCCACAACAACCCCCCAACACATACAGTAATGGGCAAAATTACTATTATCCAGATCTGAATAATAGCTCATTTGCACATTCAAAGTAAAACATTAGTCAACAGCATAAATTAATTAAAGCTTCTACTTATTCCTGCCAGGATGAAGGTCATTTTCTGCTTTTTTTTTTTTTTTTTAAAGTTTGAAATCAATGGTACATGAACCAATGGGATTGTGAGATATTCCATGTGGTACTCTCACAATCCAATTGGTTCCTGTACCATGTGATGGCAGCCTTTTTTTAAAAAGGATGTGACATCATCCCTTAAAGTGATTTCACATCCTTAAAAAAAATGGAACATGTCACATGGTACTGGAGCAAATTGGATTGTCCTTAAACCGATTGGCTGTGGTACTATTTGATGGCAGTCATGTGGTTTCAAGGATGTGACGCACCTCCCTTGGCGATGATGTCACATCCTTCATTTTTTTTTTAAAAGCCTGTCACATAGTACCGCATCCAATCGGATTGAGCTATACCATCTGACCCTAAAATGTGACATTACAAGCCTTATATAGGGCCTTTTCTGTCTAATTTTAGCTTAATAAGCAAACAGGCAACATCTGTTGGTGGATTTACTATGGGAATTATAAGAAAAGAAGATTTTTTTACCTGATGCTGAGGATCGTGGAGGATGACGTCGCCGATCGAGAGCTTTCAGATACACCGGGATTCGAAAGGTGAAGACTTCCAAAGGTAAGAAAAATATTGAATGTACAGTATGTAATTTTTAGTTATCAGTTTTTCTTATTTAATGTTTTAATTTTTATGTTTTTGGTTGTCCGTGACTGCTAATGTATTTATAGATGCCCCTTTAGGGTATAGATAAATACACTTACAGGCAATGCATTTTGGGATACATTATTGTTTTGATTTAATTTTTATATTTTATATTTCTGTTTATTCTTTTGAGTAAATTGATATATATTTGGATTTGTTTTTATAAAATAGGATTTTTCAGGCGTTTAATTTATTTAATTGTTCTGTTGGTTTAGGGTTATATTTATTTTATTGTTCTGTTGGTTACGGGTAATATTTCTTTTATTGTTCTGGTGGTTAGGTGTTTGATTTATTTAATTCTTCTGGTGTTTTGGCATTTATTTTATTTATGTGTTATTTAGGCATTTTAGTTCTTTTATTCTTCTGGTGTTTAGGTATTTATTTTATTGTTGTGTATTTTTGGTGCTGTTTTTTTTTAGGTTGCCCATTGACTGCTATAGTGGCTTTTCATGCCCATATTATATAGGAATGATGTACAGTACCACTGTGCCAATCAATGGATAGAGGGTGGGGATAGTTACCCCAGGGGGAACGGGTGGTTAGGCTGCCTGGGTGGTAGCGGGGGAAGGGGGTTTGCCCCTTAATTACTATAGCAGATACTAACCGCTAAGGTGATTAGAGGGTTAGGGGCAACTAGATGGTATTTTTTATTGTTGTGTTCCTGCCAACAGAGGACATGGACTTGGATCGGTGATGGCTAAATGGAGGGGTTAACCCCTTCATTACCTTAGTGGTATTAACAGCTAGGGTATTTAAGGGGTTCACTTCTACCTCAACCCCCATGCAAGGCCTTAATATCCACCATGGGCCAAATACCACCTTAAACCACCCGCATTACCCACAATAAACATGACACTGGTAGTTAACCACTTCATTGCCTGTCTGTGAAGCTGTCCGTAAATGTATTTCTATTGCATCAGATTGATGCCAGTGGTATCCGTTGCTGGTATTAATGTGTATCAGCTCCTGAGACCCCCGGCATCAACCTGATGTACAGTAGAAAAAAATCATTTTTTTCTAAGTCCCTCTCTCACATCCCTTCTCGTCAGCTTTTGCTGGCGAAAAGAATCTTTGATAAAATCGCAATTCCAGAGCCCAGATGAGATTATCGAGTATGCACCGCTTGTTCGAAATCCAGGGGAGCGTCGTCGGATGCCCAAAAAAGAAGAAATGTATATAGTGTAATACAGTAACAACCGTGAAATATGTGTGTTAAGGCTCCCAATTTTCTACTCACATAAAAAGTAGAAAAAGGAGCATATGTGCCAGTCTTTGACCTTAATCGTCTCAGTCTGGAAGGTTTGGTACAGGTAGTCAGTAATCTCAGGCAGAGAAGAAAGAAACCATGGTGCAGATCAAATGATAAATTTATAAACAAAAACTCACAATTGGAGGCTTACATTAGATCCAGAACAGAAAAGCAGTAAACAGCAGGGCACCTCGGTGATTCGCGATTCTCAACCCCTCGGAATACACTGCTGCAGCTCTCGCGTGCGTCTGGTCTCGTGGCGTCACTTCCGGGTTGTTACGTCACTGACTACCAGGAACTGAGGACACCGCCAGAATCCCTCTGCTTCTTTCTCTCCTCCAAGATGGCTAATGAGCCAAGCTCAACGCGTTCCGACGTGATGACGTCTTCCTCAGGAGTGGCTAATTCATGCTAATGGCTGAATATATAAACCTTGTACTCTACTCTAATTGGTGCAATAACACCCTCTCTGCTTCTTATATGGGAACATACCTTTATGCAATCTAATGAACGTAAATACATCCGCTGTGTATATAACAAGACGCTATAAGCACAATATAATGTAGATAATATAAATTCATCAATTTTACATCGTTAAATGACATTCTAAAAAATATTTATAAATGAATCGGCGTAATACAAATGTTTATAACATATAATTATATTTAAAATGTATGTGTACTGTATTATAAAATATTCTACAATACTTCTGCGGCCACTTTCATTCTAACATTTGCCCGTAATTTCCCGGGGCTTAGTTTGGCTGGCGCCGAACTTGGCCTCGTGCCAGCCGCATCTCTTCCCTGCACTCCCCTCCCCTCGCGCGCATCTTCGACGATTAAGGTCAAAGACTGGCACATATGCTCCTTTTTCTATTTTTTATGTGAGTATAAAATTGGGAGCCTTAACACTCATATTTCACGGTTGTTACTGTATTACAGTACACTATATATATTTCTTCTTTTTTTGGGCATCCGGCGACGCTCCCCTGGATTTCGAACAAGCGGTGCATCTACAGGGTTTAGTGATAAGTGGTTTTGCCTTTTTTTCACTGTTTATTCATATTGTGTTTTCACTGGTTTACTGTCAGGGTTCTGCTCGCCACAAACCAGGGTCGGACCGCGAGGCTGAGGTGGGGTTGTAAAAGCACCGACCTGAGACCGCGCAGGCTGATCCGGATTGCGCAGTTCGATGATAAAGTGCCTAGTGCACGAAACGCGTAGGTGCGTTAGTGTTGCTCCGTTGTCCCCTTGCTGCACCACCCTGCAATAAAACCTGACCTGTTGTTCAATTGAAAGCTCCCCTCATCATTTTTCCGGTTTCACTGGGAGCTGGAAACTGCGGCAGTGCTACACATCTACACCCTTGTTCTTGCTGCATACCTACCTGGATGAACAGCACGCCCTGGATATCGAGGAGTCCTGCTAGCACCAAGGTAAAGGGCCATAGTGCCCCCACATATATGTATATGGTTACCGGTGCCTGTTATTACGTCCTATTGGTTACTAGGAGGGGCCGTCATGGGGTTTCTTTCTGTGATGGTCAAGTGGACCTCACTAGACTCCTAGCCCTTACCTGACAAATTGCCACATCATTCATGGACTTTCTCATGTTATCCAGTATTATTTACATATGTCATGGAGGAATTCTGACCGATTTTGACGCATCACAAACATTTTTGTTCTATAAACATTGTTCAGGCAAGAGTTCGGCAACAGGTAGTCAGGAGAGCCCCGCTTCAGCTTAGGAGCGCGGGGTTGGCCTCTGCGCGAGCGACGACCATGGCCCATGGTACTGGTAACAGGAGATGGTAGGCAGACCAGAGTAGCACACCGCTTTGCTGCACGGGTGCACCAGTGCTACAGCGCAAGAGTCCTGAGCGGCTGGGGAATCCTCTGTAACAGCGCAGGAACCAGGACACGGCCTCTCTAGATTAGGGAAAGAGTAGGCCCCAGGAACCAGGAAGCTGAAGATACACAGGGAAACCTCCGCTTCAGTGCAGGAATCCAGGAGACTGAAGGACGCAGGGACGAAACCTCCGCTTCAGTGCAGGAATCCAGGAGGCTGAAGGACGCAGGGACGAAACCTCTGCTTCAGCACAGGAGAACAGGAAGCTGAAGGACGCAGGACGGAACCTCCGCTTCAGCACAGAAGAACAAGCGGGAGCTTGAAGGAAGCTGAAGGACGCAGGGCGGAACCTCCGCTTCAGCACAGGAGAACAAGCGGGAGCTTGAAGGAAGCTGAAGGACGCAGGGCGGAACCTCCGCTTCAGCACAGGAGAACAAGCAGGAGCTTGTGGCAGAACAGGTAGTGACATCCAGTAAGGACTATGCTCAGCAGGGAGCATTATGGGAAAGCAATACTTAAAGGCCCGCGGGCCAATCCCCGGCGGGGGTGTGAACTGTACTGCTCCAATGAGTGAATGCAAGTATAGGTTGCAGTGATAGGCTGCACAGCTGCAGTAGATACCAGAGGGAGTGTGTATTGCTTTGGTGAGTGAATCCAGGCTGCAGCAAACCTCAGGAGAGCTGTTCCAGAACTGCACCGGTCTGCAAGGTAAGGCAACCAGTAAACCATGGAGTGGATTCCTTACAGTACCCCCCCCTTCACGCGAGACCTCCGGGCAAACATGAGCACTCATAGAGTTGGAGGACCGGGAATTGTTGCTGAACCGTCTAGGATGGGGGTTAGAGTCGTGCTCCAGAGACTCGTGATTAGTCCTTAGTGTACCCCCACCCCCCGGTGAGAACTGTGGCCAGACAGGACCATCCATGGGCCTTGGGGACATTGAGTTGCTCCTAAAGTTCTTTAGGTAGAAAGGGCATCCGTAAACGAGCAGTTCTTTGGTGAGTACAGTTCTAGGATATGAGATTGATGGAAGAAACATCCTTGGTACATGGCTCGCCTCGCAAAATGTCCTGGAAATCCAGGGATGTGAAGAACCAGAGAGTTCCAGAGCAGAAACGGCAGAAGAACCCCCACTGAAAGCCCAGTCTTTAATAAAGGAACCTGAATCTAGGATCAGCGGCCCTGATAGTTGATCGAATACACCAGGAGGAACTTTGTAACAGAAAAAGTCTTGGCTAACCACTACATGTTGGAATTTGCGAGGAATTTTTCCTCTAGAAGGCTCCCAGGTAATGGTTAGTAAGGGTATAGGCTGGTTGGAAGCATCTCCCGGTATTGGTATGGAAGGTGACAAGGCAAGCAGTAAACCAGGCATAGGGACCGAAATCTTGGGATACGTACAGAGTATTTCCAACTGAGAGGAAATAACAGGGGCAACCGAAAATTCCGAGGGACAAAACCATGGTTTAGCAGGAGCAGAGAAGCAAACAACAGTAGAGCTCTCCAATACTGGGAAATCTTCATTGGAAGATAGTATTGTCAGTGAATCAGGAATAATCCTTGGGATTTTCAAATCAGTAGCTTGAGAAAAAGGCAGAGCCAGGGTAGTGGTGGGAGGGAAGCTAACATCAGAAGCTGAAGTCTGTACCTCAGTGACAGGGCCCTGAGAATCAACAAGCAGCAAGTATGAACTATGAAAACTCTTAATGACAGGCACCTTAGGAGTACAAGGAGTCTTTTCCGAAACTGCAATGACCCTAACCACAGGGGTACCTAACCTGACAAAAACATGAATAGGTGTGTTTTCTAGTGCAAAATCTCTGATCACAGGACTCCTAACCGATAGTGAGGGTGTCTGGGTTTGATTAGAGAAAAAATAAGATGTATTGATAAGTGACTTAGAAAAAATTACTGAGGTTCTACAGTAGATTTGCTGGACATGTGAGAAAAAATACCCTTTAAGACAGGAGCTTTAATTTCTTCCCAGAGTAACCCCATGTTTGCTGGGGCATATTTAGACACAGTACTGAGGGACTGGGTTTCAGCAAAGGCAGGACAGCTAAACAGCTCAGATTTAAACCCCAGGACTTGTAATATATGCATGGTGACCTCAGACAGTACTAAGGGAGTGACCACAGATATGCTGATCCCTGGAGAATTAGCCTGGACAGAGAAATCAGGGGAACCCCCAGTCAGGATACTCCTTGTAGGAAGAGCTTCAGAATCAGAAGGAGAATCATTACCTCTCAGAGTCTCAAAACTAGTAAGACACAATTCAGCGAAAAGGGAAACAGTGTGCAAGCTTTTTACTAATCTATATGAAAAAGCGTCACTATTGGGAGAAAACCGTGCATCAGCAAACATTCCTGGGAACATAATATGAACCCCAGGAGGTACATACAGACTACTGTATGCCTTTAACCCTAAGCTTAAAGAGGAGGAGAACTCAGACAGTACACGGGGGTTAATCATAACTGTACTGGTCTCTGAAGTAGGTATTTGGTAAGGAATGTCTGGGAAACCAGAAATTACTGCAGACTCCATAATGTGGGAACTATGCGCTGAAGCAGGGATCACCGCTATGTGGGCGACAGGCTGGTTCAGTGAAATACCCGGGAGAAGGAACTCTGCGACCAAGCTTAGGGAAAAACCTGACTCCTGAATACATTTATCAGGAACCAGAACTTTAGCCGAAGTCTCCGGAGACGAAACTGCGGAAACTTGAGCTGAAGCAGGGGATTTATAGCAAAGAATATCTAAGGACTCCGTACGGTTATGGGAATCCCTCAATGCAACCTCTGCTGTCTGACTTGTGGACTCATTCTCTGAGGCTAAAACTGTCAAGGTTCTGCTCGCCACAAACCAGGGTCGGACCGCGAGGCTGAGGTGGGGTTGTAAAAGCACCGACCTGAGACCGCGCAGGCTGATCCGGATTGCGCAGTTCGTAGTCATATGTCGCAGGATCAGGATTAGAGAAGACAGCGTCGTCGTTGTACAAGCCAGGGTCAGAACAGGAGACGTCAGGATAAACATTGTCCATGCAGGAGTTCGGCAATAAGGAGATAGGAGAGACCCGCTTCAGCTTAGGAGCGCGGGGTTGGCCTTTGCGCGAGCGACGACCATGGCCCATGGTGCTGGTCACAGGAGATGGTAGGCAGACCAGAATAGCACACCGTCTTGCTGCACGGGTGCACCAGTGCTACAACGCAAAAGTCCTGAGCGGGCAAGGGAATCCACTGTTTCAGCGCAGGAACCAGGACACGGCCTCTCTATATTAGGGAAAGAGTAGGCCCCAGGAACCAGGAAGCTGTAGATACAGGGAAACCTCCGCTTCAGTGCAGGAATCCAGGAGACTGCAGAACGCAGGGACGAAACCTCTACTTTAGTGCAGGAATCCAGGAGGCTGAAGGACGCAGGGACGAAACCTCTGCTTCAGCACAGGGGAACAGAAGCTGAAGGACGCAGGGAATACCTCCGTATCAGCATAAGGGAACAAGCGGCTTGAAGGGAGCTGAAGGATGCAGGACGTAACCTGGAATCAGCATGGGAGAACAAGCGGCTTGAAGGAAGCTGAAGGACGCAGGGCGGAACCTGGTATCAGCAAAGGAGAACAAGCGAGAGCTTGTGGCAAAACAGTTGACATCCAGTTAGGACTATGCTCGGCAAGGAGCATTATGGGCAAGCAATACTTAAAGGCCAGCGGGCCAATCCCCGGCGGGGGTGTGAAGGTCCTGCCCCTAATGAGTGAATGCAAGTATAGTTTGCAATGAAAGGCTGCACAGCTGCAGTAGATACCAGAGGGAGTGTGTATTGCTTTGAGTGAATCCAGGCTGCAGCAAACCTCAGGAAAGCTGTTCCAGAACTGCACCGGTCTGCAAGGTAAGGTAACCAGTAAACCGTGGAGCGGATTCCTTACAGTACCCCCCCCTTCACGCGAGACCTCCGGGCGAACATGAGCACTCATAGAGTTGGAGGCCCGGGAATTGTTGCTGAACCGTCTAGGATTGGGGCTAGAGTCGTACTCCAGAGACTCATGATTAGTCCTTAGTGTACCCCCACCCCCCGGTGAGAACTGTGGCCAGACAGGACCATCCATGGGCCTTGGGGACATTGAGTTGTTCCTAAAATTCTTTAGGTAGAAAGGGCATCCGTAAACGAGCAGTTCTTTGGTGAGTACAGTTCTAGGATATAAGATTGATGGAGGAAACATCCTTGGTACATGGCTTGCCTCGCAAAATGTCTTGGAAATCCAGGGCTGTGAAGAACCAGAGAGTTCCAGAGCAAAAACAGTAGAAGAACCCCCACTGAAAGCCCAGTCCTTAATAAAGAAACCTGAATCTAGGATCAGCGGCCCTGATAGTTGATCGAATACACCAGAAGGAACTTTATAACAGAAAAAGTCTTGGCTGACCACTGCATGTTGGAATTTGCGAGGAATTTTTCCTCTAGAAGGCTCCCAAGTAATGGTTAGTAAGGGTATAGGCTGGTTAGAAGCATCTCCCGGTATTGGTATGGAAGGTGACAAGGCAAGCAGTAAACCAGGCATAGGGACCGAAATCTTGGGATACGTACAGAGTATTTCCAACTGAGAGGAAATAACAGGGGCAACCGAAAATTCCGAGGGACAAAACCATGGTTTAGCAGGAGCAGAGAAGCAAACAACAGTAGAGCTCTCCAATACTGGGAAATCTTCATTGGGAGATAATATTGTCAGTGAATCAGGAATAGTCCTTGGGATCTTCAAATCAGTAGCTTGAGAAAAAGGCAGAGCCAGGGTAGTGGTGGGAGGGAAGCTAACATCAGAAGCTGAAGTCTGTACCTCAATGACAGGGCCCTGAGAATCAACAAGCAGCAAGTATGAACTATGAAAACTCTTAATGACATGCACCTTAGGAGTACAAAGAGTCTTCTCTAAAACTGCAATGGCCCTAACCACAGGGGTACCTAACCTGACAAAAACATGAATTGGTGTGTTTTCTAGTGCAAAATCTCTGATCACAGGACTCCTAACCGATAGTGAGGGTATCTGGGTTTGATTAGAGAAAAAATCAGATGTATTGATAAGTGACATAGAAACACTTACTGAGATACTAAATTTGCTGGACATGTGAGAAAAAATACCCTTTAAGACAGGAGCTTTAATCTCCCCCCCGAGTAACCCCATGTTTGCTGGGACATATTTAGACACAGTACTGAGGGACTGGGTTTCAGCAAAGGCAGGACAGCTAAAAAGCTCAAATTTAAACCCCAGGACTTGTAATATGTGCATGGTGTCCTCAGACAGTACTAAGGGAGTGACCGCAGATATGCTGATCCCCAAAGGATTAGCCTGGAGAGAGAAATCAGGAGAGCCCCCAGACAGGATACCCCTTATAGAAAGAGCCTCAGAATCAGAAGGAGAATCATTACCTCTCAGAGTCTCAAAACTAGTAAGACACAATTCAGCGAAAAGGGAAACAGTATGCAAGCTTTTTACTGATCTATATGAAAAAGCGTCACTTTTGGGAGAAAACCGTGCGTCCGCAAACATTCCTGGGAACACAATATGAACCCCAGGAGAGACATACAGACTACTGTATGCCTTTAACCCTAAGCTTAAAGAGGAGAAGAACTCAGACAGTACACGGGGGTTAATCATAACTGTACTGGTCTCTGAAGTAGGTATTTGGTAAGGAATGTCTGGGAAACCAGAAATTACTGCAGACTCCATAATGTGGGAACTATGCGCTGAAGCAGGGATCACCGCTATGTGGGCGACAGGCTGGTTCAGTGAAATACCCGGGAGAAGGAACTCTGCGACCAAGCTTAGGGAAAAACCTGACTCCTGAATACATTTATCAGGAACCAGAACTTTAGCCGAAGTCTCCGGAGACGAAACTGCGGAAACTTGAGCTGAAGCAGGGGATTTATAGCAAAGAATATCTAAGGACTCCGTACGGTTATGGGAATCCCTCAATGCAACCTCTGCTGTCTGACTTGTGGACTCATTCTCTGAGGCTAAAACTGTCAAGGTTCTGCTCGCCACAAACCAGGGTCGGACCGCGAGGCTGAGGTGGGGTTGTAAAAGCACCGACCTGAGACCGCGCAGGCTGATCCGGATTGCGCAGTTCGTAGTCATATGTCGCAGGATCAGGATTAGAGAAGACAGCGTCGTCGTTGTACAAGCCAGGGTCAGAACAGGAGACGTCAGGATAAACATTGTCCATGCAGGAGTTCGGCAATAAGGAGATAGGAGAGACCCGCTTCAGCTTAGGAGCGCGGGGTTGGCCTTTGCGCGAGCGACGACCATGGCCCATGGTGCTGGTCACAGGAGATGGTAGGCAGACCAGAATAGCACACCGTCTTGCTGCACGGGTGCACCAGTGCTACAACGCAAAAGTCCTGAGCGGGCAAGGGAATCCACTGTTTCAGCGCAGGAACCAGGACACGGCCTCTCTATATTAGGGAAAGAGTAGGCCCCAGGAACCAGGAAGCTGTAGATACAGGGAAACCTCCGCTTCAGTGCAGGAATCCAGGAGACTGCAGAACGCAGGGACGAAACCTCTACTTTAGTGCAGGAATCCAGGAGGCTGAAGGACGCAGGGACGAAACCTCTGCTTCAGCACAGGGGAACAGAAGCTGAAGGACGCAGGGAATACCTCTGTATCAGCATAAGGGAACAAGCGGCTTGAAGGGAGCTGAAGGATGCAGGACGTAACCTGGAATCAGCATGGGAGAACAAGCGGCTTGAAGGAAGCTGAAGGACGCAGGGCGGAACCTGGTATCAGCAAAGGAGAACAAGCGAGAGCTTGTGGCAAAACAGTTGACATCCAGTTAGGACTATGCTCGGCAAGGAGCATTATGGGCAAGCAATACTTAAAGGCCAGCGGGCCAATCCCCGGCGGGGGTGTGAAGGTCCTGCCCCTAATGAGTGAATGCAAGTATAGTTTGCAATGAAAGGCTGCACAGCTGCAGTAGATACCAGAGGGAGTGTGTATTGCTTTGAGTGAATCCAGGCTGCAGCAAACCTCAGGAAAGCTGTTCAAGAACTGCACCGGTCTGCAAGGTAAGGTAACCAGTAAACCGTGGAGCGGATTCCTTACAAAAACGAAGGCATTAACTTGGAGGCAGCAAGAATTTACAGGGGATAATGCAGACAATGCCTGAGAGTAAAACATAGGTAATCTTCTCTCTGTATTAGGAGAGACCAGGATTCTCTCCTCTGGAGCTAGGGGCGTGACCATGGCTGACAGAGAACAGGGATTTACCAAAGGAAACTCAGAGAGCTGCCCCACAGAGGTTAATACAGAAATGACCCTGGGAACAGAACTTAGGGATTCCTTCTCTGACGGGGAAAGCGCACAGGACTGCCTAGCAGAGGTTAAAGCTGGAAAACCCTCAAGACCTGGAGTGACAGATTCGGAGTTAGAAATATGGGAACTAAGGGACTTATTCTCTGATATTAGAACCTTAGTGTTGGTTAGTGAAACATATGTATTCTCCAGGGGAACCTCACAGGACTGATCGGCAGGGGTTAAAGCTGGAAAACCCTCAAGACCTAGAGAAAGGGCTTCTGAGCTAGAAATAGGAGAACTAATGATACTATTCTCTGATACTAGAACATTAGTGTTGGGTAGAGAAACATATGTATCCTCCAGGGGAACCTCACAGGACTGATCGGCAGGGGTTAACGTAAACCTATCATTGGTGTCAGGGAACCCGGGCATACAATCAGAGCTAGGGACTGTGGCAATTACTACGCTGGGAGATATTGGTAATAGTTCCGTTTGGTCATCTCCTGGAGAGGGAGATACGTCCCCCGGTTTAGCGACAGGACTGGCAAGCGAGGGAAACCGCCAAAGGACGGCGTTAGCGGGCAGGGGGCAATCCTGTTTTAACAAGCAACCATCCAATACCAAGGAAAGTACATGCAGCGTGTCGTGAGCGAGAGCCACCATGGCGGAAGGGTCCGGGAGTACTACAGGAATGTCCAAAGATAAAGCCAGGGCATTGAGTGTACTACAGGCGTTGACCAGTTCCACAGGACACACCTTATCCCCAGTTAAAGGGGAATCAGGAGAGAAAGCACTGTTTGCACTGGCCAAAACACTGGCCAGATACTGTTTTAAGTCTCTGAGGCAGTAAGCCTTACAAACCAGATCATTACGGCATTTCTTTTGCAAGGGAGTTAAGCCCTCCGACATAAACGGATCTTCCATCAGAGGTATTATATCGCATATATAATCATTCTCAAACTGGGACTGGTCTACAGACCGGGACAGGTTTTTAGGAAAAAACTTACCAACCCACACCTCAGCGGGGTCCGAGTTTGTGAGGCCGAGCATACTGTAAGGGTTCTGCTCGCCACAAACCAGGGTCGGACCGCGAGGCTGAGGTGGGGTTGTAAAAGCACCGACCTGAGACCGCGCAGGCTGATCCGGATTGCGCAGTTCGTTGTCATACGTAGCAGAATCAGGAAAGGAGAAGACAGCGTCGTCGTTGTACAAGCCAGGGTCAGGACAGGAGACATCAGGATAAACATTGTTCAGGCAAGAGTTCGGCAACAGGTAGTCAGGAGAGCCCCGCTTCAGCTTAGGAGCGCGGGGTTGGCCTCTGCGCGAGCGATGACCATGGCCCATGGTACTGGTCACAGGAGATGGTAGGCAGACCAGAGTAGCACACCGCTTTGCTGCACGGGTGCACCAGTGCTACAGCGCAAGAGTCCTGAGCAGCTGGGGAATCCTCTGTAACAGCGCAGGAACCAGGACACGGCCTCTCTAGATTAGGGAAAGAGTAGGCCCCAGGAACCAGGAAGCTGAGGATACACAGTGAAACCTCCGCTTCCGTGCAGGAATCCAGGAGACTGAAGGACGCAGGGACGAAACCTCCGCTTCAGTGCAGGAATCCAGGAGGCTTAAGGACGCAGGGACGAAACCTCTGCTTCAGCACAGGAGAACAGGAAGCTGAAGGACGCAGGACGGAACCTCCGCTTCAGCACAGAAGAACAAGCGGGAGCTTGAAGGAAGCTGAAGGACGCAAGGCGGAACCTCCGCTTCAGCACAGGAGAACAAGCGGGAGCTTGAAGGAAGCTGAAGGATGCAGGGCGGAACCTCCGCTTCAGCACAGGAGAACAAGCAGGAGCTTGTGGCAGAACAGGTAGTGACATCTAGTAAGGACTATGCTCGGCAAGGAGCATTATGGGAAAGCAATACTTAAAGGCCTGCGGGCCAATCCCCGGCTGGGGTGTGAACTGTACTGCTCCAATGAGTGAATGTAAGTATAGGTTGCAGTGATAGGCTGCACAGCTGCAGTAGATACCAGAGGGAGTGTGTATTGCTTTGGTGAGTGAATCCAGGCTGCAGCAAACCTCAGGAGAGCTGTTCCAGAACTGCACCGGTCTGCAAGGTAAGGCAACCAGTAAACCGTGGAGTGGATTCCTTACATTTACACATGTTTCAGTTTATTAGTTAATATTTGTTAAATTAATTCTTTTTCACCACTGTATTGGGATTGGTAGAGCGCCATCTAGTGTTTTTTTCTGTATACGGAGATTATCGAGTATACTAGAATAGAACGATTTTATAAAAAAAATGCCAGTTTGAGCTTTTCGCCAGTTCCCCCACGATGTGTTTGGTCAGGAGCCAGGAGCCAGAAATCGCGAGAAAATCCATTCCCTGCATGATTTAACCAACTCATCAATGCTTTCTGAATAGCTACCTAGCACATTCTTGCGAGAACTGCTCAAAATCCTCGATGAGTTGGTTATCAAGGCTACTACAATTGACCCCATTTTGTTTTATAAAGATTATGCTCCCTTGGTAATTTTGATTTCTTTTGTTTCACTAACATGATGGTAAATCAAACTTTCTAGAAACCAGGACAAATGTGAAAAGCAATTAAAGAGAAAATAGATAGATTAGTTTCATAGGACAGTCAGTATATAACCTCCTTTTTATTTCTGTACTATAGTATGCTTGTAAATATACTGCACACTAGCTTAAAGCTATTTTAAGTAGAACACTGGGATTCCACTATGTGAAATTGGAACAAGCAAAGTACTGTATGTACAATGCATATGTTTCAGAAACCATGATTTATGTCTAATCTATCTACTGTAAAGTGATGTCCGAAACTATTCAACATTTTTTGCGCTTTTCCCCCCAATATTACTTCCTTGCAAAACATTTTACCAAACCACAAAGGGCTAATAATGTTGCGAAATTAGTCTTATATTTTGTCATTCGCAATCTTTTAGCATCATATCGCTAAGCAGTGAGCAAAACCTGGTGTGTATGCCCTATGTATAGTCAGCATTAATTGAATCTAGCGAATATAGAGAATTTGGCAAATTTGGACTCCTTGCTTGGTGAATCACTTGATTATGTTTTTTCACAGCTGAAAAGTGGTAACCTTTGCCTGGTTTGCGACTTGTGGAAAAAGTTTAATCATCAATTATTTCCTTTTATTTTTCTTAATTTAAATTTGTTAGCCCTATGCTTTCATGCTTTGTTGACTTAGACCACTGGATGAAATGGTTAACTAGAATGTTTCTAACCTGATCTTGAATGACAGGCATGTCAGTTAGTTAAAGGATATAATAGATATTGAATAAGCCCTTGTTTAAATTGACCCAAGTCTAAAAATATGATCAGTTGACAAGCAGCATACTTGCATCCCCAGAGACAGGAAGTGTCTTAACTTAATAAAAAGGTTTTTATATTTATTTTATTTTACAAGTAGGCATTTTACTGACAGGCAATGCATGCATCAGTTACCTAGATTTAACATACAGTATATACAGATGTAGCAGACACTATTTCCAGTGTTAACATTAGTTAACACATAATATAATGCATTCAATAACAATTGGGGTATTTCCTAAACCATTGTTTTTATTGGCAGTACTGTTACAGTACATGATGTGCCAGCATTAACAAGTGCAATAATGTCTTCTAGATCTGTACCACTGATGCTAGTTCATCCTGTTCCAATGTGGAATATCACATTAAAACACTGTGATACTATGAGACTGAAACAGGTTGGGGTATATGTAGGAGCCATACTGTGAATGAAATCTTGAGACTCTTCTGTTTTTACAGTACTAGGATTTTATTACCTTTCTTTTTCAGCAAAAACTTCTATCTTATCTAGGTTATAAGCATTGTTTTTCATCTCATTTGAATTTAACAATATCTTATTTTTAACTCCATAAATTATAATCCAAATAGTGTATGTAATTTCAAATATTTTTTTAACAAATAGGAATTAACTGCTTTGTACCGAGCCTCCACTCTCTGACATTATGAAATGTACTTAAGCATGTTGCTAACGATGCGGTTTACCCTATAAGACAGGCCAAATAACAAATAGTGTAAAGGACATCCACTAGGCCCTCCAAGAATTTGTATTTGATGTCAACGTTTATTAAACCTGAATCAATATTTCGCTCTGCACACACACTTTTCAGAAAAAAATGAAGATGAAACTCGCTGAATATAAAACCTCAAAAGTTGAAAACATGCAAAAGCATGTGACGTTATCGACCCAGCTTTAAAACATGTACAACAGTACGGCCCCCTAATGGTGAAGTGAACAGAGGAGAAGGGGTAGAGGAGGAGCTAATAGCAACAGGTCAGAGAAAGGCAGTAAATGGAGAAAAATAAATATAAATGTAGAGCAGGGGTGTAAAGGCAAGGGTGGCAGCAATGAACATAAAAGAGTAACCTGATAATAGAAAATAACAAATAGTATAATACAATGTTGTGAGGACTACATAAAATATACCATTGATGACATTAGAAAGTTGATAGTCACGGTTAGGGATGGTATTTATATTTATTTATAAAATGTTTGAGCAGGAAATAATGCATTGAGAGTTACCTCTCATTTTTAATAATGGACTTGGGACAAAGTTACTATATGTTGACAATACAAGTTTACGTTATATGAGCAGAGGTTATGCAGTATGTTATATTTACAGAGATCTTGGATGCAGTTAGTGTTATGTTCATATGTAACAGTTACAGACCAGATTAAAATGTGAAATATCTGAAGTCTTCAAAGAACTTCAACTGAAGGCAGCCTTGAGAGTCTCTGGTAGGTTGATCCTTATGTGAGGTGCGCAGTAACCAAAGGAACATATTTTTTGTCGAATTTTTTCTGACTGTGAATAGTATTTTGAAGTCATATCTAAGGTCATAAGTGCTGCACATTGCAGGGCGAGGCACTTGTTCAGATAAATGGGTATCTTGCTCAAAACGTATTTAAAGGAAGGAACAATGTACCTTATACTTGGACTCAAGAGATAGCCAATCTAGTTCCTGTAGCATTTTGCAATTGGTGTGTGTTGTAGCTACATTTTAGGACAAACTGGCATAGTGAGTTGTAGACGGTGTCTAGTTTCCTAAGGTAAGTTTTGGGTTCTGTAACGTATGCTCATATTTATACTTTTATCATATTATAATAGTGCTCATCTCTGATAGGAAGCAGACCCGTAGGGCTATGGTAAGATCACTGACCAGAGCCAGGGAACAGAGTCCTGTTAGAGCAGTAGAGATTCAGGCAGAGGTCAAGGAAGGCGGCAAATGTGCAAGTCTGGACACAGGCTGCTGTAAAGGCAGGCAGCACAGGAGTGGTGGTCAGGGTCACAGGCTGATGTCGGCAACAGGGAATCCAAAAGAACAGCGAGGGCTCAGGACAGGACTGGCTCAGGAATCAGAACACAAAGGGGACAAGAACACAAGGAAAAACATACAATGTTCAGACAGGGGCTGGGGGTCACTGACTGCTATTTAAGCCCGGGAACAGGTGCAGCCAATAACCAAGTTCAGGAAGAAGCTTGTCAGGAACAAAGATGGCCACAACAGCCACATAAGGGTTGCTTCCAGTCCAGGAAAAACCTGGACTGGAACCCTTACACATATACAGTATTTCACATAATTTATACTTGATTTAATTTTATACTTTAGGGCCTTTTTGATATTTTATTTGTCATTACCGCATGTTTCTAATACATTTCCATGTGTGATGTTCTGATGTGCAGATATGTCTACTTTCCTATTTTTTTTTACAAAGTATTTAAGATAATTATCCTAAAATATTCCATTTATCGTTTTTTCTTTCAGCCTTTGAACTATGAGAAGAAGAATGTATATACTCTTAATATTGAAGGAGTGAACACTCACTTGGATTTCCGCTTTTCTCATCTGGGACCCTTTAAAGATACAACAATGTTGAAAGTTATTGTGGGAGATGTAGATGAGGCTCCATTGTTTACTATGCCATTCTATCAGATGGATGTTTATGAAAATGCAAATATTGGAACTGTAGTGGGAATGGTAACAGCACATGATCCGGATAACACTAACAGCTTAGTAAGGTACAGTAAGTTCAGTGTATTTTAAAATATATGTGACAATAATTTGCTTAATATGTTTGGCCTTGTTTACACTGCACTAGCATATACTGTAAAGTTTATATTTTGAATAAGAACTTGCTGTTCACATTAAAATGTACTGTATAGTAGCTGTCAAGAAACCATGTGATTCACAAGCCAATGTCAACATTTATGTCATTTTGTTATGTTATGTATATTTCCAAAATGGGAGTTTCCATGAGTAATAACAGGAATGGTGTTAAAACCCTAATAGGTAATACACCTTGAATACTTATCTGTTAAAACACCTTAATACATTATCTAAGGGAAGAGATGACAATATTTATGATTTTTGTATACTGATCTGTGTGGTTGATTTCAAGTGCTGGTTGTATTAAGTGTGACGTTAGACCCAGAAGGAAAGGGAAGTGCTATGTATACTAGCTGGGGTGGTTGAATTTGGGGAGTGTGCAGTGGGTTCATTTATTTTTTAAAGTGTGGGGTAATTGAAGCCTGTAACTTTTTTTCCTTTTTTCCTTTTTCCTGCCTGAGGCAGCTTGGATGTGGTTAGTTTATTGCTAACCTAGCACACCTGGTGGGTGTGCCTATTTAAAAAAGAAGCTTCTAACGAATTTTGAGCTTGCGTATACTAATCTGTGTGGTTGATTTCAATTGCTGGTTGTATTAAGTGTGAAGTTAGACCCAGAATCAGTTTGACCAAGGAAACGGTTAAGCAACTTATAGTATATTAATAATAATCATAATAATAGCATGTTCTTGTATAGCGCTGCTAGTTGTACGCAGCGCTTTACAGAGACATTTTGCAGGCTGAGGTCCCTGCCCCGTGGAGCTTACAATCTATGTTTTGGCACCTGAGGAACAGGGAGATAAATTGACTTGCCCAAGGTCACAAAGAGCCAACGCTGGGAATTGAACCAGGCTCGCATGCTTCAAACTTTCAGTGCCAGTCAGTGTCTTTACTCACTGAGCCACTCCTTCTCCCAGTACAGTTTATTGTTAATACTTATAAACTTCATAGTTGCTATAATGGGCAGGATTTAAAATCCACTCAATGCACATCTTGCCACATGTATGTGCACTTGGAGCAGCTGTTCAAGGGAGCATACTGCTGTGAGAAGTGTGAGTGGGTGGTCTCTTTAGAGTCAGATATTGCTGATCTGAAGAGCCAACTTACAATATTACACAGCCAACTTACAATATTGAGGGACATTGACAATCTTGAAAGGGCATTAGAGTTCACTGAGAAGGCCCTTACTTCGACTAGTTGTGCAGATGGTGGGGCTTTTAGTGAGGATCAGGTAGGTAGCTGGGTAACAGTTAGAAGGGGAAGCAGAGGCAATAGAGAGAGGCAGTTAATTTCTGAGCTGACACATCCCAATAGATTTGCCATATTGAGTGAAGATATTGGGAGTGTCAGGGCAGACATGCCAAGGCCAGTGGAGACTAATTCCTCTAGCAGCCAGGGGAATAGTTCCTCCAGTACAGAGGGGACTCAGGATGCACAGATACCAAGAAAGATTATGGTGGTAGGGGATTCCATTATTAGGAAGGTAGGTATGTTGCCATGACTGCATGAACCGAACAGTTTGTTGTCTCCTGGGTGCTCGGGTTCGGAGCATTGCAGATCGGGTAGACAGATTTTTGGGGGGGCTGGGATTGACCCGGTGGTCTTGGTACATGTTGGCACCAATGACAAAGTTAGAGAAAGATGGGGGGCCCTAGAAAATGATTTCAAGGATCTAGGCCAAAAGCTTAATGCAAGGACCTCCAAGGTAATATTTTCTGAAATTCTACCAGTGCCATGTGCTACCACAGGGAGACAATCAGAGATTAGGGAGGTTAATGCATGGCTAAGAAAGTGGTGTAGGAAGGAGGGGTTTGGGTTTTTAGAGGACTGGGACTCCTTTTCTGAGAGGTGACATCTAAATTCTAGGGACGGATTGTCCCTCAATGAAGAGGATCTTGTGTGCTAGGGGGGAGAATGTTAAAAAGGTTGGAGGAGAGTTTAGGAAGGAGGGGGAGGGGAATGAAACAGATAATGAACTAAATAGAATAGAAGAGGAAACAAGGGGTTATGGAGGTTGAATGGGGGCATGTGCGAGTTTGACAAGCAGTGAGACACCCATAGTACATAAAGATAATACTAGAAAACTATTAAAGACTAAACCAAGTTGGCGCAGAAAGGAAGGAGCAGATAAGATAATAGTGCATGCTGAAAAAACTTAAATGCATGCTTGCTAATCCAAGAAGCCTGACAGATAAATGGGGAAGCTTGAATTAATAGCTGCAAAGGAGCAGTATGATATCAAAGGCATTTCTGAAACATGGTGGGATGAAACGCATGACTGGGCAATTAATTTAGAGGGTTATTCCCTTTTATGGAAGGATCGAGCAAATAGAACAGGAGGTGGAGTATGTTTATATGTTAAACCGGATCTAAAACCTATTATAAGGGAAGATGTTTATGAAGGGAATAATGGAAATGTAGAGACCTTGTGGATAGAAATTAGCAGTGGAGGTAAAAGTACTGTACAATGAAAATGTTTGTAGGGATATGCTATAAACCACCAAATATCGGTGAGATTGAGGAAGGTAAAATACTTTTGCAAATGCAGAAGGCATCAAAACTAGGTCATGTTTGTATAATGGGTGATTTTAATTATCCAGACATAGACTGAGGCAATGAGATTAGCATTACAACAAAAGGAAATAGGTTTTTCGGGGTGCTTAAAGATAATGATATGACCCAAATAATTAAGGAACCAACCAGGAGAGGGGCAATACTGGATTTTTAATATCAAACAATGGTGAAGTAATAACAAATATTCAAGTCCTGGAAAATTTGGGTAACAGTGATCATAACATGGTCTCATTTGAAATAAATTATCAAAAAACAGATGATTTCAGTTCGACAAAGACCTTAAACTTTAGAAAAGCAGATTTTAATAAACTGAGGTCTAATCTACAAGTAATACACTGGGATGATGTTTTGCAGGGGAAAATGTAGAAGATAAATGGGCAGTCTTTAAAACATTGTTAGAAAAGCACACTTATCAGTGTATATTTTTGGGTAATAAGTATAAAAGAAATAAGTCAAAACCAATGTGGCTAAATAAACAGGTAGGGGGGGGGGTGGACAAGAATAGGAAGGCGTTTAGATTCTTTATGTCAAAAGGGATGGAGACATTGTATCAGAATTCTAAGGAATGTAATAAAAATTGCAAAATGGCAATCAAATTAGCAAAAATGGATAATGAAAAAAGGTTTGCAATAAAAAGTTAGATCAACCGTAAAAAGTTATTTAAGTACATTAATAACAAAAAAATGAGAAAATAAAATATAGGACCCTTTCAGTGTGAGATGGGTAGGCAGATTATTGGAGATAAGGAAAAAGCTGAGGTATTAAACAAATTCTTTGCCTCTGTGTTTACCAGGGAAGAATCAATTTCAATAATAGTGCCGCAGGAGGAAGCCACAACCTCCATATTAATGAACAATTGGTTAACTGAGGAAGAAGTTCATAAGTGGCTTGAAAAAATGAAAGTAAATAAGGCACTTGGCCCTGATGGTATACAATCACGAGTACTCAAGGAGTTAAGTCCAGTAATAGCCAAACCATTGCATTTAATATTCAAGGATTCCATTTCCAAAGGCTCAGTACCACAAGATTGGCATAAAGCAGATGTGGTAAGGAGAAGGAGTGGCTCAGTGAGTAAAGACACTGACTAGCACTAAGTTTAAAGCAGGGGGGCCTGGTTCAATTCCTAGTGTCAGCTCCTTGTGACCTTTGGCAAGTCACTCTATTTCCCTATGTCTCAGGCATAAAAAAAAACATAGATTGTAAGCTCCACGGTGCAGGAACCTGTGCCTGCAAAATGTCTCTGTAAATCTAGCAGTGCTATACTATTATTATTATTATTATTATTATTGTTATTATTATGTGGTGCCCAGATTTAAAAAGAGAGCTAGATCACAACCGGGGAATTACAGACACTGGTTTTTTTTTTGTTATATCTGTTATCTAAATTTAGCATAAGTTTAACTTGACCTACGTCTTTGTTCAACCTCATCTACTATGTAACCATGTAACAAAAATGCAAAATTTACTCAAAAAGCTCAAAACTCAGTAATGGTTCAAATGCTACAGTATATTTCAAAAAGCATTTATATTTCAGAATACAACAGAAAGCACTACAAATATAATACTATTACCATCATTTTCATAATTTCTCCTTGGAATCAGTAATGCATACATATTTTTTTAATATGTTGAACACCCCATTACATAGCTACTGTACAGGTATGTCATAAAGTCTGACGCTCCAGGCCAGTGGCCCCATGATGTAGCAGCTACTGTATGTAATTTTTTTTTGTCATTGTCAAGGGGAGGTCAGGTTCTCTGCTCCTATGGATCACATTACGTGATCTGACCAAACAAGAAATGGAAAAGGAGACTCCTCCTCTTCCTTTTGTATCATCAGTGTTTTCATAATCATGGGATTGCTCCTGTGGTCCATTAACCATTTAAAGTATTAAAGATACATGTTCAAATGTATAGGAATAGGATTCTTAATGTAATTTTAAAGAATACAAGAGAAAAGAGACAGATAAAGATATTCTGATATCCAGCACAAAAAGTATAAGAAGGTACTCATTACAGTCATAAATTATCCCTGATAATTGTCTTTATTTCTCCTAGCAAAAGCATTTGAAATGTAAAAATAGAGCACAAAGTCTCAGATTTTTGACTGCCAGGGTAAACATTTGTTTGAAAATAATTTACCTTCCAAAATTGTGGTCTGCCGTGTAGTGGCTCAAGGGCTTACAACACTTTGGCCAAAATGTTAAACTAAAAGACCATTTTGTTTAATAGATATCTATACATATATATTTAGGCACTGTACCGTGTATAAGTTTCACTGGATGTGCACTGAGCTCTGTCTGTGTCTCATGTTCTGTCTTGGTTTTAAATAACTTCCAAAATTGTAGTCAGAAAATGTATTTCTCCAGTGAAACATTCTTATTTCTTACATGACTTCTAAAACCTCAAATGGATAGGTACAGGTGCAACTGCCGGTTATCGACCGAATCATAGGACAAAACCTTGGCCAATTTTCCAAATACCCTGCGAGATGGTCCGCATCAGACTTAGTGGCCCATCGGATTAACACAGTAGGGGTCCCTGCATTTTAATGGGACTTGCTCTGTATGAATCCTGCACGGCTGCTCCTGTCTGTAAGTGAAATGCAGTCAGAGATAGACAGAATCAGTCACTCTACCTGTGCGCCTCTAACAGGCGATCGCTGGGCTTTTAATTTCATTTTAAAAATAAAGTTTTGTAGCAGGGGGTTTCAGGAGCTGAACTGTATTGAATTTAGGTCTGGGAACTCCCTGCTTCATGAGTTAAATTCCCTGCTATTGGGTGCTGGTATCCCCGCAGCCATTTTTAAATTCTCACAGAGCACGTGATCGGGGATTTAAACAAACCAGAGAGATACCGGCAGCCCATAACGGGGTCTGTAACTTCGGGAAGCTGGGAGTCCCTGGACCTGAAACAAATGCGATTCAGCTCCGGAGACCCCCTGCTACAATACTATGTTATCAAAATAAAATTAAAGAAGCTTCATTACCTTAGCGGCTAACCGATAAAGCAATTAAGGGGTTAAGGCAGACAATCAAGGTTATTGGGTGAAGGGGGTACTTGGCCCAGGGTAGGTGGTTAGGCCTACTGCAAAGGCTGTGGGAGGAGTTAATCTCTTCATTACCATAGCAGTGGGAACTGCAATGGTAATGAAGGGGTTAACCCACAATCCACCCCACGCTACCCACCCAGTAGGCCTAATCACTCACCCTGAGTCAAGTATCCCAATCACCCAATCCCTCTACCCCCTATAAATATTAAAATACCTACTACCTACCAATATACAAATAACCCCCTGTATCCCAACAAACCCCCACCTCCCCTAACACATACAGTACAATAATGGGCACAATTACTGTTATCCAGATATGGATAATAGAGCATTTTCCCATTGTAAATAAAATAGCCAGCATAAACTAAATAAAACTTGCACTTATCCCTTGTAACGGACGTGCTCGACACAAACCAGGGACTGCAGGGCTGAGGTGGGGATATGGATGCTCCAACCTGGAGCCGTGAGGCTGAGTCTGGGTTGCTGATTCCGTAGTCGTGTGTAGCCAGGTCAGGGTTAGAGAGAGTAGCGTAGTCAAGAACCAGGCAGGAGGCACAGGAGCGATGGTCAAGGGTCACAGGCTGGGGTCCGCACCAGGGAAGCCTTCAGCATAGGGGCTTAGCACAGTGAAGGTCTCAGGAAAGAGAAGGCTTCAGCACAGTCCTCTGGAAGCAGGATAGGCCTTTTGAAGCAGAGAAGACTTCAGCGCAGGATTCAGCACAGGGAAGGCGTGAATAACGGGATGGCTTCAGCATAGGGGAAGCCTCAGGAACAGAGTAAGTCACAGGCCAGACAAAGCAGAGGTGCTTTTGACAAGCCAGGTTACAATGGATATGCTCAGCCCCTTCCTGGTGGAAGAGGCTGACCCTAAATAGCTTGGAGAGCTAATAGGTGCAGGGCTTCACAGGTAGCAACAAGGAAGACTGCAATGTAAGTCCAGGAACAGCTGTCACCAATCACTTTGTCCAAGGAGAGGTTTGCCTGGAACCTCTACAGCCATGTAAGGGTGAGTTCAAGAAAACCCAGGACTGGAACTCAAACACCCCGCCCCCTTCAGGAGAGACCTCTGGGCGATGAGAACCTGTCTCACTTGATAATCTTGGCGATTTGGAATTGTTTCTGAAAGATCTTGGACAGGTAGTAGACCTGCAGAAAGGCCATTTGTTAGCGAATACCATCTTTGAGAGAGAAAGCAGTGGTACTGTAATTGTTGACACACAGAATGCATCAGAGGAAGACTTGGGCATGTAGAGCTGTAGCAAAACTGGAGACTCAGACACAGGCACTAAGCCTGTCAGAAGGCCGCAAGACAGATGCCAGTTTCTTAGCAATAATCCTAGAGTACCAAGTAAGAAGTACAGACTGTTGGTCGGAATCAGAAGTAAAAAGTTCTAGTAGAGTAATTATATTACTCAGATTGGCATGTAAAAGTTCATGAGAATTTTCTGCCACAGGTTGAATCCGGTCACAGGACAGCATGGACAGTGACCGTGGGGGCCAAAGAAAGTCACCAATACAGTTCTCTTGTCAAAGTCGGGTCCAGTTTCACATAACTACTTATCTGTGACAGTTGAAGTGATGAAGTAGCTTTTTGCTGTGGGATTGGCAATCAGTAGGAGGCCAGCACCTCTGGGCAGGTGGGCTTCAGAAAGCATCAATTCAGATGCAAGGGAATCCACGGGCCGCAAACTTGATTTGGACGTGTGAGTCGTGGAATCAGCCACAAATACATCAGGCTCTGGAAGAGAATCAGTGTATAGGGGACTTGTCTCTGCAGCGGGGGGCACAGAATCTGCAGAGGAAGCACCAGACACCAAAGCACAATCAGAAAGAAGTATGCTCTTTCCCACAGTGGAAGCACAGGAAACATGGATGGGCACATCAGCACCACAAGGAAATCCAAGAGGAGGACATCAGTCTTTGAAGATGGCACTATGAAAGGGCACATGGCACTGCACAGGGATCAGTGAGTAGTAAATCTGTCTTTACAGTGGGAGACTGTGGATGAGGAGGTATATCAGGTATCAGAAAAATCCATGAGAGGTAATCCTGATTTGAAGCAGAAGTTTTAAAGTCAGTAATGGGTACCTCAAAATCTGTGGAAAAATATCAGCGAAACAGAGTTGTCTTTTGAGTGGGAGTTCCAGACTCAAAGGTTACATGAGGTACTTTAGGGAGAATAGTGAGAGGAAAACTATTATTTACTGTGGGAATTTTAGAGTCAGTAGTAAGTACATCCGACACTGCAGAGAAATCAGTGATACTTAAACTTGTCCTAGAAATGGGAGTCTCAGAGTCATCCACGGTTATAACATGCACTGCAGAGCAGTCAATGAAAGATACAGTATGTCTATCCCTGAAATGGATGTCTGAGAATAAGCAGTGGTTTCACAAGGTACTGCCAAGGGATCAGAGAAAGATGCACTGTTGTCTGAAGTGGGTGTCTGAGAATAAGCAGTGATTACCCTAGGTGCTGCAAAGGAATCAGAGAAAGATATGTTGGTCTCTGAAATGGTTGTCTGAAAATCAGCAGTGGCTATACTAGGTACTGCAGAGGGTGCAGAGAAAGATATGCTAGCCCCTGAAGGAGGGGGGGTGGGGGTCTGAGAAACCACAGTAGGTATAGAAATTACTGTGGAGAAGTTTAAGGAAAAAGGCTTAGAATCAAGGATAGATGTTTCAAATATAGCAGGGAACTCTGAGAAAGAGAAACAACTTAAAAACAGGATCCTTAGATGCATTAACAGAGAACTCAGACATGGCAAGGGAATCAGGGAAAGAGAAACCTGACCCAGAAGCAAGTGCACCGAACAATTCATCTTTAGTAAAAGTACCTGCAGGAGAGTCAGAGAAAGGGGAACTTGACTTTGAAAGAGTGCACGTGGAAAATTCATCTTTTTGGTCCTGGAATGCAATAATAGCTTGGGGGTCCCAAGAAAACAAAAATGGTGCCTGTAACAGGGTCTTATCCCTGTAACAGGCTTGCCTCTAATCCAGCAGTGTTCTAGTTAATTACTGGTGCAATCAACCCCACCTGCTAATCACAGATCTGTGAAATAATCTGTTCTGAGACAGGAAGTGAGGATTCCTTAGTCTCACCATTGGGGGGGGGGGGAGGCTGAACCAAGGGAGGACAGACAGAGATTCCTGAGCTTACATTGGGAGCTGACACATGAAAGCAGAGAAGCCTGCACACAGACACTGTCTTGAGCACAAAGGGCTGCTGATATCAAGACACCCAGAGAGTTATATTCCTGGATACAGGGGACCAAGGAACCTACCAGAGACTGACACTAAGGGCCACCTGCTTTAAGGTATCTCTTGAGACTTTGGGGAATAGGGTGGTAATAGGATTATCCCTCCAGCTCTGCAGATAGGGACTGGAAAGTAAGTTAGCCCTTACACAGGGATAGGCATTTGTTGTTTTGTTGTTTTCATATGTTTTCTGTGCTACTTAAGGGAAACAGACAATAAAGCCTTATTTTAATTTCAGCTTAAAACAGTCTCCATTGCGTACCTCTGAACGCGTCTCTTACAGTGCCCAAAGGGGTTTAGTAGCAGGACTTGATGCGCAGAAGAGCTGCAACAGAGCAGAGAGGCTGGCCGCGAAGCTGGGTCTGGATTGCGGATTCCATAGTCATGGGTAGCCGGGTCAGGATTGGAGAGAGCAGCGTAGTCAAGATCCAGGCTGGGGTCAAGGCAGGCGGCATAGGAGAGATGGTCGGGGTCACAGACTGGGGTCGGCACCAGGGAAGGTTTCAGCATAGGTGCTTCAGCCCAGTGAAGGCCTTGGGTAATAGAAGGCTTCAGCGCAGGCATCTGGAAACAGGATAGGCCTCTTGAAGCAGAGAAGACTTCAGCGCAGGCTTCAGCACAGGGAAGGCCTCAGGAATGGGAATGGCTTCAGTACAGGGGCTTCAACATAGGGAAGGCCACAGGAGCAAAGGATGCTTCAGCAACATGGGCTTCTGTACAGGGAAGGCCTGAGGAATGGAGAACATTTCAGCACAGGGGCTACAGTACAGGGAAGGCCTCAGGAACAGAGTAAGCCCCAGGCCAGGTAAAGCAGAGGTACTTGTGACAATCACAGGTTACAATGGATATGCTCAGCCCCTTCCTGGTGGAAGAGGCTGAGCCTAAATAGCATGGAGAGCCAATATGTGCAGGGCTGCACAGGCAGCAACAAGGCAGATTGCAATGTAAGTCCAGGAACAGCTCTCGCCAATTACTTAGTGTTGGTAGAGGTTTGCCTGGAACCTCTACAGCCATGTAAGGGTGAGTTCCTGCCAAACCCTGGACCAGAACCCTTACATTCCTGCCAGGATAAAGGCCATACTCGTCTTCCTCCTCATCCTCCCCATCCTCCATGGGCAGTAACATAACAATAATAAACTTATGGCCACTAACCCCTTAATCACCAAAGCTGTTATTAACCACTATAGTAATTTAAGGGGTAAACCTCCCTCCCCTGCTACCCACCTGGACGACCTAACCACCCTCCTATGGGCAACCACCTCCACCCTCTACCCATTGATTGGCATAGTGGTACACCATGCCCATATAATATGACATAATATGGACATGACAATGAGCAACCTAACAAAAAAAACAATAAACAACAATGAAACAAGCCAAACACAAAAAATCTACCAGAATTAAAAAAAGCAAACACCCAAAAAACCTGCAGCAAATAAAAACCGCATTGCATTGCCATTAAAAAACAATGTAAATAAACCAATTGATTGGCACAGTGCCACACCAATGCCCTATGGGCATGGTTTGTCACTATGTCAGTCAGTGGGTAACCGCTAAACAAAAAAACCTTCTGTAAACAAAAAAAACATTACATTTGAAAAAAAAATTCCACTGCAAATAAAAAAAACAGCAGCAAATAAAATCATTATATTTGAACTTAAAAAAATGCCAACTTCATTTAAAAAAAATACAATACTATCAATGTGTTTCTTACTTTTGATATCTTCACACCTTCCGAATCCGACTCCAGCAGCAACAGCACGGTAGAGCAACAGGTCAATTACGCAATTCTCCTCAACAGGTAAACGTATTTCTTCTTTCTTCCTCTTCATCTGTACTTGTAATACAATTGGAGGGAGATGTTGTCCCGTTGGCTTCTTTGCTTCAAATGAGACTCCTGTGACTTACAATTTGAGGGTCAAATGATACACCTCCAATCTGATTGGATGGTGTACCATGTGACAATTGTTTTTGTAATTGAAAGCATGTGACGTCATCAAATGGGAGGGAAGCCAGTCAATTAGGAAGGCTATGCTTAACTCCCTTTAAGATGACATCGCTAAAAACAAGATGGCTACCATAAAATGGTACTAGAACCAATCAGATTGGGAGATACACCAGGTGAGGCATCACATGGTATATCCCCAATCAGATTGGTTGTAGTAAACAATGTAACAGTTTAATTATTTTTTAAAGGATGTGACATCAGCTTAAAGGAATTTGTACCACAGCTATGGTAATGAAGGGTTTAACTCCTACCGCTACCTTCGCGATAGGCCTAACCACTCACCCAGGGTCAAGTATCCCCTTCACTCATTCCCTCTGCCCCAATAAACCCTGTAGTCTGCCTTAACCCCTTCATTGCCTTAGTGGTTAGCTGCTAAATTAATGAAGCTGCTTTAAATTTATTTTGATAACATAGTATTGTAGCATAGGGTCTCTGGAGCCGAATCACATTGATTTTAGGTCTGTGGACCCCCAGTTTCCGGAGTTACAGAGAAAAAGTGAAAAAAACATGCTCAAGATAGTGATGTGATATTACAGTAAGTGATTATTTAGTACCTTTACACAAACATATGTGAAAAAATCCTATGATGATTTACCATTAAACCAAAATAGAGCTGTGTTTATATACCAACAAGTGTATAAATAAAAACCTGTTGATTTCAAGTGAAATAAGTGAAGAGGCTGCTGCTGCTGTTGTCATGAGTTGGCTCAACAAACCATAGAACTATTAGCAAAAACAAAAAGAGAAAACAGTGCAAAGCCTCATAGTGTAGTATGTAAAAATTATATTAGATTGTAACAGCAGGTGAGTATCACATGTACATCAAATAGACATAATATTGGCATGGCATGTTAGGGACATGTTACCACATCAGCAACTGCACCAGGTCGCATCAATTCGAGCCAGTTGAAAAGGCAGAACTATCAGTCTGTAAAAACAACACAAGATGGTGCTCTCTATGCTCTCAACAGTACTCAGTGCAAAATCAATGCATATCATAAACAGTGTGTATTTTAAGTGACTAACACAACACAATAAAGTGAAAGTATGTGCACAAAAGATATAATAAGTGCATTTAAATAAGTGCGATAAATTGAAAACAAGGCTGAAAATATCACTCAAACCCTTAGAAAGGACTGTTTCACGGTCCAATAAGAGAATTTGCTGAAAAAAACAGAGGAGCGATGATGAACCTTATAAAAAGAAAAAAACACTACATAGTGCAATATTGTATGTACAATGAAGTGAAAAAATAGGAAGCTCCCAATTGCAAACTCACAATAAAGTAGATAATAAGGAGCAGGGTGACAATATGGTCTGCTTTCCACCGTACGGTAGCAAGTCTACCCCTGTGGACTCAAGGCTGCCTCCCGGGAGGACCCTTCCTGGTTCAATGTGCTGGACAGGATAGCTGGACAGACGTCTGGAGACAAGTGAATAATTCGGACACAAGGTATCATTCTCACTCACTGGTCTGCTTTAATGGGCATATGCATCAGTTCTTATAGCCCTTTCGGGGCGTTGTCACAAATATGTAATTCATTCAGATTGCCAAGTTGCCATGTACACTTAACAGAAGCCAGTTATCCTTAACAATGCCTATTTCTCTCAGCTAACCCCCAGTTGCCATGGCTATATTACATTGCTGACAGGACTGTTTGAATATTTTAGGATTCCGGTCAAACAGGACATTTGGGGCTTGATCTCAGCAGGGAGCAACTGTATTAGAAGTGACTTCTGGTCTCTGTGTTAAAACAGAGTTCCCATACTTTTTCCCTACAGCTAAACACATTGTATCTGAGCTGTCAAAAATGGAGCGTATATTCTTAAACATATAAATATAGGACCCCTACCAAAATATACATTAACAATTCCCTCCTTTTGTCATAACATGGCAACATTGCAAAATAGGAGGAGCACATGGTTAATACAGTTGAGGTAGCCACCGGTGTTTCTCTAAAACTCCTAGCACACATACATTTGCACATCATAACTAGCGAATTATGACGACTAAAGGATTTCTGAGAATTGGTGGGGGCTAATTTCTACTGGGAGCGATTGCACAAACATCCTTGCACGCATCTTTAATACTGCATTTACTCAGAATGGCAAAACAGACAAAATAGATGCCATGGGCAAAATGGCGGGCTTCCCATCCTTTCCGTGTGGTTGACTCACACCCCTGGGTGACCTCCCCACCTTCCTCATATCCAATTTTTCTCAGTCCCCTCTTATCCTTAAGAGACAGTCTATTTAAGGAACGGTTAATCATTGCATAGCCCTGCTGGACCAGGAAGTGGTCTTTTTGTGCATGACTTGACTCCTTTTCGGCCATTTTCTCAGCCTAGTTGATTTCTTCTTCGGTCTCTTCTTCTGGGGGACTGCTGACATCTTCAGCACCGAAAAGAGGCATAGCGTCGTTGGGGGGTTGCAACGCACTTCTGGACCAAAGCTTTGCTGTACATAACAGATACATAGAGAGTGATGAGTAGGACAAACACACATACAAAAGCATTCGCTAGCTTTGCTCCCAGCGAATCAATCCAACTACCAAGTTCCAGTGGATCCTGAAACTTTAATAACATACAACATTGCTCTTTTAACTAGGGCGCATACATACATCTTCCTTTGAGGCTAAAATATAGTCTAGAGCCACTCTATTCTGTAGGGCCATCTAATCTGAACCTGTTCTACAGTAACCAAACTCCTTCATTTTGGGTATAAACTCACCAACACTTGTTCTTTCCATAGACTACTTTTTTAACCCTGGTGTATTGAGTATATTTCTCCTGTTTCTGAGTCTACCTATGGTCAATTCCTTTGTTATAGAGTAAAACACGTGTCATCAGTGGGCTTACTATTGGAATCGTGTGCCAATTTGAACCTAGTGATAGATATCTGTGATTCATAAAGACCACAGAAAAATGAGAATGGCTAACAAGGCTCTCCGCAGAGCATTTCCACTACAATTTTGTCATCTCTCTGTGGGTTATACTTCCACAGGCCCAAATGATACATACATCTTACAATTCTAATTTAAACACACTCTATAAAAATATTGAGTCCTTGAAAAAAAAAAAAATGTTCGGGTCTCGGCCTGGAGTCTTATTTCCCCCGGAGGCAGTGGCTGTGTGTGATGCTGGGATGAGCTTTATTAAATGGGCCTTTTCATCTGGGATGAAAAACGTTCTTGCGTAGGTGCACTTTCAACTTTGCCCTTTGCCTAGAGAGACTCAGAAAATATATTAGTTGCATACTAATTGTTTTATTACCAATAACATAGTCCCTAATTAGTTCCTTAAAACTACTTATAGTCATAAATCATCCTATAAGTATCTCATAAGGAGATAATTTATACCTAAGAATAAATTCCTGTATCAATTTCCTTACCACTGTCTTAGCGTCCGCATATAGACAGGAGTAGAACTTTAACTAAAACCTATCTAATAATCTAATGCGATCTATCTATAGATTACTTAAAATACCACACTGTTCCCATAAATCATATACTGCCTTCACAAATGCTGGGGCTCACTAATCAATTATCTTTCCCTCCTTTTCACATATAACGCATGTGCTATGCGAACAGTATTTAAAATTAAAATGAGGCAGGCGATGTTAAAAAACCTCATGCTTGGAACAAAACTTATTTACACACAAACAGAACACAGAATACAGACACAAAACAAACAGAATTTCACACAATAGACCTGACACCTTTGGGAATAAAATTTGCATTAAAAAAACAAAACCTCAAAACCTTACTGATTATAAATATAATCTGCTTTAGTCTCTTGACAGAAACATTTAAAACACAAAATAATGTCTGGTTTGCTGAGAGAACAACCTGTAGAATAAGAAATTATTGACAGATTTAAATTTGGGGAGAAAAAATGGTTAAAAATGTATAAAATATTAAATATATAATCAACTCTGCAGAAAAGTAATTCCATTGAAAACTTTACATTAGTCAATTTAAAACTGTATTTGTCCAACTCCAGGCATACAGCAAGCTGAGATAACTTTCTGGGAATCTTGCCAAACTCCCTGAACAAAACAGATAACAATGATTAATTACTGGAGTTTAACATACACTGCAATACACTTCGGGACAGCTTAAAATATGAAGCTCCTTACTCGGCCCGATACAGGATAAAATTTTATTGGTATTCAAAAACAAAACCTGGATTTTTTTTTTAAACAGGAAAATATAGGCTTAACATACACTTTAATCAGTTTATCGTTACTGGTTACACACAAAAAGAAACAAAAATAATATAAACAAAAATACCAAAACAAGGCAATGCAAAACCGTTTGATCCTGCCTGCAAACTATATTAATAAAAATATCCTCTCTCCCCATATTATAACTATCCTTTTAAAACCAATTTGAAAATACTGAGCTTCTACAGTAGTTAACTTTCATGTCTGGAATGTGCCCTGCCCTTATTTCTTTGTCACGTGTTCACCTAATTCTGTCTATGGAAATTCAGGGGGAAAGAATGTCATTCTGTTTAAGGAAACAAATCGCCTGGCCAGTACGATAAATATCCTTATTTTTTCCAGTGACCGGACTGATTACAAAAAATGGTAAAGATCAATTGATTTTCCCAAATTTTGTCCTTTCTTTCTCCTCCTCTCTTTCCACGGACAACCAAACTCTCCCTGCCCAGTGTTGATTAATATGTATTTTAGTTTGGGTGTACACCTTTAAAAATTAAACTTTCAACGCAAGCAATTAATTATATTCTTATTTTAGAAACACTTGCAAGTTCCTGGATAGTAATATAAAATAAACCGTCATTCCTATTATTCAACTCACATAAGACTTTCACACAGGTAGGATTCACTCAGGTTCAACAAGCATACAGGGATTAATCAAACAATCAATGTTTTTACCATAGTTATACCTGAAAATCTAATAAAGCATTTTGAAACAAAGAAAACCTATACCTATTATACTGTAGATATGTTCTTAATGCAAGTCAATATGCACTCATACTTGGCTAATCTGGCATAAATAATTTGGGTTGCATATCTTAATTTTAGATTGAAAAAAATTATTTTTTCTGCTTTTATCGCTCCTAGGAGCTCTGCCTGACTTTCTAACATTTACTAATAACATTTAACAAAACAAAACCATCTCCTTGCCTACAACTTCTCCTACCATTCTTGGATCAGACTTTCCTTCACCTAATTTTATTACCCTAAAAATATGCTTTTACTCTTTTTTTTTTTTTTAGAACAGTTAAACCTACATTTTTGCTGAGAAAAAAAAAACTAAATACCATTTAATTCTTATTCCTACAAAACCCTAATTTAATAAGAATATACTTTTCTATTCTTATTCTTGTAATTAATCTGAAAACTTTTATAATGTACATTAATTACTTTAAAACTGTGAACTGCTCACATTCCTGTGTAACATTCAATGAAAAAAAAGGTGGGGGTTTCTGCAACTGTGGGCTGCATACAATTACAAGGATAGACAGAGCTGACTTTTAGATTTTAAATTCAGTCCCTCATTTCCCTTCCTTAATCTCTACCCTTTTTGGTCCTATCATTCTTTACTTTTGTTAACAGATTTATTTCTTAAACACTTTCTGAGTCTTTTCCTTAGCTTCTCTGCTCATTTGCATTCCACAGTAGAAATTTCTGACTATCTTTTATGCTCCCAACCTATACACACAGTCTCTACTTGCTTCCCAATTTCTGCATGTAAACATTTCACATATACCGCCTCTATAAGTGGTCTTGAGTTTGTCTCTACTTCCTCAATACCTCCATATGCCTTGATCATTTACAATAATCTATCGGCAACTTCACTTGCTGTTAATTTTTATTCAATCAATTTGTCAATGTAAATGCCCCAATAATGAATTTATTTTTTATTTTTTATACCTTAACATTGTTATTGTTAGTCTTATACTTTATCTTGTCAAGCTTACTTCTGGACATGTTACTTGTGTTGGTCTTCACGATTATCTTATAAAGAAAACTTATCTTAACAATGGTCAATAATCCTAACAGAATATAACACCTTATCTAAATGTCCGTGATATAGGGAACCAACAGTCAGGCAAAAATACAGTTCCTCTTATCCCCTTGGCCATTCTTACCATTCCCATTACCCAATATCGCAACACATCTATACATCTATCTATCTATCTATATATATATATATATATATATACATACTGTACATACATATATCCTTATAACTTTAAATACTTACTTATAAGCCAGCAAAACAATACAAGCCAATACTTATACACTTTAAAATTTTAAACTAAAATCAGCTTCCACAGTCATATTGAACTCATATATATCAAAAAGAATATTGTTCACATCCGGGACTCTAACCCACAATGTATTCTGCGAGACTTTAACTCGTAGTTATTCTACCCTTGCCTTAGTCCACCAGACTATATAAATAAGGTATCTTTGGACAGGGAGACACCCTGCCGTGATAAAAAATAAATATCTCGTACTTACCCGGATGAGGCCCTGTCAGGTCTACCCCCGTGGACTCAAGTCTGCCTCCTAGGAGGACCCTTCCTGGTTCAATGTGCAGGATAGCTGGACAGACGTCTGGAGAAAAGTGAAAAATTCGGACACAAGGTATCGTTCTCACTCACTGGTCTGCTTTAATGGGCATATGCATCAGTTCTTATAGCCCTTTCGGGGCGTTGTCACATATATGTAATTCATTCAGGTTGCCAAGTTGCCATGTACACTTAACAGAAGCTAGTTGTCCTTAACAATGCCATATTCCTTTCAGTTACCCCCCAGCCCAGCTGTCGTTGCTATAGTTATCCTTAACAATGCCATTTTCTCTCAGTTAACCCCCAGTTGCCGTGGCTATTGTAAATTGCTGACAGGACAGTTTGAATATTTTAGGATTCTGGCCAAACAGGATATCTGGGGCTTGGTCTCAGCAGGTAGCAACTGTATTTGAAGTGACTTCTGGTCTCTGTGTTAATACAGAGTTCCCATACTTTTTCCCTACAGCTATACACATTGTATCTGAGCTGACAAAAATGGAGTGTGTATTCTTAAACATAAAAACATAGGAACCCTACCAAAATATACATTAACACAGAGTCACAATAACCACGGTTGGATTCTCTTCTCCTTATTATCTACTTTATTGTGAGTTTGCCATTGAGAGCTTCCTATTTTTTCACTTAATTTTACATACAATATTGCAATATTGCATTATGTAGTGTTTTTTACTTTTTATAAGGTATATCATCGCTCCCCTATTTTTTTCAGAGAACTCTCAGACTCCCAGATGGCCGTCTCCAGAGCCTCAGCTACTGCAAGTCCCGTCAAATGGGGAAGTGATGTTTCCACTGGTAAGAAGCAACGCTGGTTCCTCACTGAGTCCGTGTATCAAGCTCTTGACAGACCTTTGATGATGTCACTTGAGCTCCGTCACGTCTCGGGCAAAGATGATGTTGTCGGGCGGGGGTCCCGGTGGCAGTCGGGGAGCTGAGTCACTCAGTGTCACAGGAGGAAGGGGCTGCACGGTTGGGATAGGTGAAGAACTGGTTGACTTCAAAAGTGGCGGGGCGAAGACCCGTGACCGCACGGACAGGACAGGTCGGCTCCCACAAGCTCCACATTTGTCACGCCCCTTTGTCACCGGGACCGCCGCCCGACAACATCATCTTTGCCCAAGATGGGACGAAACTCCGGTGACGTCAAAGGTCTGCCAAGAGCTTGATACATGGACTCAGTGAGGAACCGGCGTTGCTTCTTAACGGTGGAAACATCACTTCCCCATTTGACGGGACATGCAGTAGCTGAGGTTCTGGAGATGGCCATCTGGGAGACTGCGAGTTCTGCGTTTTCAACTGGCTCGAATTGATCAGACCTGGTGCAGTTGCTGATATGGTAACATGTCCCTAACATGCCATGCCTATATTATGTCTATTTGATGTACGTGTGATACTCACCTGCTGTTACAATATAATATAATTTTTACATACTACACTATGAGGCTTTGCGCTGTTTTCTCTTTTTGTTTTTCGTGAGTTACAGGCCTTGTTATGGGGTTCCGGTATCCCTCTGGTTTGTTTAAATCCCCCATCACATGGGCCGTGACGTGGGAGAATTAAAACATGGCCGCCAGGATACCGGTACTCCATAACGGGGCCTGCAACTCATGAAGAAGGTAAAGCCAGGTCGGATTCACACAGGAGGGACAACCATTGTGTTAATCCAATTGGCCATTAGGGAAGTTTGATCTGCACTCGTGCTTTCAAGGAATGTAGGATATTCGTCAACTACACCTTCTTGTGGCTTCTGTGTGTGGGAGCTTTCCCGGCTCCCACAAGATCCACCAATGATCCTCCATGCATGAGAGCCTTCCCGGCTCCCACAAGATCCTCCATGCATGAGACAGGAAGAAAAAACAAACACAGAGGTATAAAATAGGATATATTGAGCAGAACATAAATAGCAAGTGTAGACTTACAAGTAAATTGTCTGTAGTTCAGTGGATTGTAGTGTGAGGGTCCGTCTTGTCCGTTAACTTGGTGGTTTAAACCCTTTAGGTGGAGATAGCTTTCAACAGTATGTCCCGCATGCTGGGATCAGCTGTTCATCGGCACCAGTCTGCTACTTCCAGGTTTGTGCACAGTAATGAAACAAACATTCCAACGAGCACTAGAGAAAATGAGAGAGGAAGTTGGAATGTGGGTAAAAGAGATGAGGTGGGAATGGTTGGCTAATGAAGAGGGGAGCAAGTACTGTAGAGATAGAGTAGTAAAGAGTAGTACTTACTAGGGATCTCATAAATAAGGATTCTAATTTTAGGTTTTAATCAAAAAGTCCCAAGAAACCACCACTGACTGATCATCTTGCACTACCAGTTAAAACCAATTAAAAAAAAGTAATGTAATTGATGCATAATTTCCTATGGAGTATAATTGTGGGTGATTTTATTTCTCTTGACATTGGCTGAAATTGTGCAATTAGCAGTACAGCGAGAGAAAGCAGGTTTTGTGTGTTCTATAATACACATACTGTATATTGTAACAATTTTTAAGAACCAACATCAATTAACAACTATTTTTCAATTAAAGGAAATTTGGAAATAGGGAAAATATATTGTCTCATTATAAACAATTGATTAAAAATAACATTATTATGTGGTTTCAACAATGAATAGTAATTTTATATATCAGATTTTAATTATCTAAGGAACAGTCTACAAGAAATAAATTGGGATGGAAGACAAAATATGAAATATATAGTAAATGGGGAGTCTTAAAATAATTAATGTTGTGTTTGTATCCACTCGAGGAAGTAAGTAGTAATTTAAATAAAGGCAACACTTTGAGTATTGGAGGGGCCGTGGGGCCAGAGAGCCATGGCCCCTCTGGCACTGGTGATCACGTGATCACTTTATCACTGATGACAGAACAAAAGTGGAGGAGACACCTCCCTTCCGTTCCTCATCGTGCCCTGCCATCCATGCATGCACCGTAGGTCACAGAAAACAAAAAAAACTAGAAAGTTCTAGGTTTTAACTTAAATCTTTAAATCAATTTCTCTCTTATCTCCCCAGTTATTGATAACTAAAGAGTCAGTGAAATTAGGTGCTTTCTAGAGTGATGGCCTCTCATTATCCATGACTTCTGTCCAGTCTTATACATTATAAAAATATTAATTATTGCATTGTTTAACTTCGAGACCTACCTTATTGATCTTCACATAAACCTTACAAACATAATATATGAAATACAGATATTTTACAAGCATGTGTGCCCGGTGATTCACAGGTAGACACTTCAAGAAAGGACTGGAGATTTCTCCCGCAGAATCTTTTCTCATTTTGTAGTTTGCTTTCAGAAACACTGAGGTCTTCTACAAGTGTACCTATCTTACTGTAAGTGGAAAATAAACTGTAGATACTATTACCTAATGCTTATTTCAAACTTGTTTTCCTAATATTAGCCCACAATGCTGAAGTTGATCAGCTGCCACCATTACATTTCCTCAGGCAATTCCACAATAAAATATGATATGTTTATAAACAATACTTAACAACCCATATTACTATTTAGTAGTGTAGATGTGCTCTTTGCATTGACCTGTTAATTTAGTAGTCTTAAGATCACAATTTCTCATATTATGACCTTTGAAATACATTGGGATCAGCACAGGACCTTTGCGAAAATGTACAGTAATAATTCAAAAGGTTTTACACCAACGACTGTTGTAGAAACCAGTATACTTTATCAGTCTTCCATACACTTTATAAGCTTTGTGGGCTTGTGATATGATATATATGTTTTCAAAATCTTCTTTCTGTGGCACTTATACAGATTAAATACCCCACACTATATGGCCTGAATGTGAATATAAATATAAAATATAAAAGCTTCACCATTGGTAACCACATACAGAAATAATTTTTTTTTGAGTCTTAGTTCCCTTTTATGACATCCTCATTTTGTCAGAAATCTATGAACAACCCATGCATAGCCATGTTGTTACTGTATATTTTAATATTTGTAAAGTAACCCCTTCAGATGACCCTGAGAGATATTACAACATAAGAAAAGAATATTGTCCTATACTCATAAGGTGCATAAAGTAAAAATAAGTTTATATTTAGATGTGTATGACACATTGCAGTAAATATGTTACACTTACAAATGGTGAATATACTTAAAGATTTAGGAGTGTTATGTTACTGTTATTTCACTTTAGCTTGCTCAAGAAAACATGTCTAAATAAAATCAAATTCAATGTGTATTATAAGAAGCAGTATGTAGTGTCTTTGTTTTGAATCATTTCAGATTCTGCTTTTGTGCAGAGATTTTTTTTCTCATGCTCTTTCTTATCAAGGTTTCATCTTTCTCTTCAAAGAATCAAGGGCAGTTTAGTACAACCATTTAGTCCTGCAGTCAGTTCAATGACAATAGCAGCTCCGTAAATCAACTGCTTCTGTAGCAGAATATTTTAATGTGTCGAAATATCTGTATTCATTATACTGTATTTCTTACACCTTGAAGGAAAATTGCCCTGTATTAACATCCAGGGAACACGTTTACTGACTTAATTTCTACTTAGAAAAGTATGTGTTATGTATAGCCATTTTTTGCTTTTGCTATTATTATTTGTTAAACACAATATAATATATAGAATAAAGATTTCCAATCGCAGAAAAAATGGAAAAATGCTGGTGCACTGCTCATTCACAAAAGAAGATGGGATATCATGAATAAAAAGGTTTATTGATTAAAAAACATCAGACAAAAAAGTACTGACACAGACACTCTTACACGTTTCACACGCAGGGTGCTTTATCAATATAATATATACTCTCACCTTAAAAAATAGGTTACAAACCCAGACTTAAAGGGGCAATCTCTGATAGCTGATCTAGAAACATCTGACCGTACCATTTTATAAAGAATGCAATTGTCTTCTTTAAACTAAGGTAACAATCCTTAAAGTAAATATTTTACTGGTTTTGTTTTTAATTTGAAATAAGAAACAATTTTTTTTTCTTTGTGGCCTTTGAGTGGGAGAGTAAAACAAGTGTTTTCTCCATCCTCATCTTGTTGGACACACAGCAGTGTAATAGAGTAGCCCAAGAAAATCAAACATCTCCCAAGTTCTAGTTCACCATGTTTAACTAACTTACAATATCAGTATTTTTAATATATACTGTATATAGTGTGGGAGGTTGGTGAAAAAAGAAGAAGAAGCAGGCACACGGTCTTACTCAAAAGGAGGTTTAATATGCCATAAAGTCCAACGTTTCAGCAGTCAAATACTGCCTTTCTCAAGGTGAAGGTGAAACGTTGGACTTTATGGCATATTAAACCTCCTTTTGAGTAAGACCGTGTGCCTGCTTCTTCTTCTTTGTACTGGAACATTTGGAACTACAGGAGCTCCACAGGACCAGCGCACCGGCAGCTAAGTACCCCACCTCTATTACCATTGATATTGAGTGCGTGTCTCATCCTCTGTCTAGGTTGGTGAAAAATGCATGAATTTCCCAGATGCAATACTTTGAACATGCAACATCCAACATATAGTAATAAACATTGGAAAGTCGGCCCCTTTAAATTATGTACAGTACATAATTTGTAATTGAAATGTGTGCCTTTGAATGAACTGAAGGGATACAAGTCTTGTAAGAAGCAGCATTAATTGTTTAATAGTACTGTATATTTGTATATGGTGTTAATTATTTTGTTCCATCATAACAGATATTTAATTGACCACAATTCCCAGCAAGATAACTATTTTGACATTGACACAAATACTGGAGTTATTAGAACTGCAAAAGTTCTGGACCGGGAGGAAACCCCTTGGTTCAACATCAGCATCACTGCTTCTGAGACAGGTATGAACATAATAATGAATACATAACGATCATCTATTTTCCAGAACTAATGATCCTTTTGGAGAAGTCATGCAAGCAATTTGCACACTGAAACAGAGGTTTAGTACTGTATGTCTATACATTATAGTATGGTGTGAGTGATCTTCAATACGTATGGCGTAAAGAAATATAGAGAGAATATCTTGAATATAAAACTTTGCCTGAATATTGCAGGATTGTGCCTAATTAATGTATTTTTTACATTTAAAGTCATTTTTTTTCAGGTTACTCTAACATGATGCCAAGGCTAGTCTATCGATGTAATTCTTTGATTAAATACAAATAAAGGACAGTATAAAATACAGCTGCAGCGCCCATAATTTTACAAAATCGCACGGGATTACTTCCAACTGTACTGCCTTAAGACGTGAGTGCAGGCGAGTGCAGAAAATGGCATTTTAGTGTTTTGGCACTTAAACACCTGAAATTGACACAGTAGCAAAGCACTGTACACTTTACAATTCATTCATTTCATTGCATATAATTGCACACTATCCATAAAATTCAAACAAAGCAACAGCGATTAACACGCGTGCCTGGGGCGATTGGCCGCGTTCATGCCGCGTGGAGTACAGCAACGCACATGAAAACGGCGCCGTGATGCCTTAAAATTACAGCCGCTGCATCTGTATGCACATTATTCTATTGCTTTTTTGTGATAAATAGCTTGCAATTCTAACAAACATTAAGCTCTCACCACTGAACAGTCTATAGACATTTTAACTATTTATTATGTATCTATAAATAAATAGATTTCTGTATGCGGACTTGTTTTTTTACCCAAATCCATCAAAACTACTATCTATCTGTGTAAACACATTCAAGAATAATTGCTGAGAACTATTTTTCATTTATTTTAATTATGACCTAATATTGGGGAAATTATAATAGTGATGATATTTAGCACATTCTTTGCAGTATCTGCTTTCTGATTACATTTTTGAATTGGATTAAAATATGACTACAGAAGCTGGCAAGCTGTTTACTGTATATGCTACTCTGAAACACTCAGATGCAGCAGTGTATTTTTTAAATCATGTAATTGCAGTATTATCAATACATATTACACATTTAAATAAATGGAATAAAAAATAAGCCATATCATAAATACTGTTCAATATCACTAACAATTAGAAATCTCAGCAATTTTCACTGTTGCTGTGAACTAGGCAGATTTTTCTCTTTTTTTCTTTAACAACTTTCTTTAAAATTGGCAAAGTTCACTTTTTTTTGCCAAGCATTACAAGTAAAAAATTCCAGGTCACATAGCCATAAATGAATAACCTATTATCTACTACTTATTGCAAAAAACAAACAAACATTAAGTCAACAACATGCGCACAATATTCAGAAGCTTTGGAAAAAATTTGATAACACTGCAACTGCAATCTTTCTTAATGTAGTAATATAGAATATTTGGTTTTCAATATAAATGATGTTGAATTTCTTAAAATATGATAGTATTCATACATTTTAGATTAGTTTTAGATTGTGACACCTTTCAATTGACAAAGAATTGTTATAGCATTAATAGATGAATATTGTACAAAAATTTTGAAACCTTACAGGTTTCCTATTTTTTTCTTCATGGGTACTGTCTCCTAATGAGAGACGAATACTGCATGTTACATTAAAGGAAACAGTCTGTGAAAAATCCCTTTCCTTCTTCCAGAACTAAAGGCAAGATTCACAAAACTCTATTTAATCATGGATTACGTATAACGTGACATTACCTAAAATAGTAAAAGACTTTATTCTTTCTGAGTTTAATGCATACCAAAAAGCTAATTATATGGAAAAAAAAAGACTGTTGTATACTGATGCAGCGGCCGTTATTCGAACACATCTCGGCGCCGATTTTGAGTTCTCTGCTGTTCCCCACGCAGCATGAACGCGGCCAATCGCACCAGGCACCCGCGCTTATCGTGGATGTTTTGTATGAATTTCATGGATTCTGTTTCCTCGTTTGCAATAAAATGGATGACTTGTAATGTGTACAGTAATGTGCTTCTGTGCCAATCTCATGTTTTTAATAGCCAGAACACAAAAATTTGTTTTTCTGCACTCGGCACGCTTGCATCTTAGTGCAGGGAGGTTGGAATTCATCCCGCGGTTTCAAATCGGGATTCCGATTTACATGACATGTGGTGTTTGAATAACGGCCGCTGCATCAGTATCTCATTAGCATTGCATTAGTATTCAGTAATGTGACATTGAATATGTTTTAGCTTCCAGGAATCTAAATTAGAATATTTCCCAGGTACAGTATCTCAGGTGTGTTCACAGTTATCTCCATGTGTTGCATGGAGGGGTGTGTTTTGGGAGATCAATGGGTAATAAAAGTGTACATTCTTCCTCCTACAGTACTGCTCATTACCTCGACCCCCTATCCCCCATCTCCACCACCACCTGCACCACTAGCACCACTCTTTTGCATGCCATTATAACTAATGCAAATCTTTTTTGGGGTAAAATGTGACCTAATGTTAGGTTATTAACCTTTGAAGATATGCATTAAGGCATAACGTGATACTAGATTAACGTCATGGAAAGTCATTTTTCAAAGCTTGTGAATATGGCCCTAACAGTGCTACTGGAATATTGGACAACATATTGTAAACTAAACTTATTCTGCCATATTTACTAAGAAGTATTCTGCCATAAGAAAGTTTCTGACGCTAAAAACCTAACAGCACACTGACTTGAATGGGCTGCCATGTTTCTTATCGCTGATTATGGCTTAGTAAACATGGACTACTGAGCTCTCTATTTCCTTTAAAACTTATGGTCGATCACAACAAATGTTAATTTATTATATTTCTATAAAGCATTTTCTGAACAGATGTAGAGGCAACCAATCAATCGATCAATATGTATTTATATATTTATTTTCTTCATGTTTTTCAGACAAACCTACACTTGTGAGCTGTGTTTCAGTAGGCATCAGAGTTTTAGATCTCAATGACAACCCCCCACATATCGCAAACGATGAAGACATTGTTGTTTGTGAGAATGGCAGACCTGGTCAGGTACAGCGTATACATATTGCATTCCTTGTTTTTTTTTAAATATAAGTCAAACAGTTGTATTTTCAGTATAGATTAAACTAGTGTAAACATAAATTAAAAGATTTCCACTTATGATAAAGTACAAAAGGTTTATGGTAATTTATTGGCCTATTACACTGGCGACACACTTTATTCGAGCTCGGCTAGTCCCACGAATTCGGGTATACCCGGGTGTATTGAGGTTTGTGACTGTTTTCTGCCCGAGTGCATTGGGTTATTTTCCAGGCAGGGATTGAAGCATTTTATTCCCGCTGGCTGCAATACTGCACAGTACATATATATACTGCATTACAATTCATGAATTTATGCCATCTGGTAGACACGCGAAGCATTGCAGCCTATTAAATCCTAATCATTATCATTTAACAGATCAGCCGCCCGTCAGCCAGGCATGAACCCAGGCTGGGAAGGCAAATGCAACGGGGCTTGTCAGAGGTGAGGAGCGGCGCATTCCAGGTATCTGCCAGGTACATACCGGGTATTTGCTCGAATAAAGTGTGTCGGTGCAGTATGTGCACCCAGATAAAGTATATATCGAATGTTTAGCTAGTTTAATTATGTGTAAAAGTACTAGAGGGATTTCCATTTAAAACTTAACTTATATTTGTAATTTATTAGAAAAATATTATCAATTTTATAAAAACTAATGTTCTTTGAACATTAATTTAGCGGTCTAGTTAAAATACAATATATTTGTAAATGAAAAAAAATTAGTGATACATTGGTTGTGAAAAAAAAAGGTAGTGGTTATTCATACAGCATACAGTAGTACCATCACACACTATGTATAGTAGATACTCACTACTATAAAAAGCATATGGATCTGTTTTTTTTTATTGAAGCATAAGCAACAATAGAAATGGCATAGCTTGTCATACATTTCTGCTGTGATTTATGTTTCAATAAAAAGACAGGACCATTTCCTTTTAAGAATATGTATATCTTTATTTGTATAGCGTCATCCATATACTCTACATAGCATATTAAACCAGTAATACACATAACAATACTAGGAATACGTGTTTGAGAAAAATGGAGAGAGAGAGAGAGAAAGATTGAGAGAGAGAGCGCGAGAGAGAGCGAGAGAGAGCGAGAGAGAGCGAGAGAGAGAGATTGAGAGAGATTGAGAGAGATTGAGAGAGATTGAGAGAGATTGAGAGAGATTGATGAGAAGGGCAATCCAGATGTACGAGACAGTGAGCGAGAAAAGTTTTAGTTGGGGGAGGGCTTTATTTATATATTGGGTAGGCAGAAGACAAGTGGAGAGCAGGTGGATAGCAAGAAATTAGGGCTGGAGTAAGGAGGGGCAGAGAAGGTTATAGCCTAAAGGATAATTTTGTAAGTAGTACTGTGCCATAAGTTTTATTATGAATAGTTATAGGGGACCAGAGACAGTGGTTGCCCATTAGACCTGCACCACGCGATATGTTGCCATTAATAATATTGAAGTTATACATGCGCTAACCCAAACATTTGAACTTTTTTATTGTCATTAGAAAGAGATAATAAGGGTTTGTTAGAGAGAAAGAAAATATCTCTTATTGGTCTATTTATTACATTTCAAAAAAAGCATTTCAATACCAAGATGACCATCCTTTTAGGTCATATCAAATGTGAAACTATGGTGCTAGTGGTGGAGGGGTGGTGGAGATGGGGGATAGGGGGTTGTTTTGTTACGCGATTTGGTTTCAGCCATGCAATTCTGTGTAATATGTAATTTAGTATGCAAATGAGGTAAACTTTCAACATAACATAATCGTGAGCTATTCATTAAGCTGCAGATCTTCTGGAAACACTCCTGAACTACCTTGGAAATATGTAAATAAAAGTTATGTATTTGCATAATTCAATGGTGTTGCTCTCTGTTGTGTCACTGGTGAGTGTCTGTACCAATTGGGCTTTCCTAACGGAGGTGAGATTTCTGTCACTTGTTGGGCAATATGTTTAAAATCAGTTGAAAAGTGCATTGCAAATAAGATGTCAATTTGTTGGTTATCTGATTTCTATACATAGAGACTTCTTAATGAATATTATTTTGCCTCAAACTGCATGGAGTTTTTGGGGAAATCTTGTATTGGAGTAGTATTTTCAAAGAAAAGCATTTCATATTATGGATTCATGATTCTCTTATAGTCAAGTCAATTATTTACTAATCAATCTTTAAGCTTACTTCTACAATTTTGTGCAGACATGCCTCAGACATAATCACATAGCCCTTACACATCCATCATCCCCAAGAATAGAAGGCTTCCTCTTTTCTATTCAGCTTGGGCTGTGATTTTCAGAGAGCCCCAGTTGTGATTAGTCTGAAAAAATTACAAATAGCTTGGCGTTCAGTAAGCGTAATAAGGGCCATCAGTGTTCTGACCCATGGGACATTTACTGAATGTTATAAGAGCACAATATCCCTGAAAGTTTGGCTCTCAGAGATGATGCCATAATTTTATACAGTATGTAAGAGCTGAAGACTCCATTAAAGCATGGGCAGGCGTGAGAGATTGTATGATGTGCCACTGATTTCACTCTACCCCAGAATCTCAGGGACATAAAAACTGAGTCGCCCCAAAGGCTAGTAGCTAGTAGCCTTTGGTGGCAGCTGAAAGGCACCCAAAGGGTGTCAGCTATTCCTGCCGTTCACTGCTGTTACAGGTGCTCTGTTATTTGGCTTGGATAAAGTTTTACCTTACATAAAGTACAACCTTCCTATTCCCCTGTACCCTATGTCTCCACTTACCCTTCATTATATAGTAGATTATAAGCCCCTTGGGGCAGGGCCCACCTTACCTATTGTAACAATATACAGGCATACCCCGCATTAACATACGCAATGGGACCGGAGCATGTATGTAAAGTGAAAATGTACTTAAAGTGAAGTACTGCCTTTTTCCCACTTATCGATGCATGTACTGTACTGCAATCGTTATATACGTGCATAACTGATGTAAATAACGCGTTTGTAACAGGCTCTATAGTCTCCCCGCTTGCGCACAGCTTCGGTACAGGTAGGGAGCCGGTATTGTTATTCAGGACGTGCTGACAGGCGCATGCGTGAGCTGCCATTTGCCTATTGGGAGATATGTCCAGACTCGCGAGTGTACTTAAAGTGAGTGTCCTTAAACCGGGGTATGCCTGTATGTTAATCTTTGTTATTTTATTTTTGTCCTCCAACCGTATTGTACAGTGTTATGGAATATATTTGTGCTTTACATATAAATGATAATAATAATAATAATAATAATAATAATAATAATAATAATAATAAGAATAAGAAGAAGAATATGTGTAATAATGGATAGATTTTTGGGGCTATAAAGTATGTCCTTTTGCCTAGATTTAACTATTGAGGACATCTGTGTTAATTTAATAACTACTGACGTAGCAGACGTTATTGCACCCATTAACGGTACCACAATATTTATCACATGAAATACTGTGGCCAAGTTGAAAACAATGGTAATATATATATGTTATCTCACATAATTGTTTCTGTGTTATGTTTAGTGTTAACCAGTATAATGGTGGTAATAACACCTGCTACATCTGTAAATGGCTTTTAAATAAATGTATGTTATAAGCATCACTTATTAAATGTGTTAATATATATATATATATATATATATATATATATATATATATATATATATATATATATATATATATATATATATATATATAATACAGTGCTTGGATTACAGAAAAGGATTGCAAGGCCATACAAATTACAGTTAATGCAGGACAGTTTCTTCAAATAAATGGATAAAACAGAAAACAGAAATCCCTATAACATTATGTTACCATATATCATGGATTACTCCCAGAGAGGTCACTGGCGCAAAGATGAGATTTCATGTGTTTGGTCCAAAACATACCTCTGTTAAAACATGATTTTTCATAAAATCGTGCCCAGAATTAAGTACTATCTTTCCCCATTGATATAACATAAAACCACCCCTGTCGTCAATCAGCTCAAAGATTGATGGTTTTACGATAAAGAAAAAAAAATTCACATTTTCTTTTAGGTTGACAATCATGTCTGCTTATTGTTTATGACCTTCTAACCATAAAGTGTCACTTTTAGTGAACCATCCGTGATTGCCCCACCCACCCCAATTAAGTCCCCTTTGAAGACCAGCACTGACACATAAAATGTTCTGACCTGTTACAAACCCAATATATTGAATTTAATTACTCAAACTATAGCTTATTAACTTCTGAAGCACCAGATTGACCAAAATACCCCAGATCTCATGGCATTATCATGACAGCTAGTAAAGTAAAATATACATTTGAATTTATTAGAAAAGCAGACAAAAGCCAAAATTATGAAACTTCAGGCACCCGCAGCTTCTCTTTCCCAATTTTGCAGCAAATGTATTTGTTTGCCATGGTTTAAGGAAATTAAAATCTGTAGAATACACATTGCCTTTTTTATTTTAATATATTGAGTTTGAGAAACAAAGCCCAGATATATACCCCACCTATCTTATATCAGATGCAGATAGAATTGGAATTTCCCAAACAATATGTGCATTATGATTAATAGCCCCTATATCTTGGACAAACCTAATTGAACTTATGGTTGTGATAAACTTAATAACGTAACATAATAAATAAAAAGATCTGTCAAATGCAGTATTTTTGATTGTGTTTTAATTTATAGAAATAGCAGATGGTTCATATATACCCCCCCCCCAGTTCATAAATACCCTCCCACCCCCCAGTTCCACAACTACCTCCCAGATCCAGAACTACCTCCACCACAGTTTTTTTTAACTACACCCTTAACTATCCCATATCTACTCTATTATCTGTCCTCGGCCCCAAAATTTCTGTTGACAGCCCTGACTTAACTATTTACTTTTCTACATGAAAGACATATAACCTCAGCTGATATGGCATGGATCTACAGTAATTGCATTCTCTTTACAGGTATGTCTCTGAATTGCAACCCCTGTTTTAAAAGAAATACCCCACCCTGCCTTTATTATTGATTATTGGTATGTCTCTGAACTGTAACCCCTGTTTTAAAAGAAATACCCCATCTGGCCTTTATTATTGATCTTTGGTATATTTGAATATCAAAAGGTGTTTTTTTTTTTTAACTCTTTTAACTGTGGGCTGCTAATTGACCAACTTTTAACAGACTGATTTATTGGGGAGGGAGGAGGGTCATGTGACTTCTTTAGATGTATAAATGTAACACCACCACCCTGCATTGGCAGGGTTGCATTAGCATTTTAGAGCGAGGAATTTAAAGTGAGCCTTTTTAGTGAGAATATGTAGTTAGACTAGAGGTGACTGGGGACTGAAACTTTTGCAAACTCTTCTACACAAGGAACCAACTGTGAGCTACTCTGACCACACTTATCCCTGCTTGTTATCCTGCACAATTTAGCCCCCCACCCCTTTACAACTTATTTTACTGCAGCCTCTCTCAACACTGATTGCACACAACTGCCCTCCCCCTCAACCCTCACCCACTCTGCCCACTGCAAATCCTGAATAGACCCTAGCATTGCAATGCAGCAAAACATTTGACAAAGAAAAGACACACCCCTGCATTTTAGTTTGCACACACTTGGCTCACAACAGCTCCATGCAGCATTACCTACCTCTGGCATATACCTCAACTTTGTTTTTTCTCGTGGCCTCATGGAAATGTTACTCCCTTGTACACAACTACTCAATTTTCTACTCATACTATTAATCTCTCTAGCAGGTGATACACAGGCCCTCCGATTTCATCTCTGTCCCATAACCCTGAGAATTCCACCTTTAAATTCTAAAAAGGTCTATCTGTCACCCATATAAATATCTGGAACCTGCTGCCCAAACTGGATGAACTAAGAGCATGGTGCCTTATCCATAAACCCAAAGCCATCCTCACAGAAACATGGCTAAACCCTAAAACTCCTGATGCAAATATTGCCATTCAGGGATACTCCATTTCTAGAAGATATAGGTCAAAGAGAGGACGAGGGGTGTTATTTTATATTGCAGACACCTTACAATTTATACTGTTAAATCCCCCCTTCTGCTCACCCTCTTTTGAAATCCTGGTTGGCAGAATCTGCCTCCCCTTTTCTGAGCACACAAAAAATATTCAAGAAAGGATAAAAAAGATTCCTCTTATTGCACTCTCTATTATATATTTAATAAATTGTCCTAGCAAAACAAATGTGCTTTTTTTGCCATTAAGGCTCTTAAATCGGTAGACTATTAAAACCAAAAAATAAAAAAGTTTTATTACATCAAAAAAATCTTAAATTGTGACTCTGTGAATTATATACAGTGATAAAGGCTTAAAAAGTCCTCTCACACGGGGTTGAGTGGTAGGAGACTCTATATTTATTTCAGACTGTAAAACACATTAATATGTGTGTCTGTTTAATTTTATTGCCACTCTGACAGCTCAGTATAATTTCAAATGGTATATATAAATAAAGTATATAACGGCTCTATACACTGTGAATATTTGCTTTAGGTAACACATAGTTTTATGCACATCTAGCTGATTTATATTGAGATCACATAATGGAGAAATACATGTGTGTGTAACATAAGGGATATTCTAGTCCCACCTTGGTCTATATATGTGGCTAATTTAGCATCCAAATGGCTAATAGCCTCAGCTATGATCAATATCCATAGATGTATTCACAAGCCATTTGGCATAGACACACTTCAAAATATGTACACAGTATCCTTATAATAAGTTATATCCATATGGGATCTAATAATTAATATCCTGATGTCTTATAGAGACCAAATCAAGCCAAAAGAATGGTAAGTAACACAGTCATACAGTGTATTTATAAGTGTCTGGCAAAAATGTGCCCCACTAGATGTATTCATGGGGCAGTAATTCTGAATACATCTAGTGGGGCTCTTTTTTATCCTTTCTTGGATATTTTTTGTGTGCTCCTTAACTATCCTCATGCACCCTATTATTATGAAAATATCTAATTATCAATTTTTCATACAAGGATGAGCGGTTAAACGACAAAACTCTGGTATCCCCTTTTCTGAGCCCATCTTGGTTGCTGGCATCTACCACCCCACTAAAGCCCCTCTACAGTCCCTGACTGATATCACCCAGTTTCTTGGCTCCATTTCCTCTCTGAATGAGAATAGTGAGCAGCTACAGTAGTTCTTGGAGATTTCAACTTCAATCGGCTCAACCCTAAAAACCACAAAATCCAGATACAACTCAATCACTTAACCTAATGCAATTGATTTCCCAACCCACATGGACAAACCTGAAATCACAAAACCACTCCTTGCTAGACTGTATTATCTCCTCAAATATATATATATATATATATATATAATATTAGTATAATATATATTTTCTCTAACTGTGCATGCTATGTCTTGTATATAATGTATACCCTGTTCATTTATGTAACTGTATTTGTAACTATTTATTATTTGTCTTAACTCTATGCCCAGGACATAATTGAAAACGAGACGTACAGTAACTCTCAATGTATTACTTCCTGGTAAAACAATGTCTAAATAAAATAAATAAATCCCAGCAGAATCCAATCCACTGGCATCCTTCCTAACATTTTCAGTGACCATGCAATAGTGTACTGTGTAAGGAAGATTAAACCACCCCAATCAAGTCCTAAAGTTCTCCTCACTAGAACATTTAGAAACTTTAACCCACAACAGTTTCTGGCTGACCTTACCAACTGCCTTGGCACCAACTGCCCTTGGCACAGAATCGATTTTATTCCTGACCCTGATCTGTGCTCAACTATTTGCAAGCCGAGTTCTTAAAACTCTGTGATATCCATGCTCCACTACGCATAATAAGGGTACGGGGACCAGCTTCCATGGGTTACAACTGGCCTTATAACACTCTTGTATAGCAGAGTTGATCCCAAGAGGATCAAAAAGGCTCCCTTATATATAGAGCACTCAATGTTGGAGTACAGTAATTAGACTAACAGTGGTCTACCAGATAAGTACTGTTGATAGGTCAAAATAAGCCTATCGTGACCGGAAAAGGCTAGGAAAAAATAATAAAGTTTTATTCAATTCAAATATAAAAGTTAAAAACACATACCGTATTTCCTCGATTCTAAGACGCACTTTTTTTCCCTTTTTCACGTGTCTGAAATAGGGACTGCGTCCTAGAATCGATGTACTCAAAAAAACACACACAAAAAACAGCCAGGGGGCGCTGCAGAAGCCACAGCAGCTTTCAGCGTTTGCCCTGCGTTTCTGCCCCCCCCGCCCCCCCACACAGAGGAGCAGTGTGTCCCGCTGCATGCCCCGCGACTCTGCCACCAAACCCCCCCCTCCCTCCAAGTGCCGGTCCCCAAAGGAGCAGTGTATGTTCTGCTGCATGCCCCGCGCTCCCCCCCTTGCTGGAATTACCGCCCCCACACAGGAGAGATTGATTTAGCAGTGTGTGGCTGCATGCCCCAAAAGCCCTCTGTCTGCCTCTGCTACTCACAAGCCCCCCCCACCCCCCCTGCTCCAAGTGCTGGTCCCCAAAGGAGCAATGTATGTTCGGCTGCATGCACCACAAGCCCCCCTCCTCCCCCGCTCTGCTCGTTGGAAGTGCCGCCCCCACACAGGAGAGATTAATTCGGCAGTGTGTGGCTGCTGCATGCCCCTCGTTCCCTCTGTCTGCCTCTGCTACTCACAGCTGTGCTGCCGGCACCACAAGCCACCCCCACCCCGTGTCTGTCTCTGTCTCTCTGTGTTTTTCTCTTTCAGTGTATGTGTGTGTGTCTCTCTGTGTGTGTATGTGTCTCTCTGTGTTTGTGTGTGTGTGACCTTTCATTCTCTCCCCTTCCCTCCAATCTCTCTCCCACTTCTCTCCTTTCTCTCCCCTCCCCCTTCTCTCCCCCATTCCCCCACTCCCCTCTCTCCCTCCCTCCCCCCTTCTCTCTCTTCTCTCTCCCCCCTCTCCTCTTTTCCCCCCTCTCTCTCCTCTCTCTCCTCTTTCCCCTCTTTCCCCTCTCTCTCTCTCTCCTTTCTGCCCCCCCCTCTCTCTCCTTTCTGCCACCCCCTCTCTCTCCTTTCTCCCCCCTTCTCTCTCCTCTCTCCCTCCTCTCTCTCCTCTCCCCCCCTCTCTCTCCTCTCCCCCCCCTCTCTCTCCTCTCCCCCCCTCTCTCACCTCTCCCCCTCTCTCTCTCTTCTCCCCCCTCTCTCCTCTTCCCCCTCTCTCTCTCCTCTCCCCCCTCTCTCTCTCCTCTCCCCCCTCTCTCTCTCCTCTCCCCCTCTCTCTCCCTTCTCTCCCCCCTCTCTCTTCCCCCTCCCTCTCTCCCCCCCCTCTCTCTCTTCCTCCCTCTCTCTCTCTTCCCCCCCTCTCTCTCTTCCCCCCCCTCTCTCTCTCTCTTCCCCCTTCTGTCTCTCTTTCTCTCTTCCCCCCCTGTCCCTCTCTCTTCACCCCCCCTCTCTCTCTTCACCCCCCCTCTCTCTCTTCACCCCCCCTCTCTCTCGCTTCCCCCCCTCTCTCTCTCCCCCCTCTCTCTCTTCCCCCGTCCTCTCTCTCTTCCCCCCTCTCTCTCTCTTCCCACTCTCTCTCTCTCTTCCCCCCAACTCTCCCTCCCACCCCCCTCTCTCTCTCTCTCTCTTCCCCCCTCGCTTGCTCTCTTCCCCCCTCTGTCTCTCTTTCTCTCTTCCCACTCTGTCCCTCTCTCTCCCCCCCTCTCTCTCTTCACCCCCCCTCTCTCTCGCTTCCCCCCTCTCTCTCCCCCCTCTCTCTCTTCCCCCCTCTCTCTCTTCCCCCTCTCTCTCTTCCCCCTCTCTCTCTTCCCCCCTCTCTCTCTTCCCCCCTCTCTCTCTCTTCCCACTCTCTCTCTCTCCCCCACTCTCTCTCTTCACCCCCCTCTCTCTCTCTCTTCCCCCTCTCTCTCTTTCCTCTCTCTTCCCTCCAACTCTCCCTCTCTCTCTCTTCCCGCTCTCTCTCTCTTCCCCCTCTCTCTCTCTCCCCCCTCCCCTCTCTCTCCCCCCTCCCCTCTCTCTCTTCTCCCCCTCTCTCTCTTCCCTCTCTCTCTCTCTTCCCCCCTCTCTCTCTCTCTCTTCTCTCTCTTCCCTCTCTCTTCCCCCCAATTCTCCCTCTCTCTCTCTCTTCCCCCCCTATCTCTCTCTTCCCCCCCACTCTCTCTCTCTTCCCTCTCTCTTCCCTCTCTCTCCCCCCCTCTCTCTATCTCTTCTCCCCCCCTCTCTCTCTCCTCCCCCCTCTCTCTCTCTCTCTTCCCCCCTCTCTCTGTCTTCCCCCCTCTCTTTCTCTCTTCCCTCTCTGTTCCCTCTCTGTTCCCTCTCTCTCTCTTCCCCCAACTCTCCCTCTCTTCCCCCCCCCCCCCCCGCTCTCCCTCTCCCTCTCTCTCTCTCTCTCCCGAAAAAAATTCTGCACATTTAATATAGTGGGTTTTTTTTCCTCAATTTTTTTTATTAAATCAAGGGTGCATCTTAGAATCGATGGCGTCTTAGAATGGAGGAAATAGGGTATATCACATTCAAACATTAAAATAACCCCATTGTGAAGTGGTAAGATAAGCAATATATCAATTAGTATCCTGATAGTATATCAAATGAATTGCTATCCACAAACGTCTAATTTCAAAATATAAATATTTCAAGACAAGCAGGTAAGTATCCCTTTAAGCCTATAAAACAAGGAATCTCAGTGGATGTAGTTTCAGGCAAGGGGGTATCAGAAATGTAAATATCAAATTCCTGTTACCAGAAGGTATAGTCCAGCTCTATAGTGATATATAAAATCTATCACACAACATAGTATAGTTCAGCTTGTAATTTCAGTATTCCCACCGCGGGGGATTAACTCTGCTATACAAGCCTTTTTTCCCTCTGAGCACCTGTTCTTTATATGAATACACATACATACATGGATGGGCGGTTCTTTTCTCCTTTATAGATCTTATAACACTCTACCAGTTCAGGGATGCCTTGTGGATTAAAACTACAAATTAACAGGCACTACCAAGGATCTCAATCACGACAGATGCCTGCGGAACATGTGCACAAGACAAACAAGGCATTCAAAAGCACAATATTACTCTGACAATCTCCTCCAGAATACATTAAACCCAGCTAACTTCGGGAAGGTTATCAACACCATATTCCAGCCTTCTAACCATCAACAACCAAGAAATATCATTAAGGGGGATATTAGTCTGACAAACCCCACTGACATTGCAAATGCATTCAATATGGGGTGTGCTACTAACTAACTAGCACAATGCAACCCAAACCACAAATATGAATCTCATCCTGGGAGTACCTATATAGTACCACCCCCTCCCAACACTGCCCACAATTTTTAATTTGGCCCAGTATCCGAAGAGAAGATTACAAAATTGCTCCTCAAATTAAAACTAAGCAGCCAATGTGGACCTGACTTACTACAACCTAAGTTACTAAGACTTGGTGCCCCAGCCATTGCCAATCCAATTGCTTCCATTGTCAACTCTATCATGTCTCAGTATGAGCAGTATGTCAAAGGAGTGCTACTGAGAGTGGCCAAATATAGACAACAAAAGACAGAAAAGTCCAATGCTACATCCAATGAGACAAAATATAGATAGTAAATAGTATAAAGTTAAATACTTAAATAATAATATTCTCATGAATAAGGGTCATTTAGTTAAACCCTTTGGCCAAAGCGTTATAAGCCTGCAAGCCATGTCAATGCATAACCAAATTTTGCAGGTCCTAACACTAAACTGTTTAAACTTCTCTTTTACCTCTGTTGGAGGGAGAATGACTACAGTCTATCCATACAGCAAAATGAAGAAACTTTCCTTACTTTAAAAAGTGGGGTGGGGTGAGCTTAAACCCTGGGAGGAGGGGCCCCCAACTTCCAAACAACTGAAAACAGTTGAAAATTGAAATGAACAAAGACACAACCCTAGCAAGCTCTAACCCAGAACCTACCACATTTGTGCCACCATCTGAGTATGAGCAGTATCAGCAGCCTCAACCCGATTATACCTCTATGGCTCCATCTGGCTACCTGCTCCTATGTGATTACCAGCAACCTGAACCTGATTATACCTCTATGGCTCCGTCTGGCTACCAGTCCCAATATCATTGACACCAGCAAGGTTGGCAAGGTTAATAATGAAGGTAAATATAATATACTCTAGAGTGGTAACTTTTTTTCCCTGTGACATGCATAGCCCGTAAATGCATTGGCATATGCACACTAGAACATGAATATATTTAAAGCATTGTTGGCTTTTTTTCAGAAAGGAAAGCATCAAGTCAACAGACATACTGTAGGATGATGAAGATTATCTTGTTGGAAGTGGAAAATCACTATATTTTAAACACACTTTTTTTAACTTTAATACACTTATCTAAAATGCTTGTATTTCACGCTTGTTTGGCACAGCACTTGCAGTGCTGTATGTGATAGATACTGTAGATGAATGTTATCACCTTTAATAACATTTCACACTGAAATGTTTCATGCTTTGGCTTCAAGGTTACATGCAGTAAGTGAGCTGTATATTCTATTTTTACCCACATGGTCTCACGCAGTGATCTCTTTTGTGAAATAGGAGATAATTAATTGCGGTACATATAGAAAAAATGATGTGATGGATATTTGTCATATTTAACCAAATTTTAAAAAAGTATAATCCCCCAATTTTTCTATGTCAATGAAATTGCAGACTGCAGTATGCTCTATCTTTGCATTTTCAACTTATGCCTGATAATTGTGAGAACCCCCCCCCCCCCCTCCAAAAAACAAACAAAAAACAAATAAGCTGTGGCTGGGAGGAGTGAAATTACACTTTCTGGTTAATGGCACGCATGGCTCTTCCCTCCCACATCACAAGCATGTGCCTATGACACAAGGCGTGCATTGAGCAGTCGAATGTCTTGAATAGCAATGAGTAATTGAAATTAGCAACAAAAAATGTTCAAACAGGTTTTTTTGCTAAAAAGTAGAGAATTAATTGCGGAATTTTGAGAAAACATAATGTGATTGATATTTATCACACTATCTCCCCCACCTTACAGCATGTCTGTTGCAAGACCTTTACGCTCTAACAGAATGAACAAAACACTGATAATGTTTTTTATATAGTTCTTGCATCTTGCTACATTTTAGTGTTTTCCTAGAAACTACTTATGCCTTTTACAAGTTCATTCTTGTTTGTAGGCTTCACAATGCTCCTCACATGATTTTTCATCTCATGCCACACCAGTTCTATGTGGTTCAAATAGGGTGATGTGCAAAGTCAGGGACAAAACCATCAATTTAAGAAAAAAGATCAATAAAGGCATACCCCGCATTAACGTACGCAATGGGACCAGAGCATGTATGTAAAGCGAAAATGTACTTAAAGTGAAGCACTACCTTTTTCCCACTTATCGATGCATGTACTGTACTGCAATCGTCATATACGTGCATAACTGATGTAAATAACACATTTGTAACAGGCGCTATAGTCTCCTCGCTTGCGCACAGCTTCGGTACAGGTAGGGAGCCGGTATTGCTGTTCAGGACGTGCTGACAGGCGCATGCGTGAGCTGCTGTTTGCCTATTGGGCGATATGTCCTTACTCGCGAGTGTACTGAATGTGAGTGTTCTTAAACCGGTGTATGCCTGTACAGTTGAAAACAACGACAAACAGTTACAGTACAATACAGCACTTACTCTGGAGGAGTTCTAACCCAGTTGATTCTGTGTGCCTGAATATCGGCAGAAGAGGCAGCATGTTTTGGGTCACTATCCTGGAACAACCAGTGACCAGATGGGAACATAGCCACAATATATTCAGCAATAGAGTCGATTATCTGCTCTTGAAAAAACAATTTATCCATGATCCCCGTACAGTGCCAAAAAATATAATAAAGTACATTATGGCATACAGTAGATTTTTACGCTACATGATTATATTACATTACAGTATGCTCTTACCGGTTGTAATTTCCTGCTTAATTTCATTACATTACTGTACATTAGAATGTGTTTTGTCTAATGAAATGAGAAACTACTAAAACGTAAAAACTGGGACTTACCGTCAAATATTATAATGGACCCTGGTCCACGTCTCAAGATAGCACCCCACACATGAACCTTGAGTGGGTGTTTGGGCTGAGGCTTCAGGGCTAGACGATTTTTTTTGCAGATGGAAAAAGTGGCAAATCTTTCTAGGGCCACTGACATCTCATCCGTAAATATGACATCCTGAAAAGTTTCACCACTAGTTATCCATGCTTGCGACTCTTGGGAGACTCTTTTAATCTTGCTGGGCTTCCTTGTCATTGGATACACTCTGTAATGACAAGATAGAATTGTACAGGTACTTTAAAATCACACGTGTGCAAACTGAACAACACTATTGCATTATACAATATTAAAATAAAACACTTTACTTGACACATCTATACTTCCAGCCTAATTTGCATCTAATTTTTCTGATGCTGGTTTCAGACATTGTCAGGTTATGAACCTGCTGCAGAAATTCCTTAACTACTGCCGCACAACGTTCATCATTTGCATTGCTGATCTCATCCACAAGCTGCTTTGCCGCCGTACAGTTTTAACAAAATGTCAATGATTATAAGTATACATACTGATTTTTCACACAACTGAATTAAAAGATGACAATGAATAAATAATTTCAACAAATTTTGTGCCATTTTTCACAGGTTTTTGATTTTTAATTCCCTCAATTCCTAGTTCAAAAAAGAATTACAAAGAACCAAAAAGAAACATAATCTCATTACAATTCTCAATAAAAAATATTACAAGCATAAGTGAATACAGTATAGGACTTACTCTGTTGTGATCAGGTGAATCCTCATTACAAATGTAGTCTTTCCATGGGCATGATAGCAGACACAGTTATGAGTTACCTCGACGCTCGAGCTAGCTAACCAGGCTTTGATATGAATTATTCTATGTCCTTTCTTGTACGTCTCCCATATTGTCATTCTGAGATCCTTTGTATTAACTTTTCTGGGCATTATTGCTTTATAAAAGAAATGAAGCGCAGTAACTGTATGCACTGTACTTTACAGTGTTTATCATTTACTGTACCTGTACCATTATCATATACGCCCACTTTTTACACCTGTACCATCGAGTGGAGGATTTTGTGCATAAAAGGTGACCCAAATTACATAGCCTGCCACACGCTACTGTACTGTATCTCTATCTGAACCAAATTTTGCCTAGAAACTGTGTTGCGCCTCATTTTCTGTCATGGATCTTCCCAGATTCTATGGACATAAGAACTAACTTACTGCTACTATCCCAGACACAAGAAAGAGAAAGGTGACATATGGTTCTGAGTGAAAGGAAAAAGTACCTAAAGAAACGGCACCAAAAACACCCAAGGCAAAAAACCCTGGACCAGACTATAGAAAGAGGAAAATTGGTAACGTCATCCTCAAGGAAATTGTATGTGTTAAATACACCCATGCCTAACCAGACAAAACTCGCCCCACTGAAGCAGAACAAGAAGTCACCTGCTTCCATCAACATCCAACCAGATGGCCCTGTCACATTCAAAGCCAAACAAGATATTCCCAGACCCATCGATGCCCAACCAGATGGCCCTCTCACAACCAAAGCTGAAGCTGAACAAGATGCCCTCCACCCCATCTATGCCCAAGCAGATGACCCGCTCCCATCACCCAGTCACTTCGAAGCCGAACAGGCTTACACCCTAACACCTTTCACCAGGTCCAGTCTGTCGGTCACATACTGGATGTTTTAAGTGGCTACAAAATACCTTGCAACACAACACAGAAGTACAGGCAAAGAATGGAGGCCAAGTTGGATTTTCCTTTGGTGAGAATGGAGAGGATGGAGAGGGTCATGGGTGGTCAAATGGACAACATTTACAGTAACATGGCAGGGCTCTATTTTTTGGTTGCTGTCCCTGCCCTTGTATGTCTGACGCAGGAGATGGAGGGCGACCTGGAGGAACTGCATCCACCACCTTCACCCTCTCCACTGGAATTGACCTGCAAGCTGCTAAGACAATTCATACCACCGGAGGCCCCGTGCCCACCCGACCAGATTACAACCCCAGTAAGAGCACAGGAACAACAGAAGGAAAAAATCTTCTCAGACACTCTACCCTCACCCACTGATTGAAGCACACCCACTCCACCATCTTCTGCACCCAGGGATGTACAGCTGCAAATGCCACTGGCAATGTGAACCCTCCCATACCATCTACCCTCGCCCACTGACAAAATCACACCTGCTGCACCCAGGAGAGTACAGCTGCAAATGCAACCGGCGATTAGACCCGATCCAATCGCAATCCCAGACATGATGCTTAATGACCTCCCACAGAGAATACGGGAGAAATACTTAACCAGAAGCAGGCGAAACGCAGCCGGTCTAGCCCTTCTTATTTTGAATCAACATGTCAGTTATGAGCTGTACCTTGACTGGCACAAACAAGTCAATTATGATGACAAGAGGAGCAAGAAAGTGCTTCCAGTGAAAATAAAGAAAATTGGACTCAGTAATAATATATGCACATGGATTGAAAACTGGTTAAAGGACAAACAACAGAGGGTTATCATAAATGGAACTTTTTCAGGTTGAGCTAAAGTGGTGAGTGGAGTACCTCAGGGATCGGTACTGGGACCCCTGCTTTTTAACTTGTTTATTAATGACCTTGAGGTTGGGATCGAGAACAAAGTCTCCATCTTTGCTGATGATAATAAATTGTGTAAGGTAATAGAATCAGAACAGGATGTAATTTCTCTTCAGAAGGACTTGGAGAGACTGGAAATATGGGCAGGTAAATGGCAGATGAGGTTTAATACAGATAAATGTAAGGTTATGCATTTGGGATGCAAGAATAACAAGGCGAATTAAAAATTATATGGGGATAAATTGGGGGAATCCTTGATGGAGAAGGATTTAGGAGTGCTTGTAGAAAGCAGGCTTAGCAATAGTGCCCAAAGTCATGCAGTAGCTGCAAAGGCAATCAAGATCTTATCTTGCATCAAACGGGCAATGGATGAAAGGGAAGTAAACATAATTATGCCCCTTTACAAAGCATTAGTAAGACCACACCTTGAATATGGAGTACATTTTTGGGCACCAATCCCAAGAGTGCACAGAAGAGCCACCAAATTAATAAAGGGAATGGACAATCTAACTTATGAAGAGAGGCTAGCTAAATTAGATTTATTTACATTAGAAAAGAGGTGTCTAAGAGGGGATATGATAACTATATACAAATATATTCGGGGACAATACAAGGAGATTTCAAAAGAACTATTCATCCCAAGGGCAGTACAAAGGACTCAGGCCATCCCTTAAGGTTGGAGGAAAGGAGATTTGACCAGGTGGAATTCATTACCCATGGAGACTGTGATGGCAGATACAATAGATTTGTTCAAAAAAAGGTTGGACAACTTTTTAGATAGGAAAGGTATACAGGGATATACCAAATAAGTATACATGGGAAGGATGTTGATCCAGGGATTAATCCGATGGCCAATTCCTGAAGTCAGGAAGGAAATTATTTTTCCCCTTATGAGATATCATTGGATGATACAACTCTGGGGTTTTTTGTTTGCCTTCCTCTGGATCAATAAGTAAGTATAGATATAGGATAAAGTATCTGTTGTCTAAATTTAGCATAGGTTGAACTTGATGGACGTACTTTTTTTTTCAACCTCATCTACTATGTAACATGTAATTATATTATGGATGAAATCCAACGGCATTTAAGTATGACCTGCTTATATACCAAGCCGTGAAAGACAACATAAATGCCTTTTTGAGGCATTAAAGGGTTCTTGCTTGGAACCTGAACTGTTATGGGGAGGATTACATGTTTAATTAATTTCAAAATAAACTTGCGCTGGGAATGTTTTACATACAGTACAGTAAACAAGGGTGTTTTATAAAGTTGTCATTGTTTTTATTGTTTAATGCTTCTTTTATATTTTGCATTTCTGGAGCCAGACGAAGACAATGCAAAGGTAACGCCCCCATTGGTGTAGGACAGAAATCAAGCAATATTGCCAGGTAATGAACTGTACTCCATGCCATGTTTTCTCCCTGCCAAGCCCCCATAAAATCTTGATTTCATAATGTGCAATAATCATTGTTTATATTTATTTTCAATTTCTGATGACACACATGCAGAAATGCCATGACATGCTTTTCTCTCCATGCCCCACAAAATTTTTTTTTTTTTTTAAATTAAGGTGCAATTATTAAAATTGAATATTGTCTCTATCTTTTACAGACATCAAAGAACAGCCAGCTGGGTTGAAGAAAAAAAATAAGGAAAATAAAAGAAGATTATTCATTTGAAAGGAGAGCCGACTTTGTATTTTTGTATTTTATTCTCGTATGAAAATAAACAATGATTGAAATTGATTTTTTTTGGTGTGTTTTACTCTTTACCTGTAAATTAAATACACTTACAGTGGCGGCGCAGCTGAATCTAAAGCGGCCGCCACCGCGGTTTAAAAAAAAATGCGGGCGCCGTGGACAGTCTCCTGCCGAACACCAGCAGTTCGCGGCCGCTTTCCCGCGCCTCGGACGCTTTCAATAGAAAGCGCCATAGCGCTTATCTATTGAAGCGCGGGGAAAGTCCGGGGAACTTGCGGGGAACGCGCCCGCAACTTTACGCAACCTGCCCGTCGCAATCCCGGCCAGCTCCCGTCTTTTGTTAGACTCAGCTCGGCCGGGACAGTATAGTAGTACTGTACATAAAGTACTAAAGTCATACATATATACTGTATATATGTACTAAGATGCGAGGGCGGCGAGTGCAGAAAAATGAATTTTAGTGTTCTGGCTTTTAAAAACATGAAATTGACACAGTAGCACATTAGCACAGTACTGTACACATTACAATTCATCCATTTTATTTAAAACGAAGAAACAGAATCGATGAAATTCAAACAAAACATCAGCGATAAGCGCGGGTGCCTGGGGCGATTGGCCGCATTCATGCTGCATGGGGAACAGCAGAGAACTCAAAATCGGCGCTGTGATGTGTTTGAATAACGGCCGCTGCATCAGTATATATATATAAATATAAAGCAGAAAATAGCCGTGTTAGTCCAGTTGCGATAGTGCAGAATAAATTAGTTCTTCAGTATTAGGTGATACCTTTTTTATTGGACTAATAATTTATGTCATAGGACAAGCTTTCGAGAGTTATCCTCTCTTCTTCAGGTCAAGCAATACTGATATACAAAAGATTCAATTGCTAAAACAGTGTAGAGAAGGAAAAAAAAACAGATATGGACTGTAGATAAGGTAGGGTGTTAAAAGTGTTTGAAGCCAGGGGACGGTGACAAAGAAAGGTGGGGAGGGGGAGGGATGCTGGGGGGAGAGAAAGTGTGGATAAGAATAGAGGCAAGCAGGATAATTACAAACAATTTTTATAGGGTGTGAGAAAACCCATGTCCGCATTAAGTCCTTTGGTTTTGGTATCAAAGAGTTCTATCATTCTGAGTTCAAATGTTTTCCGTTCTTGGGTGTGTTTAAACATTCCATTGAGGATTTTGATTTTTAAATCATTTATGGAATGATCTGGTTGTGAGAAGTGATGTCCCACAGGTGAGCAGTATCTTCCTTCTTCGTGATGGAGTATAAAGTGTCTGTGCATATTCATTCTTCCTTGTAGTTTTTGGCTGGTTTCCCCAATGTAGCAACCTTGGTCACATTTGTTGCACTGAATCATATACACTATATTCCTGGATGTGCAGCTGTATGATCCTTTAACATTGAGTGTTCAATGGTTGTGACTGGCTGTGGGATCTTGGCAAATATGTTTGCAGAGTTTGCAGCGTTTGTTGTTGCACGGGTTTGTGCCATTATCAGTGTCTTTAAAATCGTTGTGAAGTTTTCTGCAGACTAATTTCTGTTTGAGGTTTGGTGGTTGCCGGAATGCAAGAATGGGAGGTTCGGGAAAGATTTCTTTTAATGTCGCATCCTCTGCCAGCATGGGTTGCAGATCTTTGATTATTTTCGTATACCCTCTAGGGTAGGGTTGTATGTTTGTCATTAGTGGTATGCGTGTGGTAGGTTCTTTCAGTCTGTATTGTAGCAGGTGTTGTCGTGGGACTTTTAGTGCAGATGTAATAGTTTTGGCAATGGTCTTTGGTTTGTATCCCTTCTGTCTGAACGATTCGGTTAGGGTTGTGTGATGCCTGTTTCTGTCTTCAGTGTCCGAGCATATGCGGTGGTATCTTATAGCTTGGCTGTGTATGGTACCTTGTTTTGTGTGAGTTAGATGGAAGCTGGAGTTGTGGAGGTAACTGCATCTGTCTGTTGGTTTCTTGTATACAGGTGTGTGTAGTTTGCCATCTTTCAGTGTTATTGTTGTATCTAGAAAATTTACTAGGTTTGCCGAATAATCCATTTTGAGTTTAATTGATGGATGGAATGAGTTCAGGGACTCGTGGAATTGTTTTAGGTTTTCTTCACCCTCTGTCCATATTATAAACAGGTCATCAATGTATGTATAGTTTTTGTAGGGTTTGTGGGGGCATGTAGTTAGGAATCTTTGTTCAAGATTTGCCATGAAAAGATTGGCATATTGCGGTGCCATCTTGGTACCCATTGCAGTCCCCATTAGTTGTAGGTACATTTCCTTGTTGAAGCTGAAGTAGTTGTGTGTGAGAATGTATTCTATCAGTTTGGTAATTACATCAGAGCTGTATATCTGATCCAGGGGAGATGTTGTAAGGAAATGCAGGCATGCCTCAATACCATCCTTGTTGGGGGTGTTGCTGTAAAGGGATTCTACATCCATGGTAACTAGCAGTGTGTTGGATGGTAGTTGGTTGATGTTGTTAAGATTATTGAGAAATCTGTGGTATCTTGTATGTAGCTGTTGGTGCTTCTGACTAAAGGTTTGAGGATATTCTCCACTAAGCCTGATATTTGTTCCGTGAGTGTATCCATACCTCTAAAAACCAGCACACCAACCACTGCTCACTCTAATGGCAAACACCACAAATCTACAACTTGCAAACAACTAACCAAATTTCTACTCATACTATTAATCTCTTTAGCAGGTGATATTGAACCTAACCCAGGTCCTCCCATTTCAGCTCTGTCCCATGCCCCTGAGAATTCCACCTTTAAATTCCAAAAAGGGCTATCTGTCGCCCATATAAACATCCGGAGCCTGCTGCCCAAACTGGATGAACTAAGGGCATGGTGCCTTATGCATAAACCCAAAGCCATCGTTCTTACAGAAACATGGCTAACCCCTAAAACAGGGAAAAGGGAGACCAAAAAGCGCACCAGCACAAACGGAGCAGGAAGAATCCAGGACAAAAAAATAATTAAAAGGGCACTTTAATGTGGCAAAAGACCCATCCAATGCATTTCGAAAGTCGCAGCGTTCTTTTTCAACCCCTAAAACCCCTGATGCCCATATTGCCATTCAGGGATACTCCATTTTTAGGAGAGATAGGTCAAAGAGAGGAGGAGGGGTGTTATTTTATATTGCAGACACCTTACAATTTACACTGTTAAATTGACCACCAAGCCCACCCTCTTTTGAAACTCTAGTTGGCAAAATCTGCCTCCCCTTTTCTAAGCCCATCTTGCTCGCTGGCATCTACCGCCCCCCTAAAGCCCCTCATCAATCCCTGACTGATATCACTTAATTTCTTGGCTCCATTTCCTCTCTGAATGAGAAGAGTGAGCTGCTAGTTCTAGGGGATTTCAACTTCAATTGGCTTGACCCTAAAAACCACAAAATCCAGATACAACTCAAGTCACTTAACCTATCACAACTCATTTCCCAACACACACGGATAAACCTGAAATCGCATAACCATTCCTTGCTCGACTGGATTCTCTCCTCAAACCCCAACAGAATCCAATCCTCTGGCATCCTTCCTGACATTTTCAGTGACCATGCAATAGTGTACTGTGTAAGGAAAATTAAACCGCCCCAATCAAGCCCTAAAGTTCTCCTCACTAGAACATTTAAAAACTTTAACCCACAACAGTTTCTGGATGACCTTACCAACTGCCCATGGCACAGATTCGATTTAATTCCCGACCCCGATTCTGCGCTCGACTATTTCCAATCCGAGTTCTTAAAACTCTGCGATACCCATGCTCCACTAAGCAAAATAAGGGTACGGGAGGCCCACCTTCCATGGGTTACAACTGACCTTATAGCACTCTACCAGTTCAGGGATGCCTTGTGGAAAAGCTACAAAGTAACTGGCACTACCAAGGATCTCAATCACTACAGATGCATGCGGAACATGTGCACAATGCAAACAAGGCATGCAAAAGCACAATATTACTCTGACAATCTCCACCAAAATACATCAAACCCAGCTAACATCTGGAAGGTTATCAACAATATATTCCAGCCTCCTAACAATCAACAACCAAGTAATATAACTAATGGGGATATTACTCTGACAAACCCCACTGACATTGCAAATGCATTCAATGATTACTTTGTGGGGTGTGCCACTAACTTATTAGCGAAACGCAGCACAATCCCCAAACATGAATCTCATCCTGGGAGTATCCCTACAGTCCCACCCCCTCCCAACACTGCCCACAATTTTCAATTTAGCCGAGTATCTGAAGAGGAGATTACACAAGCGCTCCTCAAACTAAAACTAAGCAGCCAATGTGGACCCGACTTACTACAATCTAGGTTCCTACGACTTGGTGCCCCAGCCATTGCCAAACCAATTGCATCCATAGTCAACTCTATACTGTCTGCAGGCCATATCCCTAAGACCTGGAAAACTGCCAGAGTTGTCCCAATCTTCAAAAGTGGGGACAAAAACACTGTCTCAAACTACAGGCCAATCTCACTTCTCCCAATTCTATCCGAAGTTATGGAAAAATGTGTCCACTCCCAATTAAGCGATTTCTACACCAAGACAAATTTCCCTAGCCAATTCCAGTCTGGGTTTCGTCCCAAACACTCCACCGTAACTACCCTGCTAAAAGTTTGCAATGAAATCCAGTGTGGAATGGAACGGGGACAACTCACTGGTGCAGTATTCCTAGAATTTGCAAAGGCTTTTGACACAGTTGATCATGTTATCCTGCTTAACAAACTCCAGAGCTCTGGAATAGGGAAACATGCTTTAAACTGGTTTCAGTCCTACCTATCAGGAAGATCCCAACATGTGTCCGTCTCAGGCTCTAACTCCAACCCCCTGGATATCACCTGTGGTGTCCCGCAAGGCTCTGTTCTGGGGCCCCTACTCTTCTCAGTGTTCATTAATGATCTTCCCACAGCTTGTAAGGAAGCCTCAATACACATGTATGCAGTTGACACAATCCTATATGCACACAGCCATAGCCTCTCTGACCTTCAACACATACTTCAGTCTGACTTTTTGAGACTCGAAAACTGGATTTCCCAAAACAAACTGTTTTTAAACACTGACAAGACTGTAACAATGATATTTGGGACTAAGACTAAATTTGTAAAGCTTCCAGTGACTGAGCTCCTGATTAGAACCAACGCTAACACCACCCTAACACCTGTCACTAGTTTTAAATACCTGGGCTTATGGTTTGACTCCCACTTAACATTCGGGATGCACATTGATACCCTGCCAACCAAGACCTATGCAAACTAGGGGTACTTTACAGGAACAAATCCTCTCTAAGTCTCCTGGTCAGAAAGCGTATTGCACAGCAGATGCTAATGCCAATTATTGACTATGGAGACATAGTATATGGCTCGGCTCCTCAAACCCACCTTAGCAAACTTGACACCCTCTACAATTCAATTTGTCGTTTTGTTCTCCAATGCAACTACAACACACATCACTGCGAAATGCTCAAAGAACTAGATTGGTCATCACTAGAGTCTAGGCGCAAAGTTCACCTTTCCTGTCTCACCCTCAAATACTTACTGGGCAAGCTACCCAGCTACCTGAACTAGCTCCTCACCCCTACCACATGCAGCACCTATCACCTGAGATCAGACTCCAAAAGACTATTCATGGTCCCAAGGCTCAACAAATTATCCGGACGTTCCTCCTTCTCCTTCCGTGCACCCCAAAACTGGAACAACCTACCAGAGACTCTCATATCCACCACCAGATTAAGTTCTTTCAAATCTAAGGCTGTCTCACACTTTAATCTGGTCTGTAACTGTTTCATACGCTCATAATATATATTTTCTTTAACTGTGCACGCAATGTCTTGTATATAATGTATACCTTGTTCATTTATGTAACTTTACTTGTAACCATGTATTATTTGTTTTACTCTGTGCCCAGGACATACTTGAAAACGAGAGGTAACTCTCAATGTATTACTTCCTGGTAAAATATTTTATAAATAAATAAATAATACCTGTTATAATAGGTCTGCCGGGGTTTCCTGGTTTGTGGATTTTGGGAAGCATGTAGAAGATCCCAACTCCTGGGTTGTCAGGTATTAGTTGCTTCAATTGTGGTTGCAGGTGGTTAGGGAATGTTTGAATGAGATTCATGAGTTGCTTTGTATATTCCTGGGTTGGATCATGCGTGAGTTTCTTGTAGTAGGTGTTGTCTGTGAGTTGTCTATTGCCTTCTTCTATGTATTTATTTGTGTTCATTAGCACCTCTGCACCTCCTTTATCTGCTGGTTTGATGGTGATGTTGTGGTTGTTTCGCAGTTCCTTGATAGCAGATCTCTCCATGGGGGATACGTTGTACATAGTTTTTTTCTGCTGTGTTGATGCTGGTGAGGAAACTTGTGATCTTAAGCTCTGTACTGTATGTAGCCGTCAAGTATGATGTTGCGTCCTTTTGGTGGTGTGAAGTATGTGTTCTTCTTCTTGATGTTGTTCTCTGTCATTATGGGGGTGCTCTCTTTTTTGTGGAAGTATTCTTTCAGTCATAGTCTCCTGAAGAATTCTTCTAGGTCTGAGAATAATTGGATTTGATCCAGTTTGGTGGTGGGACAGAATGTTAGTCCCTTGGAGAGAACTGAGGTCTCAGGTTTTGAGAGTTTATAATCAGAAAGGTTTATATCTCCCTGGCAGGCTGTGTGCTCTTCTGGGTTGAGGTTGTGTATGTGTCTTGAAAAGTCAGTTCTGGTTTCTAGTTCTAAGTAGTTGTCCTGCTTTTTGTTGGTTTGAAATCCCTTATGTTGTGTCCATGGTCTGCAGTCATAATGAGAGAGGAGTTGTAGTTTCTTCTGTTTCTTCTTGATTAAGTTCCGCTGCAGTCTCTTGTGCAGAGTTTGCATATCTTTTTCTAGTTTGTTGGTATTTGCACTGCTTAGCAATTGCAGTGTTTGGAGAATTGTGCATTATTGCCGTTCTAATTCCTGTTTTTTTCCATATAGTTGATGGATCAGTTTGTTTCTCAGTTTCTCACTGAGGCATTTGCATTGTTCTTCAGCGTAATGGGAATTGTGTGTTGTTGCAAGTGGGTTTTTGATCTTCAGCCCATTTGGTATCCAGTTACTTCTCTTGCATTCTGATAGGAAGTAGATGTCGCTGTTTAGTTGTGATTCCTTTGTAATCAGTTTGGTCAGTGTCTTTTTCATACGGCTATATGGGGTAACTTCCATCATGAATAAAGCAGAAAATAGCCGTGTTAGTCCAGTTGCGATAGTGCAGAATAATTGAGTTCTTCAGTATTAGGTGATACCTTTTTTATTGGACTAACAATTTATGTCATAGGACAAGTTTTTGAGAGTTATTCTCTATTCTTCAGGTCAAGCAATACTGATATACAAAACATTCAATGGCGAAAACAGTGTAGAGAAAAAAAAACAACAGATATGGACTGTAGATAAGGTAGGGTGTTAAAAGTGTTTGAAGCCAGGGGACGGTGACAAAGAGAGGTGGGGAGAGGGAGGGGTGCTGGGGGGGAGAGAAAGTGTGGATAAGAATAGAGGCAAGCAGGATAATTACAAACAATTTTGATAGGGTGTGAGAAAACCCATGTCCGCATTAAGTCCTTTGGTTTTGGTGTCAAAGAGTCTTATCATTCTGAGTTCAAATGTTTTCCGTTCTCAGGTGCGTTTAAACATTCCATTGAGGATTTTGATTTTTAAATAATTTATGGAATGATCTGGTTGTGAGAAGTGATGTCCCACGGGTGAGCAGTATCTTCCTTCTACGTGATGGAGTATAGAGTGTCTGTGCATATTCATTCTTCCTTGTAGTTATTGGCTGGTTTCCCCAATGTAACAACCTTGGTCACATGTGTTGCACTGAATCATATACACTATATTCCTGGATGTGCAGCTGTAGGATCCTTTAACATTGAGTTTTCTATGGTTGTGACTAGCTGCGAGATCTTGGCAAATATGTTTGCAGAGTTTGCAGCGTTTGTTGTTGCACGGTTTTGTGCCATTATCAGTGTCTTTAAAATCGTTGTGAAGTTTTCTGCAGACTAATTTCTGTTTGAGGTTTGGTGGTTGCCGGAGTGCAAGAATGGGTGGTTTTGGGAAAGATTTCTTTTAATGTCGCATCCTCTGCCAGCATGGGTTGCAGATCTTTGATTATTTTTCGTATATCCTCTAGGGTAGGGTTGTATGTGTGTCACTAGTGGTATGTGTGTGGTAGGTTCTTTCTGTCTGTATTGTAGCAGGTGTTCTCGTGGGACTTTTAGTGCAGATGTAATAGTTTTGGCAATGATCTTTGGTTTGTATCCCTTCTGTCTGAACGATTCGGTCAGGGTTGTGAGATGCCTGTTTCTGTCTTCAGTGTCCGAGCATATGCGTGGTATCTTATAGCTTGGCTGTGTATGATACCTTGTTTTGTGTGAGTTAGATGGAAGCTGGAGTTGGGGAGGTAACTGCATCTGTCTGTTGGTTTCTTGTATACAGATGTGTGTACTTTGCCATCTTTCAGTGTTACTGTTGTATCTAGAAAGTTTACTAGATTTGCCGAATAATCCATTTTGAGTCTAATTGATGGATGGAATGAGTTCAGGGACTCGTGGAATTGTTTTAGGTTTTCTTCACCCTCTGTCCATATTATAAACAGGTCATCAATGTATCTGTAGTATTTGTAGGGTTTGTGGAGGCATGTAGTTAGGAATCTTTGTTCAAGATTTGCCATGAAAAGATTGGCATATTGCGGTGCCATCTTGGTACCCATTGCAGTCCCCATTAGTTGTAGGTACATTTCCTTGTTGAAGCTAAAGTAGTTGTGTGTGAGGATGTATTCTATCAGTTTGGTAATTACATCAGAGCTGTATATCTGATCCAGGGGAGATGTTGTAAGGAAATGCAGGCATGCCTCAATACCATCCTTGTGGGGGATGTTGCTGTAAAGGGATTCTACATCCATGGTAACTATCAGTGTGTTGAGAAAATCTGTGGTATCTTGTATGAAGCTGTTGGGTGCTTCTGACTAAAGGTTTGAGGATATTCTCCACTAAGCCTGATATTTGTTCCGTGAGTGTATCCATACCTGTTATAATAGGTCTGCCGGGGTTTCCTGGTTTGTGGATTTTGGGAAGCATGTAGAAGATCCCAACTCCAGGGTTGTCAAGTATTAGTTGCTTCAATTGTGGTTGCAGGTGGTTAGGGAATGTTTGAATGAGATTCAAATCCTGCTTGCCTCTATTCTTATCCACACTTTCTCTCCCCCCCAGCATCCCTCCCCCTCCCAACCTTTCTTTGTCACCTTTCTCTGGCTTCAAACACTTTTAACACCCTACCTTATCTACAGTCCATATCTGTTGTTTTTTTTTCTTTTCTCTACACTGTTTTAGCCATTGAATCTTTTGTTTATCAGTATTGCTTGACCTGAATAAGAGAGGATAACTCTCGAAAGCTTGTCCTATGACATAAGTTGTTAGTCCAATAAAAAAGGTATCACCTAATACTGAAGAACTCCTTTATTCTGCACTACAGTATATATATATACTGCAGAATAAATGAGTATATAAATGAGTATATATACAGTATACATATACAGTTAGGTCCGGAAATAATTGGACACTGATACAAGTTTTGTTATTTCGGCTGTGTACCAAAATAAATTCAAGTTACAGTTAAATAATGAATATGGGATAGAGTGCAGTCTATACACAAAAGACACTAGATGGCGCTCGACACTTATAAACAAACATGCAGTGAGTATAGTGATAATATAATCAAAAATAAAGTGCAATGAGTGCTATAGGAAAAAACTCAAACCCTGAAAGGACTGTTTCAATTGTCCACAAGAAAGCACAATATAGAGGAGGTCAGAGGAGCATCATTACCTATAGGAAAAAATAAATAAAACTATAGTGCAAAACGTAATGGTAAAATACACTTAAATGGCAGAGCTCTCTCAAGAGCATAAGACGCTAGATGGTATACACTACAACCATAGACTAGCGACAGGGAGCAAAAATCAGGAGGAAAGTGCGTCCAGGACAGAGACACAGAGTCAAAAAATAAAATGCCAAACTTTTATCCGACAATGATAAAATTGGAGGCTTACGAGATATCAGATGTTAAACAGCATTTGTGTATGGTAAAGATGTTCGCCGAGTCGCGTTCTCGGAATCCCCGCACACTGCTGCCGCATCCACCGATCTCCGACCTCCGACCTCCGACCTGTACTGCTGGAGCCGATACGTCACATCCGGTTCTCTCAACTCGTATGGAAGACGCCACCGGAACTTCACAGCAGTCTCTCCCTCTGGATCTAACACTGGGGGTTACGCTCTACGCGTTTCGTCGTGCGTGATGACGGCTTCGTCAGGAGTAACTCTAACCCCAAATCGGATACTTTATATACCCTTCTGACTGATAATGACCTTTCCTCCTATTGGTCAAAATGTCACATCTCTAAATAATTGGGTAATCAGCCACATAAGCTCTCCCGCCAATTTAAGAGGTATCACAGCAGTGTTATACAAATCAATTAAAATACAGCCTATATTATCTTTAATGAACATAGCTAATAAAAATTTCATAAAACATAACTGTCGAAAAAATACTTCTCAGTACAACAGAAAATTTAAATATAAACTATTGCAACAATGAAAAGTATTACATATAAAATACATATGCTATCTTAAATTATTTAAATGAAACACAATGTATCCCCATTTGTTTCCCTAATCATATAGAGGTTGACGATTGATGTTTCTCAAAAACAAGAAAAACTTAATTAGTACACAGATTATAACACAACATTTGCACAGTATGAGTGTTCTTATTTGCACTGACTTAGCACATCAAGAGCAAGATATTTAAAGCAAAATATTGCATAGCTCACAAAAAAGCGTTTAGTTCAAAATCTATGTTCACACCTAAAGGTACAAGTGATTTCAGTGTAAAGGTCCAGAAGCTCTCTCTCTTTCTTAAAGCAACACCCCTGTCCCCACCTCTCCAGTGTGGTAATACTTGTTCCAATACTGTAAATTTAAGGCCTGATGTATCACCATTGTGCTTTTGTATAAAATGGTTTGACAAATGATGTGTGGTAAGCCCTCTCCTTACATTTCCAATATGTTCTAGAATGCGTGTTTTGACTGTTCTTGATGTTTGGTCTACATATTGTAATCCACAGGGACAATATATAAGGTATACAACATAGTCTGATTTACATGTTAAAAGTTGTTTAATATGAAACCGTTGACCCATAACATTAGATGTAAAACTGAATTTATCCTCAGCTCTATGTTTATAAGCCCTTCACGTGGTACAGCCAAAAAAACCTTGTGTTTTTGTCAACCATCTATTGCCATCACCAGTCATTTTTGGCAAAGCACTAGGGGCCAAATTGTCTTTGAGCGCTTTTGCTCGTTTGAAAATCACAGTTGGTTTTTCAGGAACAATTTCCCCAAGTACAGGGTCATTTTTAACAATATGCCAGTGTTTGTGGATTATTTTTGAGATTTTATCAGACTGTCTATTATAATTGGTTAGAAATGAAAATTCAAAATTCTTTTTCAAACCTGTCTTTTTGCTGTTATATAATAGATCTTTTCTATCCAAACCCTCTACTTTTGTTATGGCATGTTGGATAGTTCTATCATCATAATCTTTCTCTCTAAACCTGTCTTGTAAGAGAGCTGATTGGGTGTGGAATTTTTTTGCCTCAGAACAATTCCTCTTTACCCGCCTTATTTGTCCATATGGGACATTTTCTAGCCATTTGGGATGGTGGCAGCTCTTAGTGGATATGTAGTTATTTGTATCTACACTTTTGAAGAAGTCTTGGTTTTAATTGACCCATCTTCAATGTAGATCGTTAAATCTAGAAAATCCACTTTTACTTGACTATAGTCACACGTAAACTCCAAATTTAATAAGTTATCATTTAGATAATGGGTAAACTGTTTTAGTCCTTCCTCATCTCCCTTCCAAATGAATATTATATCATCTATATATCTGCGCCATAGGCACAAATTCACACCCAGCTCTGCAATGGACCAAATATGGTCTTCCTCCCATGCTCCCATGAGGAGGTTTGCATAGCTGGGTGCAAATCTTGTGCCCATGGCGGTACCGCACTTTTGCAGATAATAAGTCCCCTCGAACATAAAGTAATTGTGCTCTAAGATGAATTTTATTCCATCAAGTATGAAATTTGTCTGTTCGTTGGGCATGTCAGGATCTTGTGATAATACTCTGTCTACTGCTTCATGCCCATCTCTATGGTTGATACAGGTATACAGTGACTTGATGTCACAAGTTACCAAAAAATCCTTCCTCCCACACCTGATTGTCAAGGACACGTAAGATGTCTGTCGTGTCTTTTAAGTAGAAAGGAAGTTTGGCAACATACTTCTGCAGGTATATGTCAATATATGCGGATAGATGAGATGTTAAAGAGTCTATGCCTGCTATTATAGGCCTCCCTGGAGGGTTATAAACTTTTGGTTTAATAGGGTTAGTTCTATACAAATAGTTGTATTCCTCTACATTTATTACCTCCTCCATTTTGCCTTTATCCAAAAGATTCTTTAGCTCTTTTAAAAAATCTGACGTAGGATCTTTTGTGAGGGGTAAGTATGTATTACTGTCTCCCAAAATCCTTTTGGATTCAGCAATATAGTCAGTTCTATCTAAGATAGCAACTCCACCTCCTTTGTCGGCTTGTTTTATGACTATAGATGTGTCTTTTTGTAAGGTTTTCAGAGCATTTCTTTCTGACTTGTTCAAATTGTTATTAAATCTGCCTTCACTTTTCACTAAATTTTCAAAATCTGATTGTATCAGCTGGGAAAATACATCTAGATTGTTGCCCTTCACATGTTTTGGATAAAAAGTAGAGGGCATTTTAAGACCAGAATGAATTAGTACTGGTGCTACTTGTGAAGATTCAGGTTTGTTAATCACAATAATTTCCTTCTCTAGATTATCAGTGGTCCTTTGTTCTACTTCTTTTAATCTAAAGAATCTTTTTATAGTGAGCTTCCTTAAAAATCTCTGTGCATCTAAAAAGAGGCCGAAGTTGCTTGGACCTACAGTAGGAGCAAATTTCAAGCCCTTTGAGATCAATGACTTTTCTGAATCTGAAAGTACTTTAGAACTGAGGTTGAAAATGTTATTTCCTAATTCTTTCTTTTTTTGAGACATTTCTTTTTCTCTTCCTCTTCCCCTTTTTCTTCGGTTCTTGTTCTTTTCTTTTCTGATGAGGGGTCCCTCTTCGTCACAGGAGCATAACGATTCGCTCCCTGAAGAGAAGTGGACCCCCCCTCCCCTAAAAAATCCTTCTTATTACCATTTTTGGGCCAATTTTAGTGAACAATTTATCTTTTTGAGCTTCTCTTTGCTCTTTTCTAGTGCAGTGTATCAGCTTTAATTTGAAGGTATTCACATCCAAATTGGAGGAAGGGTTTAGGAATTACATCTCTTTAATATGTAGCCCCCTCTTTTTCAAGGGACCAAAAGTAATTGGACAGTTGACTCAAAAGCTGTTTCATGGACAGGTGTGGGCTATTCGTTCATTATTTGATCATCAATTAAGCAGGTAAAAGGTCTAGAGTTGATTCCAGGTGTGGCATTCGCATTTGGAAGCTGTTGCTGTGAACCCAGAACATGCGTTCAAAGGAGCTCTCAATGCAAGTGAAACAGGGCATCCTTAGGCGTCAAAAAAAAAAGAAAATCCATCCATCAGAGAGATAGCAGGAACATTAGGAGTGGCTAAATCAACAGTTTGGTATATTCTGAGAAAAAAATAATGCACTGGTGAGCTCTGTAACATAAAAAGACCTGGATGTCCACGGAAGACAACAGGGTGGACGATTGTAGGATCCTTTCCATGGTAAAGAAAAACCCCTTCACAACATCCAGCCAAGTGAATAACACTCTCCAGGAGGTAGGCATATCATTATCCAAGTCTACCATAAAGAGAAGACTTCACAAGAGCAAATACAGAGGGTTCACCACAAGGTGCAAACCATTCATAAGCCTCAAGAATAGAAAGGCCAGATTAGACTTTGTCAAACAATATCTAAAAAAGCCAGCCCAGTTCTGGAACAGCATTCTTTGGACAGATGAAACTAAGATCAACCTGTACCAGAATGATGGGATGAAAAAAGTATGGAGAAGGCTTGGAACGGCTCATGATCCGAAGCATACCACATCATCTGTAAAACACGGTGGGGGCAGTGTGATGGCATGGGCATGCATGGCTTACAATGGCACTGGGTTACTAGTGTTTACTGATGATGTGACAGAAGGCAGAAGCAGCCAGATGAATTCTGAAGTGTATAGGGATATATTGTCTGCACAGATTCAGCCAAATTCAGGGAAGTTGATTGGACGGCGCTTCACTTTACAGATGGACAATGACCCAAAACATACTGCGAAAGCAACCCAGGAGTTTTTTTTAAGGCAAAGAAGTGGAATATTCTGCAATGTCCGAGTCAATCACCTGATCTCAACCCGATCGAGCATACATTTCACTTGCTGAAGACAAAACTTAAGGCAGAAAGACCCACGAACTAACAACAACTGAAGACAGCTGCAGTAAAGGCCTGGCAAAGCATCACAAAGGAGGAAACCCAGTGTCTGGTGATGTCTATGCGTTCCAGATTTCAAGCAGTCATTGCCTGCAAAGGATTCTCGACAAAGTATTAAAAATGAACATTTGATTTATGATTGCATTAATTTGTCCAATTACACTTGAGCCCCTGAAATAAGGGGACTGTGGATGAAAATGGTTGCAATTCCTAAACGTTTAATATGATATTTTTGTTGAAACCCTTCAATTAAAGCTGAAAGTCTGCATCTTGGTTATTTAATTTCAAATCTATTGCGGTGGCGTACAGAGCCAAAATAATGAAAATTATGTCAGTGTCCAATTATTTCCGGACCTAACTGTATATATACAGTGGACGACAAATCACCCAAAAATCTACTCGCCGAACAAAAAAATCTACTCGCCACCTAGTCCCGCCCCTAGTCCCACCCCTAGTCCCACCCCCAGGCCTGGTTTAAAATAAAATGGAAGAAATTCCTTATAAGAACAACATTCCGCAGTCCCTCAATATCAAGGTACCTCATTCCCGCAATGTTATAAGTTGGAGGGGAGGTGCTCTCTACCTGTCTTCTGGGTTAGGGGGATTCCGATGTCTCCCGGCTGAAGCTTGAGTGTCAGATCTGGAAGAAAGCAGTATAGGTTATTTCGGTGTAGGTATAGGGCAGTTAATATATACAGGGTAAATAAGATATCCAGATACAGAGAGGGGAGAAAGACAGAGAGGGGAGAAAGACAGAGAGGGGAGAAAGACAGAGAGGGGAGAAATACAGAGAGGGGAGAGAGACAGAGAGGGAGAGAGACAGGGAAACAGAGAGGGGAGACAGACAGAGAGACAGAGATTGGAGAGAGAGAGACAGAGAGGGGAGACAGAGGGAAACTGGGAGACAGAGGGAGACTGGGGGATGACTGACTGACAGGGGGTTTGACTGACTGACTGACTGGGGTGTGACTGACTGGGGGGTGACTGACTGACTGGGGGGTGACTGACTGGGGGGTGACTGGGTGGGGAGCGGGTGACTGATTGGGGGTTACCTTTCGTGACACACACACACACACACACACACACTCTCTCTCCCATACACACACTCCCCATACATACACACACACACACACACACACTCCCATACACACAAACACACTTACACACACACACACACACACACACACACACACACACACACACACACACACACACACACACACACACACACACACACACACACACACACACACACACACACACACACTCTCCCATACACACACACACACACTCTCCCATACACACACATACACACACACTCTCCCATACACACACTCCCATACACACACTCCCATACACACACACACTCCAATACACACACATACTCTCCCCCCCCCCCCCCCCACACACACACACACACACACACACACACACACACACACACACACACTTTTTTTAAACACACACACTCTCCCATACATACACACACACACTTTCCCATACACACACACACTTTCCCATACACACACACAAACTCACACTCTCCTATACACACACTCTCCCATACACACACACTCTCCCATACACACACACACTTACACTCTTCCATACACACACACACACACACTCTCATAAACACACACGCTCTCTCTCTCTGTACACACACAGGGGGGGAAGAGAGGAAAGGCTGCGACCAGCACCACCACCATGCTACCCCCCTGCGCCCATCTCCCGCCTCGCACAGGCAGCTACGGGGACCGGGGGGAAGCGGGGACCTGGGGGGAAGCGGTGACTTGTGGGGCAACACCCCCGCTACCATCTCCCGCCCTGTGGGTACACAGGGACCTGGGGGAAGTGGGGACCGGGGGGGAAGGGGGGAACACCCCCACTACCATCTCCCGCCCCGCGGGCAGACACGGGGACCTGGGGGAAAGCGGGGACTGGGGGGAAGGAGGGAACACCCCCGCTACCATCTCCCACCCCGCAGGTAGACAGGGGAAATGGGGACCAGGGGGGGGGGGGAATATGGGGGAACACCCCGCTACCATCTCCCACCCCCGCAGCAGACACAAGGACGGGGGGAAAGCGGGGACCGGGGGTGAAGGGGGGACCTGCCCCACTACCATCTCCCAGCCCGCAGGCAGACACGGGGACCGGGGGGAGGCAAGGAACAACCCCGCTATCATTTCCCACCCTACGTGGGGTTCACAAGGTAGCGTGGCCGCGGGATGCAATGGAGTACTAACCTCTTCAAGCAGCAGAAATTAAGAGGATGCGCTTGAGTGGCCTGAGCCTGGATGAAAAAAAAAATCTTGGCAGCCCGCCAAGTCCTGTCAGCCAATCATGCGGCTGGATTTTAAAAAAAAAATCAGCGCGAGCAGGGAAAATTTCAAAGAACCGCGTGCGCTGCTTGGGCGGCCATGAGGAAGTCGCCACAAGGTCAAATCCACTCACACGGGGCGTGCGGGCGATTGGGTTGTTCGAACACTGTGTATGTATATATATATATATATATATATATATATATATATATATATATATATATATATATATATATATATATATAAATAAGAAAGAAAAAAGAAAAGTGTCCCACTGAAAGCACTCAAGCAACAATAATAATGAAAAAATGTTTATTAATGGACATGGAAAACACTAAACAAATATAAATATAAAGAAATCCCCAAAGGATCACAACAACTGTGGATATATATATGGGGAAAAAAAGCAGCACCTCTTGATTTAAATTAAAATCCATATATACATATATACATATATATATATATATATATATATATATATATATATATATATATATATGAAAAAAGAAAAGAAACAGGCGCACACCTAGTGCATTAAAGTATAACAGATAGTTTATAGAACAATAAAATCAGTCAAATGCCCACTCACAAAAGTACAGGGTTTAATAGCAGGTATGAGATAGGCTCTCATAATCCAGTATTGCAGTCTGTTGTCAGCAATGGAGTCCTCTCCTGTCTGCTCCCCGCATGGTCTGAGCAACCGGAAATGACGTCCCTCCGGTCGAGTGCACCGCACAGGAAATCTCTCCGGGTACAAGCACCTCCAGTTCCTTGCTTCTGGTCAGTGAGACATCAGGGGAAAAGGATCCAGTTTTTATTCCTCTCAGCCTCACACAGCCTGCAACGTCTAGTAACCCGCAAAGGTAGAGCTCGTGGGGAAGTGACAACCTCAGCATTAGCCACGCCCTACGCGTTTCGTCATCTATGATGACTTCATCAGGGGTTACCCATTGGATGCCCCTCCATAGTATTTATAACAAGGTAATTTGCATAATTAGATAAATCAATTAAAAAGTTTGATACAAAGATTAACCAGTAAATGACCTTAAACATCATTGAATTACAGTCTGATTATGAGGACCACACTAAATCATTTCAAAAAATATATTTTTTCAAAAAATATATATGATCAAATCTATACATAGATTAGATATTCAAAAATTCTATTTACAAGTGTTTAACCATTGTGAAATAATGTTGAAGACTAAGTGATTTACTAGCAACACTAAGTAGGTGATTATTATATAGAATTCTAATGTGAACTAGCAATAATACTAGTAGTAATTTTGAAATGGTAATTAGATTTAGAGTAAGAACCAAATGAGAAATCGAAAGTTATACAAAATACTTAAATTTGAAAATTGAAAAATAAAAGATATGTTATCAAAAATATGTAATCAAAAATAAAAATAATATATCAAGAATTAGAGATTTCTACCAAGTATATAATATAAAATAATATAAATTATATAAATCATTAAACAAATATAGCATTTTACTTCCTTTAAAATCATAGAGTAACATCACAATAATACCAGATGTCCTGATAATTGTTAAAAGAGTAGTAGATGGAATAATATCCTATCCGTTAATTATTAATATATAACCTGATGTTACCCATTGTTTAATTTTCAGGTATGTGGATTCCAGTTGGAGCCATTGGTGAAGCAAAGTATGATTATTAAGCATGAACAGAAGAAACCTCAGCATGAATCATAAGATGTTGTGTGTGTGCGTCATGATTACTTGACCTGTACATTAAACATAAATGACCTATATATATCTAAATGTGTATGACTAGATGTGGTTGTCTAAAATAACTATTCTTATGTGTATATGAATAAGTGTGTATGTATATATGTTATATAAATTTTAAATCTACAAAGTGTGTGTGTAATGTAAGTGATACCATGGTTAGTTGTATTATAAAGATAAAATACATGTAGTTATGGATATCAATATGAATATAAATTTAAATAGTTATTGTTTTCAGTATATGTATTTAATCAAAATATGGTATGGCCATTTGCGAACCCGAAACAGATACATCCGCACTAACAGTATATAACCAATCTCTAATATAGCTATTTTGTTTTAATGGATATATAATCCCTCAATTGGAATATTAGTAGATATATGAAAAATTGCATATCATTGTGGGAAGATATGAATGATGACCTGACACATGACCAAATTTCGGAGGGAATGCAGTAAAGCATTCAACCCAGACCTCTGAAGGATCACCCTCTTGTGGGTGGTCACACTATAGTACTAATGTCAATGTGGTCATTATGTCCTTTTGGAAACGTAGTGTCTAAAATGTACATCCAATAAGTCTCCCTCATACATAGTCTTTTGAAGCGATCTCCTCCCATATATGAGGGGGGAATGCATTCGATGCCCATAATCCGTAGGGATTTTGGATCTTTTAGATGTTTAGTACAATAGTGGCGGGAGAGGCTATGTGTCTGGCATCCATGAATAACATTTCTTCGGTGCTCTAGAAATCTTGTACTTAGAGCCCTTGATGTGCGGCCTACGTATTGTAAGCCGCACTCACATGATATCAGATATATAACATACTCACTGAGACAGTTAATATAATCTGTTATTTCATGCGAAATGCCATTTGATTGTGATGTAAATTTATTTGTTTTAACCAGATGTTTACACGTAAGACACCTGCCTCTCCCACATCCAAAATTCCCCCCTTCCCTGATGGAGCCGGAAATGTCCAATCTATTTGTATTTAACGCTTTTGTTGTTTTTAATTTACTTGGGGCTATCAATGTTTTGATACTCCTTGCTTTTCTGAAAATCACAGGGGCATGTTTTGGCAATAGGTGACCAATTTCAGGATCGCTACACAAAATATTCCAGTGACAGTTCAGAATTTTTTGATTTGTTTTGCAGACTGATTGTATTGCGTGATAAATTTTGGCGTGGATCCTCTACTCTTATCCTCACTTCTAGTATTACATAGTGTTTTTAATTTTGATTTTTCCAACAGTGAGTCATGATTTAGAAGGCCAGCATCTTTAAATGCTTCATTAACAATAGTCATATCAAAGCCTTTTTCCTGAAATTTTCTTGATAGATCTTTACCTTGAATAAGGAAATCAGCGTCCATCGAACAGTTGCGTCTTATCCTGTGAAACTGACTCTTAGGCACATTGTCTAACCATTTTTTATAGTGGTTGCTACCATATTGTAAATAGCTATTAGTTGCTACAGATTTAAAGTGTGTTCTTGTTTGAATTTTATGTTCATTACCCACAAATAGCTCCAGATCTAGAAATACTATAGTTTCTTGATGTATGTTACAGGTGAATTTCAGACCCATCTTGTTATCATTGAAGGACTTCAGAATCCCCTCCAGGATATCCCTCTCACCATCCCAAATAATAAGAATATCATCTATGAAACGGCCATAGAAAACCAGACCCGCCCCCAGCCCAGCATCCCCCCACACATGGATACTCTCCCACAGTCCCATGTAGAGGTTAGCATAACTGGGAGCAAATCTGGTCCCCATAGCCGTTCCACAGATTTGTAGGTAAAATGTGTTTTCAAATAGAAAATAATTGTGATTTAAAATAAATTTAATACATGCTAAAAGAAACAACCTTTGTGAAGAGTGCAAATTTGAATCTAATTCTAAATAGTGATTAATAGCCTGGATACCTTTTGTGTGATCTATACAAGTGTAAAGTGAAGATACATCGCAGGTAACCCAGTGAAAGGTATCCTTCCATATAATACCTGAGGTAGAATCAATGACATGCAACTTGTCCCGTATGTGCGAACGTAAATTTGTAACATAAGGTTGTAAATAATAATCAACATATTGGGACACGTTGGATGTCATCGAACCAATCCCCGATATTATAGGCCTCCCCGGTGGATTCAAAGTGTCCTTGTGCAATTTTGGAATGTGATAAAAAATGGGTGTTCTTGGGTGTTTAATAAATAAAAACTTGTGCTCTAATTTAGAAATAATCCCTTCTGTGAAAGCATCCTGGAGGAGATTCCGAAATTCCAACTGATAAACCTCAGAAGGATCTTCAGTTAACGTCTGACAAGATGTGGTATCAAGCAGAAGGCGATAGGCTTCACATAAATAGTCTGCACGATCCTGTAGGACAATTGCCCTCCCTTTGTCTGCTTGACGAACTATTAAATCGTTGTTATTTTTTATATTGATAATGCCTGATTCTCTTCTTTAGTCAGATTTTTTTGTTTCAATTCCACGTTAGTAAGACACAACTGTTCCAAGTCCTTGAGGACTACTGTATAAAACGTATCGATAAAGAAAGAAAAAAGAAAAGTGTCCCACTGAAAGCACTCAAGCAACAATAATAATGAAAAAATGTTTATTAATGGACATGGAAAACACTAAACAAATATAAATATAAAGAAATCCCCAAAGGATCACAACAACTGTGGATATATATATATATATATATATATATATATATATATATATATATATATATATATATATATATATATATATATACATGTAGAGGTATCAGTACCGTGTTAGCCGAGCTTCAATAATCAAAAAATAAATAGATGATACCGTTCTGTGGCTACCGAAATGCTTTTATTTGTGCGAGCTTTTGAGATACACTGATCTCTTCTTCCGGCGATGTTACAATGAATGAAGCAAGGATTGTCCTTCCCCCGGTGTGGATGTGTTTTATGGCTAGAGGTGTCAAAGGGTAACTGAAAGCAAGTGAAGAAAGAGTGTGTATGTGTATCAGTGTGAATAAAAATGAATGGAGAGCCCACAGTATAAACAGTGCTCTACACAAGGTGTGTGTGGAGTGAGAGGGATATAAATGGTGTGGGTGGGTGTGGAAATGTGAGAGTTTGTAGCACAACTAAAAGTGTGTGTGGATACTATGTGGTCCCTATTGGTGTATATGGATGGAAAAATAAGGAGTATTAGTATGTGTGAGAGACAGCTGTGTGTGCATACATATAGCACAGTATGTACAGACATGGCCTTTAGCGCTCATGGGAAGAGAGTTCGCTAGTGTCAGTAATGACTCATAAAATTTCGATCTCTGTTTAGGCCACTGCTAAGTGTCCCGAACAGTTGCATAAATTTGTATTCATGCAACCGTCGCTCTTTCGGGGTTTTAAGATTACCTTTGAGTATGGCAACCCTCAGATCGTTCATCTTATGGCCAGAGTCAGAGAAATGTTCGCCAACAGGACTGTCTCTTGTTCCGCGTGTGATGCTGTGGCGATGCAGGTTCATTCTCTTGTTTAGCCCCTGTCCTGTCTCACCTATGTAGTAGCAGCCCCCTGGGCATTTCATGCACATGATGAGGTACACGACATTGCTGGAGGAACAGGTGAACCCTCCTCTGATTTTGTATTCCAGATTCTTGTGTGGTATTTGTATTGTGTCCGCTGTGTAGAGCATTGCGCAGGTTTTGCATCTTGGGTCCTGGCATGGTTTTGTCCCGCATTCAGTTGTACTCAGCAGTATTTATTTTTTGATTATTGAAGCTCGGCTAACACGGTACTGATACCTCTACACATACATACATACATATATATATATATATATATATATATATATATATATATATATATATATATATATATATGTTATAATTAATCTATTTTCAAAAAATATATATAAAGAGATGCTTCATAAAAGAAACATCATAGACCTACACATCAAAGAATAATTAAGCATAAAATCAACAAAAAAACTAAAAAGTATATGTAACTGTAAAATAATAAAAATTAGAATCCACTTAATGTGATATGAATCCAAGCTGGGGTGGGGGGCTGCTTTCTGTTCTTCTTGTTGCATGTATATATATATTGTGACGCCTCAGTCCCAGTGTCTGATCTTTTGTCCAGATCAAAGGCAGGAAACACTGTACTTTCTAAGCAGGGGTTTATTTACAGGGTTTAAGGCAGGTACAGGGTTAACTCCTAACACAAAATGGAAACAAAAGACCTAACTCCTTCCAGGAGTACTGACTAATACTGCTTAGTCCCTAACTAAATTGTGGGAGAACTAAACTCTTTTCCCCACTTTACCCAGTGTACCTGCAGCAGGTCTCCTTTCAATCTCTCACAGGGCTGTCTGTGTGTGCCTTCCCAGATCAGTATAGCAGTGTCCCTCACTCTCTCTGTATAACTCTCAACAGTGTGTGTCTGGCAGCATGGGGGGGGGGGTAATCTCTGTATCACTTCCTGACTATACAGGCTAGGCTAATTAGCTCATTAACTCACAGCTGAACAGACCTGTCCAGAATGATTAACTCTATGAGAGCTGTAAAGTCCCAGAACTGCCCAATTCTAGCCCTTAGAGGGCAGTGACGGCATCACATATCCCTCCCCCCATTGAAACACTGTCCTGTGAGCGGCCCGTGCACTACACTACCGACACGATTTATTCGAGCAGGGCTAGTTCCGCAAGCCGGGGGATGCCCCAGCTTGCTAGCCCCACTCCCTCGGCGTGCCGCGCGTCACCGATGCGCGGTCACGCTTCATCGGGTGCCTGCGCCCTCTGCGCGCATGCCCAGGGCTCCCCGAGGGAGCCCTGGTGTGCCGTGATATTTGGGACGGCGGTGGGGGGTTCCTGGGGGCCCGGCGGACCCGGAGAGGCGAAGGAGAAGCCCCAATCGGAGGGCCGCTCCTCCGAGGCTTCGGCGCGCGTTCGGGACACCCCGGCGCGCGCCCGGTTACTGTCGCGGCCGAGACCGGGCAAATGCTCGAATAAACTCGGCCGCGACAGTATCTCGTGCACCAACCTCTTTGTCAGACATGTCTGACATCCACCTCTTCTTAATGGTTTTCTTCATTAGACCTCCTGCCGAGCTGTAATAGAGTCCAGCGTAGTGTCTCACTCAGTCTTCAGAGCTTTGAGCTTTTCGCCTAGGTCACGCTGTTGATTCTCTGCCTTCTTGCGGCCAGCACGCTCAAACTACAGATCCTTCCTCAGGTCTTGAAGCTGTCCTTCTATACTTCTTCTCTGGCTCAAGGCAGCTGCCAATTCAATTCCTCTCAGGGCCTTCATCTCTTACCGGTGCTTGCTCTGGGTTTGTGTCAGCACATCCTTCAGACTTTGGATCTCTGTAGTTTTTGTCTCAAGGATTGCTGCTGCTTCTGTTTCCCATGCCTCTTTCTCCTTGGAGTACTGATTTTTGGTGATGGAGCAGGCTCTCTGCTTCTCCAGCTCTTTCTCCAGCTTGAGGTTGTCCTCCTTTATAGCTGTGAGTTGCTGGGACGTGTGTTAAATTATCTGCTTTAGCTCTAGAAGCCTTTTATCCAACTTCAGTTTTTCAGATTCCAAGGTTTGGACATTTTTAGTTTTTTTGTATTCCGCTACCAGTGATGCTCTGGTAAGGCTCAGGGTGGCCTTCAGCTCATCATGCTGCTCTGCAGGGACCCACTGGGTACTCAGTCGCTCCTGTAGCACTTGCTGCTTTACTTTACCCAGCTCTATTTTAACGTGCAGACCTCTCGCTGAGAAACGTCTTGCTTGCCGATGAGGCGTTGAACGTCTTGTTGGGACGCCTCATAGAACCGTTTCCAGTCAACACTCTTTTGGTCTGACTCACTTGGATTTCTAAAAGAGAAGGGGACGGGGGAGCACTAGTGGAGTGAAAAGTAAAAAATATATAATGCAATCTGATATGGGTGTGTGAGACTCTGAAAAGTGGGTGGTGTGGGTCTAAAATAACATAAACACTCACACGGCCTTGTGCAAATGCTTGCGCATCAAGGTATCTTTTGCGTCCTCGCTGCTTTTTCTTGTAGATTCAGTCTCCTATTCTCGTCAGGGCTATTCTTTTCTTGATGTGATGTCTCTCGTCTGTTCTGTTCCTCTCCTTATTCTTGCATGTGGTGTACCCTCGGAAGAAATACATGGAGATGTGAACCGAAAAATAACAAAAATGGTACAAACAGGAATTAGCACAAGTTGGTGAAAATCAATAATACAGAATTAATAAAACACTCAGGGCATGTGTGTGTGCACTCAGGGGGGACGGTATCTTGACCTCCAACAGGATCTCTCTATTTCAAAGTGCCAGCTGACACTCTGTGGCGGGTGGTGGGGGATAGGGAAATGGGAAAATATATATATATATATATAACAAAAATATTACTCACACGGCCAAGTGTGAGTACACCCTTGGAAAAAGTATCTTGTTTGTTCTGGCCGGCGTCCCTGGATGAAGCCTTGTGCCGGCCTCTGATGTTGTTTTCTCTCTCCCAGTGCGGTGTGGAAATATAACAGCCCAGATTGTTGAGGCCAAAAACTCTTTATTTAAGAAACAAATAAACAAACTCACCGCTCACTCAACTCGTGAGCTGCGGTGTCAGGGTGGGGTAAAAAGGCCAGTCTTTGTGGGATGTTTAACGGGGATCGTGGGACTGCAGTAAGACTCCCTCTGTGTCCGGGAGGAGCTCTGCACTTCCCATGTCCCGCTCCCTACGGTGGCCGCAACAGTTCAAAAGGGATAGGGGATTTTGAGCAACGCGTTTCGCCGAAAAGGCTTCCTCAGGCTCCGTAGTTGTAATGGGTAAGGCTCGCCGTTCCTCCTTTATATACTGCGGCCTGCCCGACAACTCAATCCCCCTCAATCCTCCTCCTACATACAGCTGTTCTGAGTGATTGTCTTCTCTAAGGCTATGTGTGTTAATTGCTAATTGCAATCGACAGATATTGGCTTTTACGAACGCCCTGATCTAAAAAGGTGATTAGAACAATGAGTAATAAAATATGTGTATAGAGGCTCAATCCTTGTCTTAAACCTTTATCAAAGGATAATTTATAATGTCTAATTGAACACTTTATAATGAACCTTATTGTGAATCTCATCCCTGATAATGGTAGAGGTCAATGTGCTTGCCATACATATACCATTGTGATATCTAAAAATAAAAATATGTTTTTAATAAAAATATAAAAATATATAAAAATATATTACTAATGTTTTATCACACGATTGAGTGGTGTGTAGACATATATATCTGGACTCTTTGATAATCGTTTGGTGGTCCAAATCTGTAAAGTAAACCAAAAAAAACACAATGAATACCCTATATTGGGCATGGATGTTAGTAATTTTTAAAAAAACTTAAAAAAACTTTGCTGCAGTAGCAAAGCTGGAGGAGGTGAATAAGAAGGAGGGGAGGGGACAGGGGGGGGAGGGTGTGGGGAGGGGGGAGGGGACGGGGGTGGATGTGGAGGGCGTATATCATTTTTTTAATATATTTTTATATATTTTTATATTTTTATTAGATTGCATTATATATTTTTTACTTTTCACTCCACCAGTGCTCCCCCATCCCCTTCTCTTTTTGCTTACCTTTGAAGGATCCTGGGTAGATCCTACTTTGGGGTCTTCAGAGACACAGGAGGAAAAGAACCAGAGGGAAAACCTTGTCCACCATCAAGGTTTTTTACTTCATTACACCCTTATCCGCCTTTGAACAATTCACAGGTAGCGCCCGGGCATTTCTGTTCTAAAAGTCACTTGGATTTCTGCTTATGGCGGTATCGGTAGCCTTTGTCATACCGAGGCTAGTAGTCACTCCTGTGACGATTGCGCCAAGCGCTCTGTGTTGTAGTCCACCTCTGGTCTTTTCTGATGCCACTGGGTAAACTTTCCCTGCAGCTTCTGTTGCACACGGAGGTTGTCCTTTCCGCGGGGCCACATAGGAGTCCTCATCGTCCTCTTCTGAACTGCAAGAACTTTGCTGAACCGTAGAAACCCAGCGCGAACCATGCCCCACAGAAAAGTTACATTCCATTGGTTCCGCGTTCCGAGGGCAAACTGCGGCCACATGTCCAAGTTCATGGCATCTGTAGCACTCTATATATCTTCCAAAACTGGGTCGGCGTTTTATCTCCAGTCTACTGGGGACAACGAGACCAGAGTCCCTCCTAGGTGCTGTGGGACTTCCTACTGCTTTATGCAAGTCAATGAGTCCTTGCAGATTCCTTTTCAGTTGAACAGTCTTATCGGACCTCCTGGAGCGCAGGAAGCGAGAACCGGAGCACTCATCTGGACTTGAGCTCTTGGACATCTCTTCGGCAGTCAAGTAACATTCGACTAAAGCGACCAACTGTTCGGGGTCTTTGGGGTCACTCTGGCTCACCCACTTCTGGATGGTGCTGGGGAGACCTCTCAGGAACCGGTCTATAACGACTCTTTCGACAACTGAAGCAATGGAACATACCTCAGGCTGGAGCCACTTCCTTGCAGAGTGTATAAGGTTATAAAGTTGAGAGCGGGGTGTCTTCTCTAAATCATAACGCCAGGAATGGAACCGTTGTGCCCGAACCGTGAGGGTGACCCCTAGCAGGGCCATAATGTCTGTCTTCAGGGTGTCATAGTCTTTAGCTTGCTCGGGCTCTAAGTCATAATAGGCTTGTTGTGAGTCACCCACCAGGAAGGGAGCACTTATTCCCGCCCACTCCTCAGCTGGCCACCCTTCGCTTACTCCATCGTCATTTTCTGAATGAGGTGCGTTTTTACCTGGTGAGCGACCTGTGGGGCCACTCTAGGCTGGGCGGTAATTTTCTCTCCCAATGCTCGGAGCTCCTGGTGTAGGCGAAGTTGCACCTCGTTTTGCTCTTCTTTTAGCGTCTGATGTAGGGACAGCGCCATCTGCTGTACTAACGCCGCCATACTTTCAGTTTGTGACTTTGTCATCTGTAGTTAACTCTCATTATAGGATTTTGACATCTCCTCTTGGGTCTTTGCCAGTTGCTGCAAACCCGCATTAAAATTGCAGAATTTTCTGTTTGCTTGTACTGAAGCGTTGTCAGAAATTCCTCCATTTTCCCCTTTCATTGCCTTGTGGAGTGCCCGCATTCTCCACCAATTGTGACGTCTCAGTCCCAGCGTCGGATCTTTTGTCCAGATCAAAGGCAGAAAACACTGTACTTTCTAATCAGGGGTTTATTTACAGGGTATAAGGCAGGTACAGGGTTAACTCATAACACAAAATGGAAACAAAAGACCTAACTCCTTCCAGGAGTACTGACTAATACTGCTTAGTCCCTAATTAAATTGTGGGAGAACTAAACTGTTTTCCCCACTTTACCCAGTGTACCTGCAGAAGGTCTCCTTTCGGTCTCTCACAGGGCTGTTTGTGTGTGCCTTCCCAGATCAGTATAGCAGCGCCCCTCACTCTCTCTGTATAACTCTCAACAGTGTGTGTCTGGCAGCATGGAGGGGAGAGGGGGGAATCTCTGTATCACTTCCTGACTATACAGGCTAGGCTAATTAGCTCATTAACTCACAGCTGAACAGACCTGTCCAAAATGATTAACTCTATGAGAGCTGTAAAGTCCCAGAACTGCCCCATTCTAGCCCTTAGAGGGCAGTGACGGCATCACAATATATATATACATACATACATACATACATACATACATACATACATACATATATATATATATATATATATATATATATATATATATATACATACATACATACATACATACATACATACATACATATATATATATATATATATATATATATATATATATATATATATAATTTTAAATCTATAGAAATATAGTAAATAAAGTCACCCCCCCCCCCCCAGCTGTAGGCATCATGTAACATACACATACAGTGATGGTCACACATCCCACCAGCTGCTGGCATCATGTAACATACACTACACATATTGTACACATGCTGTACACATGGGTTTCAACCAGTTTCCACAGTGACACACGTGTGTTTAAACCATAAATATACTGTACATGAAGAACAGTACATACTGTACAATACAGTACTAAAACTCTGTGTGATATCGAATTGTGCACACATGAACAGACATAAGTGACAGGTTGAGCCACCGGTGCTGAATCAGGGATAAGCCTGAGGGGCTCTTGCAGACTGCAGTTGAGAACCTGTGCTTTAATGTTCATCATGCTCTCTCTTCCTATATTTGCTGCTCAGCTGCAAAAGTATCTCTTTAATGAGGAGTTAGGGGTCAAGTCAATAAAGACATCAAAAACAGCGGGTCTGTGTGGACTTTCAAATTCAATTTTTAAGACACAAACGCGCGATCGCCGAGTTTCTGTCCGGTATTGCAGACGACGCTAAATTTACATTTTTTCCGCTTTCAGGCCATAGTTAACCCAGGTTAAATTGCAGATAACTCGCGTAAAATATTGTTGAAATCTCACGGCAGGAAGAGGCTCGGCTCTAGGATGGCGTGTGAAACCAACAAGCTACATCTGTATGGAGAGACACCTGTGCTCAAAAAGGAACACACTTTAGAAACCTGGCAGATATGCTAATGCTTGTGCAAATTACATTTAAATGACCCCACATGTCCTAAAAGATTTCCGTTACTTTGAGTTCTAATACTTACACCTACATTTTGTCTCTTCCTCTGTCCCTGTAAAACCCATATGTCAGACTCTACAGGGAGCTAGTGCCACCTCTCTCACCTTATTCAGGCAGAGAAAAAATCTGCAAGTTATTTGAAGCAGTTTAGCCTTTTGGATTTAACGAAACTACTAGAATTCCAGTGAGTTGGCAAAAAAATGTGCATTTCAGCCATTTAATCAAACCAATAGGATTTGCAGAGCCGGAATGAAATTGCTTCTAAAAAATGCATTTTCCTGACGGTTTGGACATGCGAGAAGGTCTTACAAGATACTAAAACCTGCAAATACAAGCGGAAATAACTAATTACACAAGGATATGCACAACTGGCCGATACTATAATATCCCCTTAAAATTGTTAATCAGCTTTATAGCGATTTTTCTTTGAAATTGCATGATGGGGATATGTACACTGGCGACACACTTTATTCGAGCTCGGCTAGTCCCACGAATTCGGGTATACCCGGGTGTAGTGAGGTTTGTGACTGTTTTCTGCCCGAGTGCATTGAGTTATTTTCCGGCAGGGATTGAAGCATTTTATTCCCGTTGGCTGCAATACTGCACACTACATATATATATATACTGCATTACAATTCATGAATTTATGCCATCTGGTAGACACGCGAAGCATTGCAGCCTATTAAATCCTAATCATTATCATTTAACAGATCAGCCGCCCATCAGCCAGGCATGAACCCAGGCTGGGAAGGCAAACGCAACGGGGCTTGTCAGAGGTGAGGAGCGGCGCATTCCAGGTATCTGCCAGGTACATACCGGGTATTTGCTCGAATAAAGTGTGTCGGTGCAGTACAAGAGGGAAAAAAAGTGCAGAATCCTAGAAAATGTCCTAAAATTCCTAGGAGTACCATTTGCAACCTCCAATCAGCATTTGTGAAGCTTCTTTTTTTCACTTAATTTGTATTTTACATTTTTGTAAGGAAATGGAATAGGAAACAAAAGGAGTTGTTGGGAAGGGGGAAAAGTTGAAGCTTATATTAATGCACTGACTTCTGTGTTTGTGTGCAGTGCATTAGGTAGCACTCCTAGCAAAGTCAAGGCATTTGAATTGTGAGAAAGGGGTGTGTTTAGTGGCATGTCAGTTTTACTGCTGCAGCAATTGAGCATGCACTTTGTAAATTATTACATAATTAATTCAAATTTACACCTATTATTTGCCCATTTTTTGTAGGTATGAACGATAAAACTGCATTTATGTAGATAGCATCCAATGTGTTCTATTTTTGCACCACATTGTGCATACCATTTTTTATATGCAGTAGAAGAAAATACATGCTGAAAAAAATAATTTAAGCTTCATACAGATGGTATATTTGTATCTATACGTGATGAATAAATAAAGAGTCGACGGAAGTACAGTATGAGTCACTTGCTGAATATTTAAAAAAAAAATCTTATTGATTACTTACATGATTGCTTCCCATCCTGTCTGTCAATAGGCATTGCAATTTACTTTGTATGTTAAACAAAACTCAACCATTAGGCATATCAATATTATTTACATTGATTCTATGTTACCTGTATGTCCTTTTACAATTCATCGTAGAAAAGTGTTAAAGATGTTTAAATGTCTTCAAATATTTTAAAAAAAATTGCAACAGTTCACATTGCTCAGAATGTCACAAATTTCAACAGATTTTAGGCACTTTTCACCGGAATGTAGCAAAAATGGCAGGGCAAAATGACCTTGGACATTGACTAATTCTTGGCCCAACTTCTTGCAAAGTTTGCTATTTTTGCTAAATTGTTTGTTGAAGAAAATCTTAGATTTCACCTAATTTGCCAGCGTCAGAAAAAAATATTATAAAAACAGTTAACTTTAAAAAAAATTTAAGTGGAAAAATAATTGATTTTAAAATAACATTGAGAAAAAAAACAACCTAACAGCCATTCTGCTTATGAACAATTTTAATCTGAAGTGTCTGCTAAATGTCATCTAATGTACATGAGTTTATGACAGATCACTTTGAGTCTACAGTAATATGTTTTATTTTCACTAGGTTATTCACACGATTACTGCTACTGACAAAGACAAATCTGCAAATGGTCAACGATTTCACTTTTCTCTTCAAGAAGTTTCAACTGTGAACCCAAATTTTACCTTACGGAACAATGAAGGTAAATCATACAGTATGTGTTAATTGAATTTCACAGATTTTGTTTGGTTTACTAATGTTCAATTCGCGTACCATAATTTACAACTTGCAACTGCAATTATAATGTTCAGATCTTCATTTCTACAGTATATTTGAATTGCCTTTATTTTTAATGCAAGGTGCACCATCTTTGTATCAACAGTACAGCATGGGCTAAGCATTTATGCTTTACCAATATTTCTAATGAAGTTATACCGGTATGTTTGCTACAGTACAGTATGTTGCCATAATGTTCACAATACACAGTACAACACTAAATGCGCTGTAGGACAGAGGTATCTTTCTCATAACATGTTATTTTGTGTGTGGTTCAATGCTGTTGCATTTGTACTTTTATTTTGTGAATGGCATACTGTACATTTCAACATTGTATACAACAAATGAATACTAATGTATATAGGTATTGAGTTGTTTATTCACTTAAACACTGATATCATATTTTACAGAGATGCAAAATAATAATTATAATAATAATAATAATAATAAATTGTATATGCAAAGCTTTTTACTTATAACCTGTGCTAAAGGCATTTGCTTCTTTTTAAAAATGATTGAACTTGAAGAGTTGTCAAAATAAACAGAACATTGAAAAAGCCAGCCAAATGTGCTTTATTGTATTAGACAATCATATCCTTACTTTGAAACTACCTTTTAATCTGGTAAGCGATTCTACACACACATACTGTACTGTATATAAAGTACAAAAAATCTGCAACACTCACCCACGGAATATAATCAGCAGATAACGTTAATTCACAACATGTAGAAAAACCATACAAAAATTGAGTTCAATTTGTGTATGGTTTTTCAACACTGTGAATTAAAATTCTCTGCTGATGATATTCCTTTGGTGAGTGCTGTCGATTTTCTGTACTTTATATTTCTTTGGACTGGTTAGGGATCCCAGCCCTTTTGTGGACACCCCATACTGAAAACCAAGTATATATGTTGCTGTTGTTTTTTGTTGTGTGCACCAGGCATCCATTTTTTCTGTGAGATATATATATATATATATATATATATATATATATATATATATATATATATATATATATATATATAAAACCAACCCCAGAATAACCAACCCCACACTGAAGAGACCCATTAAGTTCGAAACAGTCTGTCTGTGGTTGGGTTTGCTGGCTATGCATCTTAACCCTGGCTGTGCTCAAAGGTGTGACCATACAGCAAGCTTAAGCCTATAGGGGAACCATGTTGAATGGTTTTGAGCAAAAGGTGGCACTGTGTGCTCATTTGCATGTCATTTCCCAGAATCCTTTGCTGCAGTGGAAGTGCTGTGTGCTGGGTTATAATGGTGAAAGGTGGGGTTGCAGACCTGTCTAAGACATGCAAATGAGCATACAGTAATATTTCCATTTGATATATATATATATATATATATATATATATATATATATATATATATATATATATATTTGCTATATATATATATATATAAATATATATATTTGCTATATATATATATATATATATTTATATATATATATAGCAAATGGAAATATTACTGTATGCTCATTGCATGTCTTAGACAGGTCTGCAACCCCACCTTTCACCATTATAACCCAGCACTCAGCACTTCCACTGCAGCAAAGGAGTCTGGGAAATGACATGCAAATGAGCACACAGTGCCACCTTTTGCTTCAAAACCATTCAACATGGTTCCCCTATAGGCTTAAGCTTGCTGCATGGTCACACCTTTGAGCACAGCCAGGTTAAGATGCATAGCCAGCAAACCCAACCACAGACAGACTGTTTCGACCTTATTGCATCTCTTCAGTGTGGGGTTGGTTACACTGGCTATGCAAAAATAAAGCAATGTTTCGACTTCCCAATGGTGCCTCTTGTACCTCTTGGTGTCTTTTTTGGAATATATGTATATATGTAAAGATGCAGCGGCCGTTATTCGAACATATCACGCGTCGTATACATCGGAATACCCATGTCATGGAACGTCATTACCGCGTGTTGACTCGTGTTTTATCGAGAGCAGAAAATGGCATTTTAGTGTTCTGGTTTTTAAACACCTGCAAATTGACAGAGTGCTGTACTGTTGTAAGGAATCCGTTCCTGGTTTTGGCTGGAGCTCACTTTTGCAGAGTTGGTGAGCTCTCAGATACACCTCCCCTTGGATTTGCTAGCACTCACCTGTGGTTGCAATCACTGCAACTCTGACCCTATTCGCTGGCTATACTATATAGATCCAGCCCCTCCCCCCAAGGAAGTTGCTGATCATAATCCCAAAGTTCCTTTGGATGTAACTGTATTTGGCCACAAGCTACTTTGTCTTAGCCTCCTGGTTCCTGGGGCCTGCTGCATTTCTCCATTGCGGAGGCCGTTTCCTGGTTTGTGTGCTGAAGCGCTGGATCCCCAGTGCAATCCTTCAGCTTCCTGTTCCCTGAGGCCTGCTGCCTTCTCTCTCTGCAGAGATCTGGTTCCTGGGGCCTGCTGTATATCTCCATTGCAGAGGCTGTGTCCTGGTTCCTGTGCTGAAGTGCTGGATCTCTAGCGCTAAACTTCAGCTTCCTGATTCCTGAGGCCTGCTGCATTCCTGCCTTTGTTATGGTCCTCTCCCACTCCTCATGCAATGGGCATTCCCGCAGTGCAGCTGCTACACTGAAGCGCTGCCTACCTGATTCCTTGTTGCCGGACTCCAGCCTGGAAATCGATTACCCTGACGTCTCCAACCCTGACCCTGGCTTGGGTAAGGATTACTCTACCTTCTCCAACCCTGACCCTACTACAAATGACTACAAACTGCGCAATCCAGAACTGTATTCACATCCCCACCTCAGCCCCGCGGTCCGGACCCGTTTTGTGGCGAGCACATCCATTACAACTGTACATATTACAATTCATTCATTTGTGCCACGGAAACGCAAAGAATTGTACCCAAAGAAATCAGGATCCATGAAATTCAAACTAATCAACCGCATGATTGGGTATGTGGAGTTCAGCAGCACACACGAAAATGGCTCAGTGATAATTTCAAATAACGGCTGATGCATCTGTATATATATATATACCGTTAGTTTCGGAAATAATTGGACACTGACACAATTTTCATAATTTTGGCTCTGTACGCCACCACAATGGATTTGAAATGAAACAACCGAGATGCAATAGAAGTGCAGACTTTCAGCTTTAATTCAAGGGGTTGAACAAAAATATTGTATGAAACGTTTAGGAATTGCAACCATTTTCATCCACAGTCCCCTTATTTCAGGGGCTCAAATGTAATTGGACAAATTAACACAATCATAAATAAAATGTTCATTTTTAATACTTTGTCAAGAATCCTTTGCAGGCAATGACTGCTTGAAGTCTGGAACGCATGGACATCACCAAAACACTGGGTTTCCTCCTTTGTGATGCTTTGCTAGGCCTTTACTGCAGCTGTCTTCAGTTGTTGTTTGTTTGTGGGTCTTTCTGCCTTAAGTTTTGTCTTCAGCAAGTGAAATGCATGCTCGATCGGGTTGAGATCAGATGATTCACTCAGCCATTGCAGAATATTCAACTTCTTTGCCTTAAAAAACTCCTGGGTTGCTTCCGCAGTATGTTTTGGGTCATTGTCCATCTTTAAATTGAAGTGCCGTCCAATCAACTTTGCTGAATTTGGCTGAATCTGAGCAGACAATATATCCCTATACACTTCAGAATTAATCTGGCTGCTTCTGTCTTCTGTCACATCATCAATAAACACTAGTCACCCAGTTCCATTGGAAGCCATGCGTGCCCATGCCATCACACTGCCTCCACCATGTTTTACAGATGATGTGGTATGCTTTGGATCATGAGCCGTTCCAAGCCTTCTCCATACTTTTTTCTTCCCATCATTCTGGTACAGGTTGATCTTAGTTTCATCTGTCCAAAGAATGCTGTTCCAGAACTGGGCTGGCTTTTTTAGATATTGCTTGGCAAAGTCTAATCTGGCCTTTCTATTCTTGAGGCTTATGAATGGTTTGCTCTCTGTATTTGCTCTCTGTATTTGCTCTTGTGAAGTCTTCTCTTTAAGGTAGACTTGGATAATGATATGCCTACCTACTGGAGAGTGTTCTTCATTTGGCTGGATGTTGTGTAGGGGTTTATATTTACCATGGAAAGGATCCTACAATCATCCATCACAGTTGTCTTCCGTGGACGTCCAGGCCTTTTTGTGTTGCAGAGCTCACCAGTGCGTTCTTTTTTCTTCTGAATGTACCAAACTGTTGATTTGGCCACTCCTAATGTTCCTGCTATCTCTGATGGATTTTTTTTTTGCAGCCTAAGGATGCCCTGTTTCACTTGCAATGAGAGCTCCTTTGACCGCATGTTGTTGGTTCACAGCAACAGCTTCCAAATGCGAATGCCACACCTAGAATGAACTCCAGACCTTTTACCTGCTTAATTGATGATGAAATAACGAACGGATAGCCCACACCTGTCCATGAAATAGCTTTTGAGTCAATTGTCCAATTACTTTTGATCCCTTGAAAAAGAGAGGGCTATATATTAAAGAGATGTAATTCCTAAACCTTTCCTCCAATTTCGATGTGAATTCCCTCAAATTAAAGCTGATAGACTGCACTTTAAGCCCATATTCATTATTTAACTGTAACTTGAATTTATTTTGGTACGCAGCTGAAATAACAAATCTTGTATCAGTGTCCAATTATTTCCGGGTCTAACTGTACATTCCAAAAATTGACCTAAGCGCAAAAAAAGAGAAACAGGAACTTCACTGTGCAGATGCTCTTACTTTGAGTTAAATTAAATTAAGTCTACTGATATTACATAATCACATGAGTAAATTACTCTATTCAATGTGTCAGAGTGGAGAATATATGAACAAATGGTCTTCGTGGATCAATATGATGTAAGAGTAACTCCTAAAATAAGGAGCATAACATAGTGTAATAATGATAAAAATTGGAACATACCGTACCAACCAGTGTCCTATTAGTTGGGGAAAGTCTCGCAGCTCTGTCAGCTTACATAATGCCTTTAAAAAAAAACATGAAGTCAGGAGTTCAGTCTGCCTTAATTGCAGTAGGTGCACCTGCAGCTTGCCTCTCCAGAGGAGTTTTACCACCTACATGTTGGAAAGCATACATAATTAACCCCTCTCTGACCTACAGAGACAGTGACTCTTTCACATATCACCCTCCCCAGTGTAACATTGTCATGTGGAGAAGCCGGTGCACCATTACGGGCACCAGCATCACTGTCGGAGAAGTTCGACTTCAATCTTTTTTTTTTCAACTTCCACTCAAGTAAGTTTTCAAACATCTCTCCAGTCTTTTCTTTGTCTTTCTGACTGTCTAACTTTCAATTGGATCCATGGACCTTGTTGTCCTTGGTTGAAATGTCTTTTTTCAAGACCATCTTCACACCTACCAGCAACTATGTTTATTCCCTTCGGAGCAATAATGGGGGCTTTGGGACATAAAGCAAAGTATTTCGCTACCTCTTTAAAAAAAAACTAGCCATTATGTTGTCGTGATTGAAGAGAAGACAGGTGCCAAGCCCTTCGTAACTTATGCACTCACTCAGTATTTCTTCAAGTATATTCTCTAGTTCCTCATGCTTTAGTCGCTTGAAGAGTAATTCTTCCTCAAGTTTATCTTTCCATTTCTCTATCTCCTCTTTTACTCGATAGGCAAGGATTACTTCCATGCATTATATGATCTCTTCATCTCTGTCGCTCATAGGACCATCTGTGTCTGGTTCAATATCATTTAGTTTAAGTACGTAGACCTTGGCGGAGTTCTCATCAACTCTAACAATACCCTATGGCACCTCTCTTTTACAGTCGACAGACTTGTAGACTTGGGCCTTTCTTTCTTAACTCATTAATTTACTCAGATGAAAGCACCGCTGGATAACCAGTGACACCTGTCTTAATGTGCGATTCCATATACATTTCTACCTCATTCACATCCCAGACTGAATCTTTATAGCGGCTGCTTTCATTTCAAGGAATCTACGTTGGACCACATGGGCACATTAGTATGACTGGATTTTTATTGCACTACTCCATAGTAACTATGTTTTTGTATTTTGAATTTTGGGAAAGTAGATTGTAGTACTGCAACAGCATTGCAGATGTGCTTATAGAAATGCACAGCTTCTTCGTTATGATGTAGGATCCATATCTGGACTAAATCAAACTAGCAGCCTTCTTCATGTCCCTGTAGTGTCTTTGTTGCTGATACTTCCTAAGACTAATAGAATCACACATTTCTTCAACAGTTCATACTTCTATCTTTGCTGCTACATTCTCCAACATGAATGAATAACATTAGCTGCTTTACTCTCTCTCCATTCTTCCTTCGATAATAACACTAGCATTTCAATGTCTTGTATATAATGTATACCTTGTCATTTATGTAACTGTATTTGTAACCATGTATTATTTGTCTTAACTCTATGCCCAGGACATACTTGAAAACGAGAGGTAACTCTCAATGTATTACTTCCTGGTAACATATTTTTATAAGTAAATAATTTCTGACGTGTCTTAATGCTTTTCTCTCTTTGCGGCAAGATTATTTCATCAGCGAGAGAATTCTGTTTCTTACGTACATCATGCAGCTCTCCTCTTAGAGCCTCCACCATTTTTTTGTACTAACTCTATGCTTGCATCCTTCTTTACATTTTGCGGCTCAGCAGATGTTTCCCCTAGTGCCACCACTCATTGCCGTTTCCATGCTTCTTTCTCCTGGGCGTACTGACTCTTGGGGATTGAGTATCCTTTCTTTTCCTCCAGCTTTTGATCCAGTTTCTGGACCTTCTCATGCTCGCTCTCATACAGGGCCACTTGGCCTCTAATCTTGTTATCCATAGATGCTCCGGTGATGTTCAGTGTGACCTTCAGCTCCTCATAGAGCTCTATGGGTACACAATGGGTACTCAAACACTCCTGCAGCACCTATAATTCATTAGCAGTTTGGAGTCTTTATTTTTGGGTAACTCACTGCTTCTCCTAAGCATACACCTGTTACTCCTTGGCCCGCTTCAGCTTCAAACACAGATATTCTATCTGGCTTTGCAGTGTGTGCTCCACCTCCATACGCTGCTCCAAAGGACATGTTCTTTCTGCAGTATGCTCTCTGCATTTTACAGTGCTTTCTGCACCCTTGAATTTTCTTGTTCCAATTGTTTCTTTACTTTTTCTACTTCATGTTGCATTCATTTATTTCACTGACCTGGTCAGTCAAATCTGAAATCTCTTCTTTAAGGTTTCTTTTCTCTCTTTTTAGTCTCTAAATAACTCTGGGTCTTTTCCTAGGCATCTTCAATGTACACAGCTCTGTTTTGACACCACCGACTTCCTGGTGAGATTGTTACAACTCTGTGCGGAGACTGATGAGCTTCTTTTAGAGACTCCAGTCTCTGCCTGTATCTACGCATACTAGTGTTTCCAGTCAGTAATCATTTCATCAGACTGTTTCTCATCCATGGCTGCCATCACAGCCTCTCAAGTCTAATCGTTAAATCCTCCAATTCCCTCGTCAAGGTGAAAGGTCCATATGGGTCCTGAAACATTGTTTCTCTTCTGTTCTTTGCTGTTACAATAAATGAAAAACTGTATTGTGAGCTTTTGAATAGAGATCTACTTTGTACCTCTGTCATAGAGGAGACCTGCCTTTTGAGGGACAATAGAGTACATTGAGTGTATTTTAAGCTGTAACAAACCCCTTTGGTGGTTTATTTATAAACAACAAAATATTGCCCCTTTAAGACAAAACATAAACTACAAAAGAAAAACCTACTCCATGGTAGGGAGTCTAACTACACAGCAATGGCCTTAACTAACAAATTGCGTAGCTAGCCTAATTCCAGTTAAATAATATATACAAATGTCTGGAAAAAATATAAAATACATATCTGGGGTGCTGGAAATCTATCCCAGAAGTCTCCAGGAAATCACCCTGGAACAATTACACCTTGCAAAACGATAGTGCTGCTCCCTCAGCAGAATATGTAATGCCGGAACCATGTAGACAAGCCCTGCATCCACCAGGCGTGTTCGGTTTCAGGTAAATTCTGTTCCTGTGTGTGGGTTCCAGGTGTTCCCATCAGGCGATGCATCCAGCAGAGAAAAAAAACAAGAATAGCACACAACTCATGGTGCAATACATAAAAATGTATATTAAACAACATGGCGAAGTTGAGTATCACATGTACAGGATAGTAAATACATTAAGGCATGACATGGAATGGTACCACAGTCAGAGGCTCTTAGGAGTGAAGACCGCCATCAGCTACTGGACTTTGTATAGATGGAACTCTTCTCTCCAGATGATATGTCAGTGGCAAAAATGCAGAATCAACCAGAGGAAGAAAAATCTAAATCTGAGCATTTCACAGGAATGTCTTTGACCTCCGTGGAACAGACTGTGATTATGGAGCAAGGAACCTAGTGCCGTCCCAGGTGCATGCCCTGCTGATATGTCTATACGCGGAAACAACCATGAGGCAGAGTAGCAGCCCAGCACCGAAGCTACTGCACATAAAATAGAATGCTGTTAAAGTGTGAAAGATTGAGTTGGAAGGAATAGCTTCCGTATGAACGGAGCCAAAGTCTCTCCTGTGTTGGCTGATAGCGTGGCTCAGCTTTTCAAGCAGAAAATAGAATCCATTGATGTCACCTCAAGCACCGTGCAGCGCAAGGTAGCGTACATCCTAGGAAAGCCCTTTAAACTCTGCACACATGAGACCCAACCACTAACAATAAGCCATATCAGGGGGAAGTATAAAAACATTCAAGGCAACATCAAACACATTTCGTAAGGGTAGACTTAAATCATCAGGGATAATTTTAATGAGAAAATGCTGATATTTAAATACCATAGCATACAGTAACCTCAGTAATAACTTGAAATCATTGGGTGTGAGTGAAAAAATCCGTCACCACCTAATACCAAGGTACAATGGTGTCACAAATAAAGTGTAATTAACACAAAAACACTAATCATTATAATACAACAAAAAACAAATTCACATATGGTATAAAATAAATGGAGGACACATGAGCCAGAAAATAACTGTAATGGCTGCTGTAGCTGAAAGCAAAGAAAGCAGAGAACAGAAATATAAATTAATAGTAACAGTAACAAAAAAGGGAAATATTTTGTTAGCACACAAACAAATGTCTCAAATAACAAGATACATTGTATAAAAAGTAGACATATGACTGGATATGAACAGAATGACAGAAAAAATGTATACAGTAAATGATAGAAAAAAATATATAAATAATGTTCTCCAGATAAGTCATGATAAATGACGAATATTTTTTAAAAAGTTTAAAAATAAATTTAAAAACAAACTTGAAATTAAATGAACACGTAACAGAAAAGCCTTAATTTAAGAACATAAATAGACTAAAAATAGAATAACAAATAAGAACAGAATGGCACAGCGGTGGAAAAAAGGTTTAAGAATACAAAAGAGATGATGAATAACCACATGAATAGTGGGAACAAAGGAAATTTCGAAAATAATCATTATAATAATACAAGGACCATATATCAATTTTCTCATTTAAACCATATGGAGTCAATGTCCTTAGCTTATAGATTCAATAACTTTCTTTTTTTGACAGATCCTTTATTCTATCACCACCTCCCTATTACTAGAAACTACCTGTATTCCTTTGTATTTTAAAAGAGAAAGTTATTTTTATGTAAAGTCAAAAAGTGTTGGGAAACTACTATGTTTTTCATACCTCAATTTAATGTTCCTTAGGTGTTCCAGAATACGCACCCGCAGGAGTCACTTAGTTCTCCCAACATACTGTAGACCACAGGGGCACACAAGGACATACACCACAAACATAGTTTTGCAAGTGATGAAATCATCAATTGCAAAAATCTCACCAGTCGATTTGGAAGTGATCGAAATTCTGTCACCACACAGGAAATTCCTGAATGATGTACAGTACCCACAGCTAAAATTACCATGGGGTATAGTGGTGAGCCAGGTGTCTCCTCGAGTGACCGTCTGGTCCACACCAATGTCACTGGGTGCCAGAACATTCTTATGGCTTCTGGCCTTTCTGAAGAGGAAACTGGGCTGTTGGTCTAGATAGGGACCAAGAATGGGATGATTAGTCAAAATGGACCAATGTTTTTTATTAATCCCTTGGATTTTAAAACTTGTATTATAATTTATAACGAATGACACACAGATTTTATTAGTGCCATCCGAATTACAAATGCAAGGATTAGAATTTTTACTTCTATTTACCAAAAGAGATTCTCTGCCCATTTTTTTGACTCTCAGAAGAGCTCCATCTAGAATATCTGTTTTGTAACCTCTAGCCAGAAATGTGTTATACAACGCAAAATATTGACTCTCAAACACTTGATCAGAACTACAATTTCGCTTCAGGCACATAAATTGACTTACTGGAGTTTATCTATCCATGTCTTTTTATGTTTACTGGTGGCTAACAGTAGGTTGTTGGTATCCACCTTTTAAAAAAAAGGTTTTAGTTTGTACTACTTCTCCAGGTAGAACTTCCACATGTAGATCCAGGAAATCAATAGAAGATCTATTACTAGAAGTAAATTCTAAGTTCATACTGTTATTATTTATATAAGTCAAGAAATCATCCAGAGTGTCATTATCACCCTCCCACATAATTATGGCGTCAACTATATAACACCGCCAAATCCAAAAATGCCCCACAAAAGGGTTGGCAGTGGACCAAATGTTTTGGTCTTCCCATGTACTCATGTACAGGGACAAACTGGGTCCCCATAGCCATGCCACATACCTGCAAATAGTACTGAGAGATGAAAAGGAAATAATTGTGTGAGAGGATGAAACGTATTGTGTCAAGAATTAATTGACAGTTAAGAGCATGCAATGATGAATCTTTCAAGAGAGAACCTCTGATGGACTCAATCCTCAAATCATGTGGGATATGGGTAAATAGTGATTGCACATCATACTGTACGTTACCCACCTGTAATTGCCCTTCCAGGGACATTTTCAAACAGATTGAGGACAGCAGTGGAATCTTTTAGATAGGAGGGCAAGGTGCCTTCAAGTCCTTGTAAAAAAGAGTCAACATACTGTGAGAGGTTAAAGGTTAGTGATTGGATCCCTGATATTATGGATAGCCCTGGTGGAGAAGTGGAGGATTTATTCACCTTAGGAAGATGATAAAAATGGGTATTCCACTAACAGCAAAGCAAATTCAATTTTCGTATGTACGGTTTTAAATAAACCGTTTTAAGGAGCTTATGCAATTCTAAAGTGAACTGTTTGGTCGGATAAAATCCAATTTAAAAAAAGGAAGTATCTAAAAGTGACATATGAGCTTCCTTTTCATAATCTGCTCTGTCTTGTACAACAACTAAACCTCCTTTATCAGCCTGCCTAATTATCAAATTTTTATTTTCCTTCAATTCTTTTAAGGCCAAAGCTTCTTTCTTACTCATATTATATTTAATTATACCTAATTTAGGACCAACTATATTTTCAAATTCATTATTCGCTAAATTGAAAAAAGTGTCTATATACAACCCGTTATAGCACGATCCACAACAATGCGGATCCGCATATAACGCAGTGTGAGTGTGGCACCTGTTAATTAAAGCATTTTTGAAATTTATTTTTTTCTATTCCATGCTTTATTACTAACGGATATACACACACACGCGTGCCTGCTCCACCCTCTAGGTATCCGGTTAGGAAGGGGAAAAAAAGTCTCAACAACTTGAATTTCATGTGTATGATACAAGTCACTCTGAGTTTTTCAACAACAAGCCAACCAATTTAATAGGTGTAGCTGTGGATTAGGTGTTTGTTCCTGATCTTGCACTGTATAATCAATTGAAGTACCAGCATTTCTAGTTTGACTATTGTTGTAATTTCTGAAAACTGTCATTTGGACTCTGATGCTGCAGTGGGCAGAGCTAACCAGCCAATCTTTTACTGCTGGCTGACTTATCTGCTGTATGCTAATCATCTGCTGTGTGGGTTAATAAAGTAGCAATCTGCACCAGAGAGGTTCCTTTTCAAATAGTCTCTGGACTTCATTTTTGGGGAGAGGGGAGGAGCACATTAAATCCAGTGGATTCTATGCCTGTTAGTTCATTGCTGCATAATAAGATGAGATCTACAGATGCAGCCACGAGTATTAGAACCCTTGTACCTCGGAAATTCTGGGAGATTCTGGGGCAGTCTCACAGTAAATGCCTCAACATTGCCTCAACATTGCCACAACATTTCTGTGAGATTCTTAATGGCCCAAAGGATTAACAACGCGGGGGGTCCCTGCAGTCCCATTCAAACGAAATGTGCCTGCAGGAACCCCTGCTGTGGTAATCCGATGAGCCATTAAGAATCTCACAGAAATGTTGAGGCAATATTGCAGCAATATTGCGGCAATGTTGAGGCATTTACTGTGAGACTGCCCCAGAATTTCCAAAGCAAGAGTTCTAATACTCAGAGCTGAATCGATAAAACAGAAAAGTCGCCTCTAAAAGGTAGTTTAAAAAAAATGTTATTTCAGTGTTTGACTGTAGACCTATTCTGCTGGTACTGGGAATCGGGGTAGGCTGTCGGAACAACAATGTGTAAAAGATTAATTGGAAGTAACACACACACGCACATACCTCCCTTCCAGACAATGAAGGGAAAAGCCCCAGAGATGTAGAGAATCAGTGTTTTAATAGTCAGGATACTCACAAGCTGTGCTTGGGACTCCAACTATTTTATTAAACAAACTGGCCAGACTCGGCACCCAAATTTTGAAAAGGTTAATTTTATATGCCACAATCCAGATCACTCACACACCGCTGGAAGAAAGGAGAGAGGGGGGCTGGCTCCGGGCGACTCCGACAGACAGATAAAACATCCTGCCTTCTTCAGACTGCTTGAGATCCCCCCCCATCCCCTTCCACCTCCCCTTCCACCTCCCCTTCCCCCTCCTCACCACTGGCTTTTCCTGCACTGCTTTAAGAGCCTGCTTCAAACACGCATGTGTGCACACCCCACCCCTCCGCTCTCTGGAAGCTGATGAAGCAGAGGAAATCTCAAGATTAGCTGAATTTAAATCCTCTGCTGTTTTATTGACACCTGTTTTAATAAAATGGAAATTTAAAATCAGGTTACGCGCAAACTTATTGAGATCAGTAAAAGTTGGAAACCACTTGGGCCACATATTTTTAAAAAAGACAACCATTTTTCCAAGACAGATTTTTGGTCTTCTGTTAATAGGGTCGTGAAAAGGGTACAAATCCCCTTGGAACTAGGGCCAATCAGTCCCGATGGGATCCCTGCATGCAGCAGCTCTGGTAAAGTCTCTCAGCTCTGGCAGCTTGCTGACTGCCTTTTAAAAGCCCATAGAAGTCAAAGGTTCAGTCTTCCTTAATAAGGTGCACTTGCAACTTGCCTCTCCAGAGGAGTTTAACATTCTGCAATCTGGAAAATATATATACTAAACCTCTCTCTGAACTAAACAGACAGTAACTCTTGTTACAAAAAAAAGGTCCCGTTTGGGAACCAAAACGTTGGTTCAATGTGCAAGTATCTTTAATACTAAAATCATCTTCTGATATGACTGAGTGCTGTTGCCTTCTTACTTTTGCTTGTAACAATATATAAACACTTACACTTATGTATTTATAAAGTGGCGAGAAAAAGTTTGTGAACCAAAATGATAATTATGGAAATTCCATCGTTTTTTCATGACAAGTTGATCCCCAGAGGGGAGGAGAAGGAACGCAGCACAGTCGTGCAATGCGAAGGGCAAAAATCGGGGCTACAGCTGGGTACTAGGTAAATGAATCCTTTAATACATCACAGACAACATGGTACAGAAAAAGGAGGCACTCTTACGCGTTACTCTCTGACGAAGTGCTGGGATCAGCGTGAAACGTGTAAGAGTGCCTTCTTTTTCTGTACCATGTTGTCTGTGATGTATTAAATGATTTCTTTACCTACTGTAGTACCCAGCTGTAGCCCTGATTTTTGCCCTTCACATTGCACGTCTGTGCTGCGTTCCTTCTCCTCCCCCTTGGGGATCAACTTACCATGATACCACTGATGCACGCCACAAAGAAGAACCTCAATGACTGCATGTGAGTAACCTTTCATCATTGGGGCTCATATGTCTATGGGACTTTGCTAGGACTGTACATACAGGGTTTATGCATACTCTAGGGAGATTGTCCACATTGGACGATATACAGACAAACGGTGATTCATTCCCCATCTGTACCACTTACCAGGACATTGATTTATACCTCCCCTCAATGAGTTTACCCTGACTACACCAGCATTTATTAATTTCCTGTCGTTTGATTTCATTTTGATTCTTCAAGCAAGTTTTATTTGACTTTCTCTCAGACCACTTGGTTATCTGAGCCATTTGTAGCACCGCTATATGGAACTGTGTTCTATGCTCTTTTTTCATGATAAGCTTCTTGAATCAAACCCAGTCTTTTCTTACATATCCAATAGGGTTTAATTTAACCAATTCCAAGGGGCCTATTCTTGTAGGTTTGATAACTTTGCAGCCATCTCAAACGGCATGTTCCCACTGAACAGTTTTTCATTTGTGATATCACGGTATTCAGAAAGAATTAGAAACCATCTCAAACTGTGAGGTAGAAAAATGTGAACTCCACTCGGCGTTCCAGCAATGTGTTCTCAGCCTCTCTCAAAGTTCTCCCCATACGATCTGGCCCAGTTTGTAAGAGCTGCATAGAGAGCTGCACAGAGAGAGCCACCTCTCCCTGCACAGCTATCATAGGCGATCATAGTGTTTTTATTTACCCCCCCACCTTCCTGAGATACAGGCTCCAGTATGGGGTGCGAGTGGATTTGTTAAGCACTGTGTGTGTATATATATATATATATATTTATATATATATATATATATATATATATATATACATACATATATACATACATACATACATACATACATACATACATACGTATATATATATATATATATATATATATATATATATATATATATATATATATATATATCATACACATTTTAAAATGTATGGTAAATCCTACAGCCCTGAAAATTGCAAAGCCAGTAAAACCAACCTAACACTGATGTGACCCGAACCATGTCTATAAGTGGTTTCTCTGGCTTTACATCTGATGTGATGTGTGAACAGTGCTGTAAGAGGGGTTAAGGCTGCACTCCACAAAAAAGAAAAAGATGCATAGAATTTACCGGTGCTGCTGGTTCAAGGAAGTACCTGCCATAAACTCCAAAGTACACTGAGGAAAAGAAGGGATCCAGCGCTCCACGGATTTCTGAATAAGAAAGATTTATTGTGCCACACAACGTTTCGACCTTTTGGTCTTTATCAAGTGACTAGGCACTTGATAAAGACCAAAAGGTCGAAATGTTATGTGTGAACAGCGAGCATTAGCTTATAAGGGTTCCATGTAAAAATGGATTTCAGGCAAAAGGTGACACGTGTGCTCATTTGCATGTTGCATAGTTACATAGTAGATGAGGTTGAAAATAGACATACGTCCATCAAATTTAAACTTTGCTAAATTTAGACAACAGATACTTTATCCTATATCTATAATTCCTTATTGATACAGAGGAAGGTAAACAAAAAAAACCCAGTGTAATATCATCCAATGATATTACATATGGGAAAATTAAAATCCTTCCTGACTCCAAGAATTGGAAATCGGATTATACCCTGGATCAAAATTCTTCCCATGTTTACTTTTTTGGTATATCCCTGTATACCTTCCCTATTGTATCTGCCATCACGGTCTCCATGGTTAATGAATTCCACATTTTAACTGCCCTTACTGTAAAGAACCCTATCTTTTTTGCTGGTGAAATCTCCTTTCCTCCAATCTAATGGGATGACCCAGTGTCCTTTGTACTGCCCTTGGGATGAATATGTCTTTTGAAAACTCCTTGTACTGTCCCAAATATATTTGTATATAGTTATCATATCCCCTCTTGACGTCTCTTTTCTAATGTAAATAAATCTAATTTAGCTAGCCACTCCTCATAAGTTAAATTGTTCCTCCCCTTTATTAATTTTGCGGCTATTCTCTGCACTCTCTCTATTTCCATAATGTATTTTCTATGGAGTGGCGCCCAAAATTGTACTCCATACTCAAGGTCTGGTCTTACTAATGCTTTGTAAAGGGGCATAATTATGTTTACTTCCCTTCCATCCATTGCCCGTTTAATGCAAGATAAGATCTTGTTTACCTTTGCAGCTACTGCATGACTTTGGGCACTATTGCTAAGCCTGCAGTCTACAAGAACTCCTAAATCCTTCTCCATCAAGGATTCTCCCAATGTATCCCTGTTTAATTTGTGTGTCGCCTGTTTATTCTTGCTTCCCAAATGCAAAACCTTACATTTATCTGTATTAAACCTCATCTGCCATTTACCTGCCCACTTTTCCAGTATCTCCAAGTCCTTCTGGAGAGATATTACATCCTGCTCTGATTCTACTACCTTACACAATTTAGTATCATTAGCAAAGATGGAGACTTTGCTCTCGATGCCAACCTCAAGGTCATTAATATACAAGTTAAAGATCAGGGGTCCCTGTACTGATCGCTGAGGTACTCCACTCACGACCTTAGCCCAACCTGAAAAAGTTAAATTTATGACAACCCTGTGTTGTCTATCCTTCAACCAGTTTTCAATCCAGGTGCATATATGATTACTGAGTCCAATTTGCTCTATTTTGTACACAACTCGTATCAAAAGCCTTTGCAAAATCTAAGTAGACCACATCAACTGCATTACCCTGGTCTAAATTCCTTCTTACCTCCTCAAAGAAACAAATAAGGTTAGTTTGGCATAATCTAGTGTGGCGGTGAGAGGGTTAACCAGGCCAATAATAAAGGTATTATGCCCGGCTGGTTAACCCTAAACCATGTTGGGACAGAAGAGGTTAAAATGTATTGTAACCAGCATACCATGTTTTCCCCTACACTACCTTTATTGTCCCTGTTTTGCAGCTTAGCAGCTAGCTGCTGTTAAATGAATGAATAAGAAATGTGCTAACTGTATTTGCGACACAAGGGGGAGTTTCTAGCGCTGTGCCAAGTGCTAAATTGAAGAAGTGTGCCTGCGAGTAAGTAGCTGCATTAAAGATAGGTATCAGTATCCAGACCTCAGACGTTGAAACCGCAATTGAATAAGTTGTCTGCGGTTTAGCTGGAGTGCCTTCTTGATACATGGTATCTTGACGTCTCGTTATCCACTTAAGGTGAATTTGTGGCGTGTGTCCGCAGTTACCGATCAAAGCCAGCACGGCTATATTGTATGCCGGCTTGTAACACAGACCGATTATAGGTCAAACCGCAACCCACATCACAGAGCCCCTTCAATTAATTGGATAACTTGCGCTAGGAAAGAGCTAGCACTCTAATTTTTGGAGTGCAGCTAGGTAAAAAGAAACCATGACCATACATATAAGTTTTGTATTTGTTACACCTACAGAACATATGTATATAAATAAACTGTATGCCAATGGTGTTTTAAATGCAAATGCAGGAACCCTTTCCTGCCGGTCCGGCAATGAATCCATTAACATGCCCATATGTTATGGATGAATGAGCTGAGGGATTTTTCATCTCCGTACTTCAAAGTGCAGCCAGCTAAGTTTGTGCCCCAGTGTCTAGAGAAGTCCGGAGTTGAAAAGCCTCAGAGACCCTAGATGTTAGGGTGGCCGGGATATTTGTAAGTAACAGATACCGGTGTGAAGTATGGGCACTTCACACTTGGTAGCCAAACCCCAGACTTACTGTTGCCAGATAAGAGGTTGGGCACGGTATGCTAAGCAGCTCGGATGTGAGGTTAAAGCATGCTCTTAGCAAATTGTGAAGCAACCTGACCGTTCAAGGAACTACTTGCATGTTGGGGATAGGTGGGAAAGTTGTTCCCACGGGAGGATTGGCTTTGCATGTTAGGAAAAGGATCATTAACCTTATAAAGATGCCTGAAGCACAATCCCAGTAAGATTCATCTGAGATTTTACCAAGAAACGTCCCAGCCTAGCATCAGCAGTTCCGGAGTGTGAGGGGTTAACAACATCGTAACCAAGGATTGTGCCCCTCTTCCAGAATTCGTTTGAGCTAAGGATTCCCGAAATAATCCTGAAAGAAAGAATTTCTGTCGGCGGAGATATAGGGGTGGCAAGTTGCGCCCCTAGCCAGGACTGTCGCACGGCTCACATCGCGCACCCACTTGCATGCGTGCAGGGGTGCCCAGAGACTTTGTTTCGTTCCGTGGAAATTTTATTTCATTTCCCCATCCCAGTAAGTGTTTATTGACTGTAATTGTGAAGTATTGTGTGTTTGTCTTAAAAGAAAATAAATTATAATTTATTTTACCTGTCTTGTACTGCTCAGTCCAGAATCCCGGTATTAAATGTGTTGGTAAGACCTGGTCTACCGTGACATCTAGCTGTAAGGAATCAGGGAACACGTCCCCTGTGGCATGTTCCCTCCTTACCTCCTGCTGCACAGCATCCCGCTGCAAGCATTCCTTGTGGGGCTCTTCCTCCTTGCCTCCTGCTGTACAGCCTCCCGCGCACCTTACAGAGCGCGGGCGCCCATGGAGGGCTTTCAAGGATCACACAGAGCTTGGTCCGCCCCTCCTCTTGTACCGCTTGGCCGTCAACACTAATCTCTCCCACCTTTCTCCTGCCCCTTGCAGCCTATCCCTGCTTCCATGGAGGCTGCGCCTCTGCTCCTCTGCTCAGTCCTATTTGTCCAGCTCTCCTATATATGCTCTGCCTTTCCATTCATTCTTTGGCGGAGCATAGTTCATGGTAGCCTTGTGTTCCCACGTCCCTGCCTTGCCTTGTTCCTGTTGTGGTTTAACCCTCTGATGCTTATCTCTTCTGTGTACTGACCCGGCTTGACTTTAGGACCTCTCTCTGGATTACTGACCCTGGCTTGCCTCTGACCATCCGCGATTCTCCAACCCCAGACCACAGCACTCCGGACACTGACAATTCCCTTAGCACCTACCTACGACCTCAACAAGAATCAAGACTAACCCACTCTCACCAGCCCAAGCCCGGCGATCTTGACTATCTACCCTCCAGGCGTGCCTCTGCTGCTGTGGGTGTGTAGTTTCATACTTTCCCACCTAAGTACCGGGGTCCCGACTTGTTTGTGGTGAACGCAAGTGTTACACTAGCCTTCATAAATCCATGCTGACTATTACTAATAATTTTTTTTCCATTAGGTATTCCTGAATATTATCCCATATTAAACCTTCAAGTAGTTACCCCACAATTGAAGTTAAGCTTACAGGTCTGTAATTCCCCAGTTGTTATCTAGCTCCCTTTTTAATTATAGACACCACATCTGCTTTACGCCAATCTTGTGGTACTGAGCCTGTGGAAATGGAGTCCTTGAATATTAAATGTAATGGTTTGGCTATTACTGAAGTTAACACCTTGAGAACTCTTGGATGAATGCCATCAGGGCCAGGTGCCTTATTTACTTTTATTTTTTCAAGCCCCCTATGAACTTTTTCCTCACTTAACCAATTGTTCATTAATATGGAGGTTGTGGCTTCCTCCTGTGGCACAACAATTATAAATGATTCTTCCCAAGTAAACACAGAGGCAAAGAATGTGTTTAATACCTCTGCTTTTCCCTTATCTCCAATAATCTGCTTGCCCATCTCACACTCAAAGGGTCCTATATTTTCTTTTCTCATTTTTTTGTTATTGAGGTACTTAAATAACTTTTTAGGGTTGACCTTACTTTCTATTGCAATTCTTTTTGTCATTATCCATTTTTGCTAATTTGATTCCCCATTTGCAATTTTTGTTACATGCCTTATAATTCTGATACGATGCCTGATAAGTGTGATTTTCTAACAATGTTTTAAAGACTGCCCATTTATCTTCTACATTTTTCGCTGCATAAGCATCATCCCAATTTATTACGCGTAGATTAGTCCTCAGTTTATTAAAATCTGCCTTTCTAAAGTTTAAGGTTTTGTTGAACCCAAGTAATCTGTTTTTTTGATAATTTATTTCAAATGAGACCATGTTATGATCACTGCTACCCAAATGTAAATGTTCCAGGACTTGAATATTTGTTATTACTTCTACATTGTTTCATATTACCAAATCCAGTTTTGCCCTCTCCTGGTTTATGCCTCAATTATTTGGGTCATATAATTATCTTTAAGCACCCCCAAAAACCTGTTTCCTTTTGTTGTAATGCTAATCTCATTGCCCCAGTCTATGTCTGGATAATTAAAATCACCCATTATGCAAACATGACTTAGTTTTGATGCCTTCACCATTTGCAAAAGTATTTTACCTTCCTCATTCTCACCGATATTTGGTGGTTTATAGCATATCCCTACAAACATTTTCTTTATACTTTTACCTCCAATGCTAATTTCTACTGTATATACAAGGTCTCAACATTTTCATAATTTCCATCATAAACATATTCCCTTATACTAGGTTTTAGATCCGGTTTAACATATAAACATACTCCACCTCCTCTTCTATTTGCTTGATCCTTCCGAAAACGGGAATAACCCTCTAAATTAACTGCCCAGTCATGAGTTTCATCCCACCATGTTTCAGTAATGCCTATGATATCATACTGCTTCCTTGTAGCTATTAATTCAAGCTCCCCCATTTTTATCTGGCAGGCTTCTTGCATTAGCAAGCAGGCATTTAAGTTTTTTCAGCCTTATCTTCTCCTTCCTTCCTGCGACAACTTGGTTTAGTCTTTAGAATTTTTCTAGTATTATCTGTATTTCTGTATTTTCTGTCAAACTCGCACTTGACCCCATTCTACTTCCATAACCCCTTATTTCCTCATCTATTGTATTTACTTCATTATATGTTTCATTCCGCTCCCCCCTCCATCCTAGTTGAAAATCTCCTCCAACCTTTATAGCATTCTCCCCATTAGCACAGAATATCCCTCTTCAATGAGGTGCAATCCGTCCGTAGAATAAAGATGGCACCTCTCAGAAAAGGAGTCCCAGTGCTTTAAAAAACCCAAATCTCCTTCCTACACCACTTTCTTAGCCATTAAGTAACCTCCCTAATATCTGATTGTCTCCCTGTGGTAGTGCATGGCACTGGTAGTATTTCAGAAAATTCTACCTTGGAGGTCTTTGCCTTAAGCTTTTGGCCTAGATCCCTGAAATAATTTTGTAGGACCCTCCATCTTTCTCTAACTTTGTCATTGGACCAAAATGTACCAAGACCACCAGGTCAATCCCAGCCCATCCCAACAATCTGTCTACCCGATCCACAATATGCCGAATCTAAGCACCCGGGAGGCAACAATCTATTTGTTTCATGCAGTCACAGCAAATAAATTGCCCTATCTACCTTCCTAATAATGGAGTCCCCTACCACCACAATCTTTCTTTGTATCTGAGCATCCTGAATCCCATCTGTGCTAGAGGAACTATTTCCCTGGCTGCTAGAGGAATCCATCTCCCGAGTCTTGCCATTTATGCCCTGATACTCCCGATATCTTCACTCAACATGGCAAATCTAATGGTATGGGTCAGCTCAGAACTGGCCTGCCTCTCCCTTTTTCTCCTGCTTCCCCTTCTAACTTTTATCCAGCTTCCTACCTGGATCCTCACTAACAGCGCCACCATCTGCACCACTAGTCAAAGAAAGGGCCTGCTCAATGAGCACTAAACTCCTATCAAGATTGTCAATGTCCCTCAATATTGCAGGTTTACTCTTCCGATCAGCAATCTCTGACTCTATAGAGACCACCCGCTCACACATCTCACCGCAGTATGCTCCTTGGAACAGCTGCTCCAAGTGCACATACATGTGGCAATATGTGCATTGAGTGGCATTTTCAATCCTGCTCATTGAAGCAACTATGAAGTTTATAAGAACTAACAATAAACTGTACTTCAATATGCTATACCATGTTTAACCCCTTCCTTGTTCAAACTGCTTCTAGTTCTAACTGCACACAGTACAACCAGCACTTGAAATCAACCAGTCGAACAGGACAGGACACGCAAGCTCAGGATTCGTGAGCAAACTCTGTTTAAATAGGGACACGCACCAGGTGTGCTAGGTTAGCAATCAGCTAACCATACCCTCTGTTGGCTCAGGCAGGAGGAAAAAAAATAATTTTTCTTTCCTTTCTCCCTAAAGGCTTTTAATTATCATACACTTTGTAAATAAATGACCCCATTGCACACTCCCCAAATTCAGCCACCCCAGCTTATATACACCTGTATACACAGCACTTCCCTTTCCTTTAGTTTTAACTACACACTTAATACAACTAGCACTTGAAATCAACCAGTCACGCAGATCAGGACACACAAGCTCAGGATTCGTGAGCAACCTCAGTTTAAATAGGGACACCCACCAGTCATGCCATTTCCCAAAATTCATTGCTGCAGTGGAATCACTGTATGCTAGGTCAAGGGAGCGCAAACTTTTTGTGCTGCGCCCCCCTGTCTCTCTGCCCCGGCTCTCATGCCCCCCTGCCTTCCTTCAGCCACGTCTGATGACGCTGCGTGGGCGTGTGACGTCAGGTCACATGGTGCCGTGGCGTCTATTGACGCCGCGTTGCCATGGTGACGCAACACAGATGGCTGAATCCCGGTAAGTAAACAGTTGCAGGGGCCTCACGCGATCCCCCGGCATTTAATTTAAATGCCTGGGGGAAGAGCGCGGGGCCTCTGCAACTGCCCGCGCCCCCCCAGCACAATCTCCCGCCCCCCCTGGGGGTCGCGCCCCCCACTTTGCGCACCGCTGTGCTAGATGATAATGGTGAAAGGCAGGGTTGCAGACCTGTCTAAGACATGTGATTGTGGTCACAAGTAATATTGCTATATGAGATATGGTAATATAACTTATATAAAGTGTATGTATATATATATATATGTGTGTGTGTGTGTGTGTGTGTGTGTGTGTGTGTGTGTGTGTGTGTGTGTGTGTGTGTGTGTGTGTGTGTGTGTGTGTGTGTGTGTGTGTGTGTGTGTGTGTGTGTGTGTATATATATATATATATTTATATATATATATATATATATATATATTTATATATAATATAGCATATAAAAATATTATTTGTGAGCACATTCACATGTCTTAGAAAGGTCTGCAACCCTGCTTCTCGCCATTATCACCTAGCATACAGTGCTTCCACTGCAGCAAGGGATTCTGGGAAATTACATGCAAATGAGCACACAATGCCACTTGCATTTCATTTCCCATAATCCCTTGCTGCAGTAGAAGCACTGTATGCTATATGCTATATGGTGGAGGGTTTTTAGTCACATTTTCACAACCATAACTATATTATATATATATATATATATATATATATATATATATATATATATATATATATATATATATATATATATATATATATATAATCCATTCATCTCATAAAGCCCTGCTGTAACAAGCAGGTAGTATAGAGAAAACATATGGTGTATATATTCAGGACAAGTAAGAAAAAAAACAAGGAAAATAGGAAACAATGCTTCAACAGTGGGACAAAAGGAACATTTCACAAATGGAGTTAAGACCTCACATCCAAATATTAAATTGGAGAGACAAATGAGGTTAGAAATTCTCCTTCTTAAAATATAAAGTATCAGAAATCAGAAAAAAGCTGAAAAAAGTCTTCTTGTAATTTAGTACCTTTCAGATGAGAGGAGACCAAAGTAAATCAATAATGTTTAATAAAACATTTGAAAAAAAACAAAGTTAACACTTATAAAGCAGTCCATTTTTAGTCTCTTTAAAGGACTATCAAGATCTCCAAGTGGGTATTCTGACAAAGGAGACAGGAGAGTCACAGCTGGACAACATCTTTGCTAGAACTTTTCTTCAGCTATTCGTCCTCGGTCGAGGTATCCTGGCGTCTCAGTTTTATTTTAGACTGTATGTATTCCCATTAACTGTATGTGAGCCGGTTGGTGTCTGTACTGATATTCCTTGGTGTGACCTCCCTTTCTACTGTAATAGCACATCAAAATGGGATGCAGATGTGAGGTATTTTTTGAAGTGTTCGAATTTACCACCAGCACAGAACACATTTATTCTGGACTCTTTACACTTTTTATTAACTCACAATAAGTTTTTGTTTGCTGGTTTTTTTCTCCAAAAATGTGGAACACCCATGGGCACAAGCTTTGCCCTATCTTACTTCAACCTATTTTGGAGATGGGATCCCCTTCAGAGAACACATCACTTTTAATAAATGATTTATATACTATCTCATTCTGATATGAGATGGGGCTGTCAAGACACTTTATTATTCATTGATTATCTTAATTTGAATGATCTTAATTTACCCTTCATTCCCAATTATGATTTTCATCACATTCACTACTTAGATCTATTATTATTTATTGATCTTCATATGAACATCTATACGGATGTTTGATGTAAATTTAATTCACGTAACACTTTTTTACGTGCAGACAGCTGCCATCCAAAACCCTTACTTAAGAGAATCATGGTGGGACAGTTCATGAGACTGAGAAGAAATTGTTCCAATTATGCGGACATCCTCAGGCAGTCTAGAGATCTATTGGTTAGAATCTTTGCCAGGGATTACCAACTCACAGATTTAAATCACGTTTTGAGGAATTTAAATGTATTGATAGGGCAACATTGTTTCAAGGCAGAGGACAGAGAAATTTCAATCCAGATTTTCACTCTTTATAACCCAGTTCCCTTCCCAAGTTGGACAGATTAAAAATATTTTCAAACGCCATTGGTAGACTCGGCACTCCAAACTGTATTGAGGAATGGTCCAAAATGTGTGTTCAAGAGGGCTAAAACTGTTGCCAACTATGTTTCACCGAGTCTTTTTTGATTCTAAAAAGTATAATATGAAGGACTAACCATAAGGCTTTTTTCAAATGCCTCCAATGCAAAATTTGTAGACATATGAAAACATCTCATGAGTTTGTATCAGCTGAGAGTGGTCGATGCTACAGCACAAAGTGCTTTATTAATTGCAATACGAAGTTTGTAGTCTACCTACTGGCCTGCGGATGTGGGAAGCAGTATGTGGGGTGTACCATTCTGGCCTTAATGGTCAGCATAATGGACCATCTACACCTCATTTCTAAAGGTGACCTGACCCACCCCATCTCTCGACATTTTTCATCATTTTGGTAGTGCTGATATATTTTCCTTCATGGGCATTAAGCACATACCAATGTCCCTCAGAGGTGGTGACAGGATCAATGCCCTGGATAGACGTGAATTATATTGGACATTTACACCCAAGACAAGGAGCCCTTTGGTTTAAATTCAGATTGGGATTTGGGTTCCTTTTTACAACAGTGCAAGGGCAATATACATATAGAATTAGTCTCAGTGTATGTGGATTATGGAGTATTGCTTTCTGCAGTGCCCTTGTCGCTTTGGATATTATTCTAAACCATAAATAAGTTAGATTTTTTTATGGTGTCTATAAGACTGTTTAAAAATTGTTATTAATGGTTTATTCCCATTCTTTCCTCTTTTTGTTCAAACGAAAGCATTCATGTCCAAATGGCATATTATTATAATTATTACGATTATTTCAGTTTATTAATTATTAATATGATTACATTAAACTTATTTGGAATTTGAAATTGTGGTTATCAATTTATTATTATGATTTTTCATTTTTTCATTTATTTAAAGATATATATGAGGTTAATCTACATAAATTGAATTAAATAGCTATTATTATTTTTGATAATCATTTGGAATTTAATTGTTGACTTTTTCAATTTAAATAATTAGAAAAAAAAAGTTATTTTGGGTTTATATGTGCCAAAAGACATGTATATTCTCTTGTGGATTTAAATATATCTCTTTGTAAATCAACCTGTATATCATTGTTGTTATTAAAAATCTTGATTTTCCTCTCTGCAGTGTATATATATTTTTATAACTTTAGTGTTACTGAGTGAGGACAATTCCTTGCTTAAATAACATAGGGAGGTATATTCAAAACATATATCCAATGCTTATAAATTTTCATATTAATGTTTTTATCTGAGTCTGTCTAGGTTAGTGTCACGGTAGACCAGACCGAATTCACGCCGAATATACTGGACACTGATTGAACATGACAAAATGATAAAATAAACTGAAGATGTATTCCCTTTCGGGCAAACACAACACTGTAACACAAATAACATTTGAAAATAACACTTACGGGTAAATAACAGGGTGAAGTATCCAAGAATAACACAGAGTCACGAACGACACACTCCTTCACAGAGTGTCTCTCTGAATGTAGATCTGCTTCTCTGATCAGCATCCCTCCTTATATAGGGTTCTGTGGCTATCCTTTCCATAGGAGGGGCTGCTGGACAATCAGAGCAAACCTGATTGTCCACTCATCAAAGGTCTGTAACACCTCCATGCTCCCAACCATTGTCTCAGTACACATTTATCTGCAGGAACCTCAGTTGATTAAATCGGAGTCCTCTCCATACAAATGTACCTCACATGCAAATCCCATTACAAGTCTGCTATCTTAGAAACTAGTACATACAGTCACATAATCCAATTAACATTTTATAGGGCTGACTCCAGAATTACATCACAGTGCTTACACATAGATCACAAAACACTTTACCTCATAATGCCTGCTCAACTAGACTTGGGAATTGAATTAATAGGGAATAAAGTGCTTTGGATTAAACATGCATAGTACATCATACATTTTACAGTAACCCTTTCTCTCCCCACACGTATTAGGGGTAACTAGCCGGGTATAACCCCTTTATTACAGGCCAGATTACCTCTTATCGTCACAGTTAGGTTGAATAGGAATCATTCATCTTGTTTTGTATTGCTGGAGTGTATAGTTGTATAATAAAGTTTAGACATTCAATATTCATGCTCGGGCATGCTGATGTCACATGCCCCGCGTCATCGGGAGGTTTCCCTGGCTGGGAGTGGAGTGCTGGCAGTGGCGCACGCCAAGCATTTAAATACACTTTGGTATGTATGTTTTCTCTGTACCTTGATAAAGTGCTATGGCTTGAAATGCGAAGGTGGGGGGCTAAATGCCTCCATTTTAAACTATGATTCATTATTTTTTTTATACATATGGGAACGTATCTCTCCATTTTTTCTTAACTAGCTAACGTTGTTTGGTAGTGCTCTGCTTTTTTCCGATCCATTTCTAGGCTAAAGTTGTGAAGGAAAGGCCTCAAAGTACAGTTTAGGGCAGGGGTGCGCAAACGTTTCCCCCTTTGCCCCCTGCCTGCTCTCCTTCCCTGCTTGCATCCCCCTCCTTACCTTGTCTTCAGCATCAAATTACACTGCGGGGCCACATGACGTCACATTACCATGGCGATGTATCGCCGAAGACAAGGTAAGGGAAGTTGCAGAAGCCTCACACTATCCCTCGACATTTCATTTAAATGCCTTGGCAAAGAGCATGGGATCTCTGCAACCACCGCACCCCCTCGTTTGCGCACCCCTGGTTTAGGGTAGCAGACCATAATAATACATTATGGAGCTAGAAAAAGTACAGAGAAGAGCCACCAAATTAAAAAAGGGGATTGAAAATCTGCTTTAGATTTATTTACTGTATATTAGAAAAGAGGTGTGTTAGAGTGAATATGATAACTATATACAAATACATTCAGGATCTATACAATGAGCCTTCATTGAACTATTTATCCCAAAGGCAGTACATACTGTACAGTATGACATGCTCTAATCCCTTAACGTTGGCGTAAAGGGGATTTTACCAGCAAGGGTTCCTTACAGTTAGGGCAGTGCAGTTCATTACCCCTGGAGACTTTGATGGCAGATACAATATATATCTTCAAAAAAAGGTTGAAGATCTTTTAAGAGAGGAATGGTATACCAAATAAGTAAATTAGGAGTGAAGACAGAATTTATTTTTCCCCTTGCATAATGTTTCACTGGGCTTTTTTGTTTGTCTTCCTCTGGATCAAAATATTGTAAATGCAAATATAGATTAAATTATCTGTCATCTAAATTTAGCATAGGGTGAACTTGACGGACATATGTCTTTTTTAACCTCATCTACTATGTAACTATGTAACTATAAATTCAAGTTAGGTGTAGATTTATGAATTACATCTGCATGGCTATTTGAAAACACATTTTATGATGAATATAGGCCATAGAGTTGTATTGAACTGTAGTTGTGACAAGTTGTTGAGAGACATTAACTATTGTAATAGCAAATGGTTTTGTACTGAATTACAGCTTGTTACTTTCATTATCTTCTTGATAACACTACAGATCCATAAGAAGATACATTATGCGATATTGCTGATGACACGAAGATCTGCAAGTGGGTTGACATTAAAAAGGGTTATTAAAAGAGAATCTTTAAGAGTGGTTAAGAGTGTAGAAACAAAAGTCCTGTATAAAAACATACAATATTATACATCTTTGCATTAAAAATCTAATAAATAACTCACATTAAAATACATTTTATTGGCAACCAATTAAAAAGAAAGGGACAATTGTTTTGATTTACATAAAAAAGCTAAAGAAGGAAAAAGTGAAGAGGAGTGGGTAGAAGGATGTTTCTGTATTGAAAGATATACTATTAGAATAATATGCATTTCAGAACAAATAAAGATATATATTTTTTATGTACTACTTTAATAATTAAGGTACTGTATAAATATAATATTGTTCATTTGTTTTTTTTTCCTGTCCAGATAACACTGCTAGCATTTTAGCACGACGTAGAAGATTTAGTAGAACTTCTCAGGATCTTCATTATGTTCCCATTGTCGTCACTGATGGTGGAATCCCACCTTTAAGCAGCACTAGCACCCTCACAATCAGGGTATGTGCGTGTGAGAAAGATGGCAGCGTAAGGACTTGCCGTGCTGAAGCTTTTCTGTCTTCTGCTGGACTAAGTACTGGAGCATTAATTGCAATTCTCCTTTGTGTTGTCATTCTTCTAGGTAAGCTACAGTATGACATAAAATGGAAAATTTCTGAACCAGGGTTTGCCTTTATTAAATAATGTTAATCACAAAGATAAGTTATGGTTTGCCAAAATAAGCTTGTGAATATGGCTAAAATATTAAACGATAAAGGAAGGCATAGCCAGTAAATTGTTAATGAGGCTTAAGCTATCTATGGTATGGAGCTATTTAAGTTATCAATTCAATGACTCAGAACAGTGTGGATATCAATGTTGAAAATCTTAAGAGATAAGCTTTGAAATTATGAGTCTTAAAGGGAAAATTTAAATAATTCAGTAATGGACATTTTTACATCTTACTATATACACATTCTGTGCAATAGTTTCTATTTTACTTTTTTATTATTATTATTATTATTATTATTTTTATTAATAATAAAATAATAATATAGAACTGAACATATGCTCAACACTGTATAAAATTAAACAATCAATGTGTTGATAGATCTGTAAGTGTTGGAAAATATATAGGAGGAAAGCTGTACCCTGGAAACTTTAATGATTTTTACTAGATTTCTAGTATTGTGGTCTTGCTTAAGATAAGTAAACTGTTGGACAACTTGAATTATGTATGTGTTACATATTTGTAGAGCAGCAATACTTCTTATTTAATTATTTTATTTTCTACAGAATGCAAACCAGGGAGGATCTTCAGGGTTCAATTATGCTATTTTTAACTCTAAGGACCATTCAGTTGTCAAGAGTTTAGTTTAGTTGCTGAAATTCCTTCTTTGGAGTTTAAATATCACTCCATCAATGATCAAATTTAGCAAGATAAATGGGATTTGGTGGCCTTTTTGATTTCCCAAATCTCCATAGAAATCAATAAGGGTTTTAAGCCAAAAATGGCCCAAACAGCAGATTTGGACTATATGGAATTAACCATGACTTAATATTAGAGATCAGCGAACCATTCCAAATCCGTTTCCTGGAATTTCAAGGAATTTTTAAACCAAATCCTCCTACCCACCAAATTCTGACTGCGTATTGGGCACTAACAAAATCTATGTGAATGACTTTATATCAGATTTTTATATTAGGGAGTAGAGATGGGCGATTTTTGTTTGCGGCTTTGGATCCGTCCGCTTTGTTTGGTCTGCAGATTTCCACAAATCAGTCTCAAAAAGTGTGAGCCACCTTTTTTTTTCTTCCTATCACTGACAATTCACAAGGAAGATTCTCAATCCATGGACTGATTTTTAAACATCTGTCCTGTATTGTAATGTTTATTGGGGGGAATTGTCCCCAATAAACACGCTATTGTGCCTTAACCCCTTCATTGCATTAGCAAATAGCCGCAATGTTGATGAAGCGGCATTAATGTAATTTATATTAATAGTGTGCGGGAGCAGGGGGACTCCTGAGCTGAACCACTTTGATTTCTGTCTCAGGGACCCCCTGCTTCCCGAGTTACAGGCCCAGATATGGGACATCTGGTGCGAGTATCCCATTGTTTACATGTCACACGTCACGCGACGTGGACGCTATAAAAATGGCGACGACATTGGCACCCGATGCCCCATATCTGGGCCTGTAACTCGGGAAGCAGGGGGTTCCTGAGCCAGAAATCAAAGCGGTTCAGATCAGGAGATCCCCTGCTCCCGCACACTATTAATACAAATTACATTAATGCCGCTTCATTAACATAGCGGCTATTTGCTAAGGCAATGGAGGGGTTAAGGCATAATAGGATGTTTATTGGGGACAATTGCCACCAATAAACATTGCAATACACAACACACACACCCACACACTATTAATAAAATGACATTAATGCAGCTTCATTACCATAGCGGCTATCCACTACGGTAATGAATTATTGTTTATTGAGGTGTGTTTTGAGACTAGTGTAGATGTGCAGGGGGTCTCCGGAACAGAACCGCATTGGTTTTAGGTCCGGGGCCCCCCTGCTTCCCGAGATAAAGGCCCCGGTATGGGGTGCCTTTATCCCTCTGCTTTGTTTTCATCCCATGGTCACGTGATCGGGACATTTAAAAGCAGAGGGATACCGGCACCCCATAACGGGGCCGGTATCTCGGGAAGCAGGGGTCCCTGGACCTGAAACCAATGCAGTTCAGCTCCGGAGACCCTCTGCACATCTACACTATGAAATTATTTTTATTTAAAAATATTTTTTTTCCAGAGAGATTTGCGCAGAGAGAGTGGCGGATCTCTCTCTGCTGCAGGCAGATCTCGCCAGGTGAGCCCTTCTCGGCAGGCAGACCATCTTGCCACTGGGTACTCGCCATGTTTGGAAATGTTGGTCTCGCAGGTATTCGGGCCTTCCAGCATACCGTGAGAGCAACTCACCAAAAACATGGCGAGTTCAAACCCCTGCCGAAAGTGCTTTTTCGCCGCTTACTGCATAGGCCCCAGTGTTTGAATTGTAAGAAAAACAATAAAAAGCGCTACTAATCTTAAAACATATATGTAAAAGTGCAGACAGTGATACAACCTAACTGTCCCTGCAGCTGAGGTTTGCTCTCTCACTCACAGAGAAAATGCAAAGACCATGAAGAAAAAGGACCTATAGCACAAAAGAGACAGAAAAACACAACATAGTGTATGTAATATGTACAGTAGTCCCAGGGATAATCCTCTCTTCAATGGATAAACTCACAGGAGAGTAGATCTTTAAAGCATGAAGCTGGACATCAACAGGTTATGGATAGGTTGCTGGGCTCCTTTCTTTATTTTGATAGGTGGTTGTCTCAATATGGAAAGGGAGATAGCAAAGGGCAAACATAGTATAATACTGTTTATAAAAAAAGAATGTTAGTAACACATGATGCACAATGCACTCACAAATTCATAGATTAAAAGGGTGGATTAGAGTACACTAAACTTTGTGTCCTCTGGCAAAGGATCTCGTCTCTGAATGGAATCAGCTGGACTCTGGTCCTCACAGTCTACTCACGCTCACTGCAGCTGTAAGTCCCAGACACTTCTGCATCACCTGAATGGGCTAATCATAAACATTGAGAAGACAATAAATACACAAATATACACTCCTTTGCGCTATAGGTCTTTTTCTTCTTGAATGTTTGAATTGTAATACAAGTGAATGTGTCATCTGATTTCTTTTGACACCGGAATGTGCATTGTGGCACAGGATATTAGCAAATGTGGGCTTACATGCTTCATGTTTATTTCCCTTGCCCACTCTGTTTCTTTAGCATTTTTATCTTTGAAATGTTAATCTGTAACTTATAAATTTAAATGTCCTACTAAAAAGTTGTACCTTTTTCTTTATAGCAATTGTGGTTCTCTTCATTACCCTAAGGAGAGGAAAAAAAGAGCCCCTCATCATTTCTGAGGAAGATGTTCGTGAAAATGTTGTGACATATGATGATGAAGGTGGTGGAGAGGAAGACACAGAGGCTTTTGACATCTCAGCCCTTCGAAATCCATCTGCTGCTGAGGAACTAAAGTACAGGAGAGATGTAAGACCAGAAGTAATGTGTACACCCAGACACGAAGCACTCTCCAATGTCGACACTATAAATGTTCAGGAATTTATCAAATCAAAACTGATTGAAGCAGACCTTGACTCCAGTGTGCCCCCTTATGACTCCCTACAGACATATGCATATGAAGGTCAAAAGTCAGAAGCAGGATCTATCAGCTCTCTAGATTCATTAGGCACGCAATCTGACCAGGATTATACCTACCTTGATGAATGGGGACCAGAGTTTAAAAAGTTAGCCGAACTCTATGGAGAAAAGGAGCCTGAAAAAACGACCTAGTTTCCTATTTCAAAAACTGTGTTTTATTTACAAAAAAAACTGGAAGCATAACCACAAGATTAACAATAAATTCATATTTGGAACTGAGCAAGTTGTTCACTTTTACTGTAGAAACGTGCCATTTTCATATTTGAAACTGGGTTTCTCTGATTTTGAAAAATACAGAAAACAGAAACTATTTTCCCTTGTGTATATTTTTTAATTACTCAATAAAGTTGGTGGTGCCATATCCATACTAGATATTCAAAGCAAGACAAGCATTTATATTTTTACTACACTTTATTGAAACATAAAATTGTTGAGAAAAACTTTTTGCATGCATGTTCCACTGAGATATCCTTGAAATATACTCCATGCCATAGTTTGTGTGGCAGTCATGAGGAAATCCTGCAAGGTACAGGTATGGCAGCTCTTCTTGTATTATGTAGACATTACCTATTGGCGAAATATGAGGGAATTACGTTGGGGGAAATATCTTACATTGAAATCATATTGTAGCTCTTTTTAAACACAAGGCTTTAAATATTTTTTACCATTTCCTTATTCTCTATAAAGCTCTCAGAACTGATATTCATGTAGTATTTAACCACCAAAGTGCCCTGCTAGTAATCTACAATTTATTACTTTTTAATGTTTTTATTTTATTTAGTCTATAAGGTAATTAATTTTAAACGTTTACACTGTATGCAATAAAAAGAGGTTGAAAAAAAGAAACTAAATAGTCATCTAAGCAACACTGTAGACCTGTGCCTTTCTATGAGATAAGAGGGTAAAAACAAGCTTTTTTTTTAGCTTTTTATTCCTACTCTAGATTTGCACATTTAGTGTCCAGAAAATTTGTACATGCTGCTATTCTTAATTGAACAACCTGGTGGCATGGACAGCCATGGTTTTTGCTTGGCAGCACCAATATTAAGTAGCTGTAATGTTATAATGCTGTCACTACACACAAAATAACATAATCTGCATGTGGGGAAGTAGAAGCAATTTCAGTATAAAATGTATACTAAGCAGAATATGTCACTTAAATAAATGTTTTATTTTCTTTTTTTAAATCTGATGCCGTTAACTTAAGCACTGAGAGAAAGATTGCAGCATTTTATGGTGCAAATACATTATTCCATTAAAACTGTGCTGAGAAATTTCCTTATACATTTTCTCACAATGGCTCACTGATGCAAATGGAACAAAGCACAAAAAACCTTAAGTGTAAACCATGCACTGATACAAAAGGATACATAAAGATTGCTTTTATTTAGCATTATCATAAAATCATAATATACATTGGTGACATCAGAGCCGGATTGGTGGCGGTTACATCAATGTGAATAAACCTGGCCCTACACCTTACAGACAGCTTGAGCACTTCTGCGGCCCAACAACAGTAATCAAAGTTAAATGTTGACGTTTTTAAATGAACCAACACAACATTTAAACTGTGATTGCAGGGGGAGAGCACGGGGCCTCTGTAAGTGCTGGCATGTCCTCCTGCTCTTATGTGATGATGTGTTGTCCTGACAACACAACGTCACATGATGCGAGAGCAAGCAAGAGGCCCCCCACATTATGTGGCATCATCACGTGACGTCACACCATCAAGGCAATACATTGTAGCAGGAGGAGATGACGGGCTCCGGAGGAGGTAAGAGGCTCCAACATACTCACTCTGCATCGGGCTCCAAAAAACTCACAGCCGTCCTTGGTACTACTGTATACTCTGATGTTGCCTTTACAAGCCGAAGGGCTGCATCAGACAGTATAGATATATATACAGTATACTGTACATATAACCTTACAGAGTCACTCAGAAAATGAATCTGTTAGTATCATTGTAACATTACCTTTTCTTTATTACCATTCTCTACTTGTTTCAGCATGCAGCTAGCAGGATTGTTTTAAAAATATTATCAAGCAATTGGGTGCTGAAGTGGCTTAAAAGAGGAATATTGTAGTTAAGGATAATAAGAAGTGTTTTTCTCTGCACAAAATATTCACGATACTACACTATATTTATTGAATATTGAATGTATTGTGAAATAACATGAAAAGTCTTTTCACATACAGTATAAAATAGGAAAGCCATTATTAATGACATAGGCCACTCAATGTTTGGTCTCTTTTTTAAAATTATGACTGTAACCCCCTTTCTCCCGGTTCCAAGAGTCACATCAGATTAATTATGAACATGAATGCTCAGTCTCTCAGGGCAAGCAAATGGTTTTGGGTTGTTGAAGAGCTGGGAGTGTATGAAAGATATAAACAGCATAAGTATCAGGAACTTTTATAAAACAAAATCCGTCTTTATTAATAAGATTTTAAAGAAATCCCACTGAAAAAATTACACTTCAGAGATCTGTTGTAACGATGCTTGTCTCAAGCAGGAAACGGACCCACAGGGCTCAGGTAGGAATATGATTGAATTGACCTGAGCCAAGGGACAGAGTCCTGATAGAGTAGTGAGTCGTACGCCAAAGGTCAGGGCTGGCAGCAGAGTTGCGTAGTCAGTGGGAATGCAGAGGTCGAGGCAGGCGGAAGACAGGTGTGGTCAAGGTACTTAGCCAGGTCTGGTTACGAGGAAGACAAAAGGTAAGTGCATTGCATGTACTCAGCATGAACTGAAACTTTTCTCTGCAATTTCCTTCTTACAAGGCTGTCCTTTTAAAGGAAGCTGCCAAGAGCAAAAATGGAGGCTCCTGCCACAGAAGGCGAGCTAGAGCAAAATCTCGGTCCGGTCACAGAATACCCGGGATGGATTTTGCAAAACCTCATATCCTCCCACATGAAAATCTTTTTTTCAATATTGAGAAAGTCCTCTACAGTGCCGATTTATCTCTCTTCCGTGGGATTTGTTCCTAATAGCATTCAGTTCTTGGCTGGTGATGTGCGTACACCCAAAACATTCCTGTGGAGTCTTGTGAGTGCACTTTTCCTTCTATACCCACTTTATTAAAATGATGACATCAAAAATAGACCAGTAGAAAAAATAAACCACATCAAAAATAGGTTGAGTGAGGAATCACCCTCAAGAATGTCCTGGGCCTTACCCAAAGGGCTCCTCAATCATTCACCATGCAGATTGATGAGAATAGAAGAGTACCTTGGAGTCAGATGCACATACAAGAGCCTCCCTCTGCGGAACCCTATATTTATTTATTTATAAAATGTTTTACCAGGAAGTAATAAATTGAGAGTTACCTCTAGTTTTATCTATGTCCTGGGCACAGAGTTATGATGACAGATACATGGTTACAAATACACGGTTACATTAGGTGAACAGGGTTATACATTATATGAAGACTGTTTCATGAACAGTTAAAGATAAAATAAGTTATAGACATATGTAACAGTTACTGTATCCCATTAAAATGTGAGAGCTTTAGTTCTGAAAGAACTTAGACGGTCGGCAGTTTTGAGAGCCTAGGGTAGATTTTTCCAGTTGTGGGGTACATGGTCAGAGAAAATCGAGAGGCCGCATACTTTGTTGAACCTGGGGACCATGAAAAGTCCCTGGAGTCAAATCTCAGGTTATAAGTGCTGCATGGGGTAGATGTGAGGAGCTTGGTCAGATACGGTGGTAGGGAATTATTTGAAGGCAAGACAGGAGAGATTAACAAAACAGTGGAATACCTTTATTCCTACATTCGCCACTTGAGGCATTCCACTGTTTTGTCATATAGGACATGCAGAGAGAGATACATTTATCTGTTGACTTTTGATTTACTTACTTACCGATTCCACATAGGAGTGATTTATACCATACTCCTCATCATTACTATGCTCCTAGATATATAATCAAAGTACAATTACAGATACCGAGATAAGACTTAGATACTGCTGCAGCAGCTTTTATTCTTACAAATCACCGGCTTTTACCTGGCATGTTCCTGGAATGCCACGCTGTTCACCTGGAGCATGCCGGGCTCCTTTTGCCTTCCCAGCCAGGCGCATGCCCGGCTGACGTGCGGTTGATGTGTTAATTGATAATGGTTCAGGATTTACTAGGCTGCAATGCTTCGCGTGTCCGCCAGATGGCATAAATTCATGACTTGTAATGCGCCGAATCAGTAATGTGTAGGCTTGCAGGTGTTTCGTTTAAAAAAGATACTGTACCACAGTGTGCCATTGTAACTTGGCCTTGGCCTTGAGACTGAAGGAAGAGTTGCCAAAATGTATCAATTTAGGCTTTTCATATTAAAGAAAGACAAAGACCAGTTTCAGTTTGTGTTACACTATTCTCCAGAGACCCACCCGCCATGAGTGTACAGAAGTTACACGTATTTGATATGGGCCGCGATTAATGCAACAGAGGATAAGATGGCAACAGTTGCTCAAATTTATCAGTATTTTATCGAAAAATATCACTTTTACAAATTTTCGCCAACTCCTCATACGTGGAAGCGTGCAGTAACGAAAAGGTTATGTAGTGACCCCTGTTTTCACCGTATTGAGCCCCAATTTGTTGGAGGGTATCACCGGGTTTTTCCTGTATCTATGATCATGGAGGCGGCAAAAGGGAAAGGGTCGTGTTAAAACCAACTAAGAAGCGACAGTCGCTGCCAAGCAATGCACCAGCACCAGCACCAACACCGGCTTCCAATGATGGTGCCACTGTCAGTGACAACCCTGAGCCTGAGGCTGAGCTGGATTTGGCATGCAGTTTTGATGAAGCTTGCATGTACCTAAGCGATTTCCAGCCTCACCTGCTGATTACAGGTGGACTAGTCCCGCTGCCAACTATCAACGTGGATGATGAAGAAAGCTGGACTGGCAGTGGACGGGCGCCGGCGCAAGCTGAATGGGAAATTCAATGGTGAGTACTGTCTTGTTGACGTATTATTTTGGTGGGGCTGGCTGGGTACTTCTTTAGGGGGCTGACCATTACTGTACTGTACTGTACATTAAAACTTTTCTTTTTGTTTTTTCTCAGAAAAGAAAACGGCTAATGGGGGGATTTCGATGGATAATATTGTACTGTATGCTGATGTTTTCCGGCCGTACAGTATACTCTGTAATTAACCCTGAATCAATAAAACTTTTATTCCTAGGTGCCCTAGAACAGAAGTTCAAACGCCAATTGCCCGTGAACTTGACCGCGGCCCTAAGTAGTTCCCACGCCAATTGCGCGAATATAATGTAAAATAACCCGTTCTGTGGGTCTGAGCGGGTTGAAATTTACCTGGTCCCCATGCGGGAGGACCCTTGCCATAGTGGCAAAATATGAGCCGTGCACGACCCCCGGAACCGGAGATACAAAAAGACAGTTTAAAAGCACATTACCAAAGTGGCTTTTTTTCTGCCATGCAAGTCAATGGCAGAAACCTTAACTTTAACATCACCCTGACTCTGTTCTGTTGCCACGAGAGGGTCGCAATTTGCCATGCAATCCTGCCGCAACTAGGACTACATGGTGACCGAATATGAGCCCTCTAGGTCGAACAGAACCGGAGTTCTGGGTTCCAGGTTTCTGCTCATTGTGACTTAGTCGGTTCAAAGCTTTCTCCGCCATTTGCGCTCAATGGTAGGACCCTCCTCGCCGGCGTGACCCTTTCTCGCCGCCATTACTGCTGGGACCCTGTTGGGGTCAAGTGAGGAGGTTCCTAACATCTAGGGGCAAAATTAATTTTATTTCTAGGCGCCCTAGAACAGAAGTTCCCACGCCAATTGACCTAGTTCCCACGCCAATTGCCGTAGTTCCTATGCCAATTGCGCGACCAGCCAGTTAAAAAACAGAGCAGCAAGCCTCTACAGTACATTTGTTACACTGGCAAAGGAGCAAATGGAAACAATGTGAGGCAATTGAACATGGTCTTTTATTGGTGGAGTCAGTACAAAAACATTTATTTACAATATTAAAACATTTAAAGTGCACAGCAATTCTAACCATCAACACACAATAATACATTCTGCAGCCTTTATTAAATTCTTCTGCCTGCCACAAAACATTTTTGGTGCATGGGGCACAGGGAGTTAAAGTGACTTGCTTTTTATGTACTGTATTTGGGGGTTGTCTTTCGGGGTTTATTCATCAAATTATTATGATGAACTGCCTTTTGAAATGACACTGCTGTTAACTACAGTATTTCAGCCACACACCTCCAGAGTTTTTAATCCCTCCCTAGCCAAGCGTCAATCGGCTGAGTCACCCTAGCCTACAGTACCATCCCCCTCTCTCCACTGGGTCGTTGATCTGCTGCATATTGCCATTGTGTTCTTAATCCGCCCATAGCCGAGCTACTAACACTCAGCACGCCTGCTTCTTATCACACCATCCCCCTCCCCCAACCCTTAGAGGCCTGTTGTTTGAACGGTAATGCTTTGAAAAATCCCATCTCGAATTTGAAATGTAAATCTGATGTGCACAGCACTGTGAGAATTGAGAGTACACTGATACAGTATTTCATCAGGGTGTGAAAATAATTGTCAGTCACTATGGTTTACAGTCACATGTTTTTAATACAATACAGTACATTCTTTAATATCTTTAAAATCAAAAAATATATAAATCCTGTATATACTGTAAGTACATATAATGTAAAATAATCCGTTCTGTGGGTCTGAGCGGGTTGAAATTTACCTGGTCCCCATGCGGGAGGACCCTTGCCATAGTGGCATAATATCAGCCTTGCACAACCCCCGGAACCGGAGATACAAAAAAACAGTTTAAAAGCACATTACCAAAGTGGCTTTTTTTCTGCCATGCAAGTCAATGGCAGAAACCTGAAATTTAACATCACCCTGACTCCGTTCTGTTGCCACGAGAGGGTCGTAATTTGCCATGCAATCCTGCCGCAACTAGGACTACATGGTGACCGAATATGAGCCCTCTAGGTCGAACAGAACCGGAGTTCTGGGTTCCAGGTTTCTGCTCATTGTGACTTAGCCGGTTCAAAGCTTTCTCCGCCATTGCGCTCAATGGTAGGACCCTCCTCGCCGGTGTGACCCTTTCTCGCTGCCATTACTGCTGGGACCCTGTTGGGGTCAAGTGAGGAGGTTCCTAACATCTAGGGGCAAAATGAATTTTATTTCTAGGCGCCCTAGAACAGAAGTTCCCACGCCAATTGACCTAGTTCCCACGCAAATTGCCGTAGTTCCTATGCCAATTGCGCGACCAGCCAGTTAAAAACAGAGCAGCAAGCCTCTACAGTACATTTGTTACACTGGCAAAGAAGCAAATGGAAACAATGTGAGGCAATTGAACATGGTCTTTTATTGGTGGAGTCAGTACAAAAACATTAATTTACAATATTGAAACATTTAAAGTGCACAGCAATTCTAACCATCAACACACAATAATACATTCTGCAGCCTTTATTAAATTCTTCTGCCTGCCACAAAACATTTTTGGTGCATGGGGCACAGGGAGTTAAAGTGACTTGCTTTTTATGTACTGTATTTGGGGGTTGTCTTTGGGGTTTATTCATCAAATTATTATGATGAACTGCCTTTTGAAATGACACTGCTGTTAACTACAGTATTTCAGCCACACACCTCCAGAGTTTTTAATCCCTCCCTAGCCAAGCGTCAATCGGCTGAGTCACCCTAGCCTACAGTACCATCCCCCTCTCTCCACTGGGTCGTTGATCTGCTGCATATTACCATTGTGTTCTTAATCCGCCCATCGCCGAGCTACAAACACTCAGCACGCCTGCTTCTAATCACACCATCCCCCTCCCCCAACCCTTAGAGGCCTGTTGTTTGAACGGTAATGCTTTGAAAAATCCCATCTCGAATTTGAAATGTAAATCTGATGTGCACAGCACTGTGAGAATTGAGAGTACACTGATACAGTATTTCATCAGGGTGTGAAAATATTTGTCAGTCACTATGGTTTACAGTCACATGTTTTTAATACAATACAGTACATTCTTTAATATCTTTAAAATCAAAAAATATATAAATCCTGTATATACTGTAAGTACATATAATGTAAAATAATCCATTATGTGGGTCTGAGCGGGTTGAAATTTACCTGGTCCCCATGCGGGAGGACCCTTGCCATAGTGGCATAATATCAGCCTTGCACAACCCTCGGAACCGGAGATACAAAAAAACAGTTTAAAAGTACATTACCAAAGTGGCTTTTTTTCTGCCATGCAAGTCAATGGCAGAAACCTGAAATTTAACATCACCCTGACTCCGTTCTGTTGCCACGAGAGGGTCGCAATTTGCCATGCAATCCTGCCGCAACTAGGACTACATGGTGACCGAATATGAGCCCTCTAGGTCGAACAGAACTGGAGTTCTGGGTTCCAGGTTTCTGCTCATTGTGACTTAGCCGGTTCAAAGCTTTCTCCGCCATTGCGCTCAATGGTAGGACCCTCCTCGCCGGCGTGACCCTTTCTCGCTGCCTTTACTGCTGGGACCCTGTTGGGGTCAAGTGAGGAGGTTCCTAACATCTAGGGGCAAAATGAATTTTATTTCTAGGCGCCCTAGAACAGAAGTTCCCACGCCAATTGACCTAGTTCCCACGCAAATTGCCGTAGTTCCTATGCCAATTGCGCGACCAGCCAGTTAAAAACAGAGCAGCAAGCCTCTACAGTACATTTGTTACACTGGCAAAGGAGCAAATGGAAACAATGTGAGGCAATTGAACATGGTCTTTTATTGGTGGAGTCAGTACAAAAACATTTATTTACAATATTGAAACATTTAAAGTGCACAGCAATTCTAACCATCAACACACAATAATACATTCTGCAGCCTTTATTAAATTCTTCTGCCTGCCACAAAACATTTTTGGTGCATGGGGCAAAGGGAGTTAAAGTGACATTTTAAGTAACATCTCCTTTATTAAAGAAACCCAGTACTGTACTGTATACAGTTCAGTACAGTGGGATGGTGCGCAACACTGTCAGTCAGACCTGCACCAGTTCAGTCCTAGAGGGCAGCAAACAGGGCAGGTTTTCAGGGCAACATTGAAAACCGTGCCTGTTTGCGGCCCTCAGGGACTGGAGTTGTGCATGTCCTGTGAAAAAAAACACACAACAACATCTCCTTTGTTTAAGTACAGCAGGTACTGTAGGGCAAAACATGGAGAGTACAATACAGTTCAGCACAACAGTATGGTCTCACTGACAGTCCTCCACATTGTCCATCCATGGCCGATTCCTTGCATGGCGCAAAACGCCATTAATACAGTCTCTAACGCCTTTCATTACAGGATCTGTAACTGTATAAAAGCGCCGCAATTCTTCCACAATGTTTTTCCTTAAATTGGCAGGAAGGGCCTTTTTTACGCGATTCCCATCGTAGTTCACTTTGAACACCCACTCGCAGTACAACGTGTAGGGAACATGGTGCTTAAAAATGATCAAGGCATACTTGTGGGGTGCACCAGCACTCATCACCCTATACTTCTCCCTAAGCGCCGCTGTCAGATCGCGCAGGGTGATGTCGGGCACTGTTTCGATGCGAGCGGGTGTAGGTCTTTTGGGAGCGGGTGTGCTTGTGGCGACGAGCGATGGTAGGATGTCTGGGAGGAATCTTTCCTCCGGTCGTGGTCGCCGTGTTGTCTCCTGGCGTGGTCTTGACGGGGTTGTCATGTCCTCCTCAACGGCATACATGTACACTACATCTTGTGGTGGAGGGGGGGCGCTTGGTGATGGAAAGGGGTCGAAGGTCCCATTCATCACATCCATGTCACCCTCCTGCTCCGGCGTCGGGGAAACAGGGGCATTAGCACCGAGCAAATAATGTATGCCCGCAATGTCAGCCTCTATCTTCTCCATCCGTTGATCCATCCGTTGCTCCATTTGTAGCATCCGTTGCTCCACATTTAACATGGTCTCCAGAAGCAGATCTATCTTTGCCAGCACAATAGAGTTCCCGGGGAGATCCACACTTATCCCATTCAGCATCCGGTCCAACGAGCTGCTTCTTGTGCATGGCATCTGGACATCTGGGGGGATGGGTGCAACGGAGGATGAGATGGGGGTTCCATGGAGAGAAGCGGCATCGATGGTGAGTGGAGGAGGTGACCTGTGGATACCCGGTAGAGGAGAAGCGGTAGCATCGAAGAGGGATGGAGAAGGTGACTTTTGGATTTCAGGGCGAGAAGCAGAGTAGTCTAAGAGCAAAGGAGAAAGTGACCCATGGATTTCAGAGGCGGCAGCATTGTCAGATGGAACCGGAGAAGATGGGGGTGGAGAAGATGGGATGAAGATTTCCGGGACAGCTAAAGCAGAGTCGTCGAAGCATATGGGAAGTGGTCTGCGGATCCGATGGGTTGGCTGCCATTCGTTTTGCGTAGAGAGCGTATTACCGTATATCTTCTTCACATAATGAGACTTACATCAAAGAAAACCCTTAACCTTTGGGGTCAGCAGAAGGTTTTCTTTATTGGCCTTGGCCTGTCGCTTTGCCCTTGGCGTGGAAACAGCAACCGCCTTTTGCTTTTTCAGCATGACAGGCACGGCAGAGGTGAGAGGGTTCTTGCGTCCATAGAACCGGGGATGCTCCATGGAAGCAGGTGGCACAATGCAGTACAGTATCTGGACATGGGCAAGTTCAGATAAAGATCCTGGAGTGGTGGCCTATGCAAAGTGTGTGACCTTTTATGCATGGCGGCCAGGCACAGGTGTTGAAAGTGGGCGTACTCTAATGTGAATCATTACCGTATAAATACAGCATCCATTTTGGGTATTGACTGCACATAGAATACACATCGACTAAACATCGAATATACATTCTTGTGTTTGTATTTCTTTCCACTCGCAGCAATGCCTGTTAAAAAGATTTCAAAGGATCTCAGCATGCGAATTAAGGAGATGTACAGGAGCGGACACCGAATTGCTGCTATCCAACGCTGGTTAGCTACTTCTGACCTCGTTGTGCCATTAACCACCGTGAGCTATCATGCACAAGGAAAAAACAGAGACCGGAAAAAGGCACCAAGGGTAACAAACGCGTAAGTATATTTATAAAACTTAACAAAAAAAAATATATAAAACTGTACTGTACATCTACAGTACAGTTCTGTATCTACTGTAATACTGTTGTTATTTCTGTTGATTTATATTACAACATACTGTACAGTAGTTTGTCTATTTACATTTATAGTACAGCAGTATACATTTTTTGTATATTTCAATTACACTGGCGACACACTTTATTCGAGCTCGGCTAGTCCCACGAATTCGGGTATACCCGGGTGTATTGAGGTTTGTGACTGTTTTCTGCCCGAGTGCATTGGGTTATTTTCCAAGCAGGGATTGAAGCATTTTATTCCCGCTGGCTGCAATACTGCACAGTATATATATATATACTGCATTACAATTCATGAATTTATGCCATCTGGTAGACACGCGAAGCATTGCAGCCTATTAAATCCTAATCATTATCATTTAACAGATCAGCCGCCCGTCAGCCAGGCATGAACCCAGGCTGGGAAGGCAAACGCAACGGGGCTTGTCAGAGGTGAGGAGCGGCGCATTCCAGGTATCTGCCAGGTACATACTGGGTATTTGCTCGAATAAAGTGTGTCGGTGCAGTAATCTTACAACGGTATATACTGAATAGGATGTACTGTATATTTATATTTATATTACAACAGTATATTTATTTTGTATATTTATATTTATAGTACAACAGTATATATATTTTGTCTATTTATATTTATAGTACAGCAGTATACATTTTTTGTATATTTCAATTAATCTTACAACGGTATATACTGAATAGGATGTACTGTACTGTATATTTATATTACAACAGTATATTTATTTTGTATATTTATATTTATAGTACAGCAGTATACAGTATATATTTTGTCAATTTATATTTAATGTACTGTATATTACAACATTACATTTATACTGTATACATTTTATATTGCTGCATATTAATAAAACAATATAATTTCTTTACATTGTAGGGAGACAACTGTTCTGGTGGACAAAATATGTGAGGAGAATGATGAGAGGAGTGCATTAAGGGTCAAATACACTCTGCAGGAAAAGCACAATCTGTATCCGAGAGCAGCATAAAGAAGATGAGACGCAGCATTGGATGGAAATATGGACGTGTGAGGTTAGTACTGGACAGTGCAGGAGGTAAAAGTGTTGTTTCGCAAACTGTACTGCATTGTGCCGCAAATTTTTTTTATTCCTTGTCATTACAGAGTGTACCCCATGATACGGGACGCAAACAAAATCAAAAGAGTGCTCCAGGCCCAGGCATGGATCGACAGCGGGGAGACTTTCCAGGATTGCATCTTCACTGATGAGTCTACTGTGTCGCTGGAGAGATTTGCACGATTTGCGTTACACAAAAAAGACCGCTTATCTTTGAAGCCACGGCCAAAACACCCTGTGAAGCTGCATGTGTGGGGTGCCATCTCTAGGCGGGGATGCATTGTCATCTTTGAAGGTAAAATGTATCAAATATAATGTCGCCTAATGCTCTGTACTTGACTAGTGTTGCTTTACCGTGTGCACTGTACTGAACTATTGTGCAGATTTTTGAGCACTTTTCTTTTCTTGCTATAGGAATCATGAATAAAGCTTTCTTCCAAGACAACATTGTGCCCGAGATACATCACACGCGACTTCCCCAATGGTCACCGCTTCTACCAGGACAACGATCCCAAGCACACTGCGTCAACGGCGCATATACTTGAGCGCGGCATCAACTGGGTGAAGACGCCAGCGGAGTAAGTGCAGTAGACCGTGTCCCATTTTTGTTCCCCACTGTTTTTAGCTCTTAAACCAATTGTCCTTTCTTTCCAATGACAGGTCGCAAGACTTCAATCCAATCGAAATGGTCTGGCATCAGCTGAAGGACCATATCCGGAAAGTGGTGAAACCCTCCAAAAAGGACGAGTTGTTGAAAGGCATACTGAGTTTTTGGAACGATGTACTCAGCGTGGAACGCTGCAATAAATATATAGACCATATTGCCACTGTGTTGCCCATTGTCATCGCGCGTAATGGGCAAGCACCAGGAAAGTAGTACTGTGCTGTAGTATTGTAAGTACAGTATGTTACAGGTAAGAATGGCAAAGATTTTTTCTTTCCAAATAGTAAGAGTACTAGTACTATATACAGTAGTTAGTTTTTTCTTTACAGAGAGAGCTGCACCAGCCATCAGGTTACAGTACATAAAATTTAACAGTAGTCAGAGTATACAGTAGTTCCAGTACAGTATACAGTACACTAGTTTGACAGTACTACAGTAACTGCCTACTACAATAACTGCCCCATTTTTTTTCTTTCCAGACAAAGCTGCACCAGCCACCTACTGCTGCGGCAGAGTTTATTCGAGCATTTGCCCGTTCTCTGCCGCAGCAGTAGCCTGGCGCGCGCCCGAGAGTGACGGGCGCGCGCCGAAGCAGCGGAAGAGCGCCCTCCGATCGGGGCGCTCTCCCTACCGCTGCCGGGTCCGCCGGGTCCCCCGGAACCCCCTGCCGCTGTCCCGCGATCGCGGGACACCAGGGCTCCCTCGGGGAGCCCCTGGACGCGCGTGCAGGGGGCGCACGCTCCCGATGACGTGTGACCGCGCGTCTATGACGCGCGGCACGCCGAGGGGCGGCCACTAGCAAGCCGGGAGATTTCCCGGCTTGCGGTACCGACCACACTCGGATAAAGTGTGTCGGTACTGTACAGTAGTTCTGCCATAATACAGTACAGTAACTGCACACATTTTTGGTTTTCTTGTCGTTCCAGGAAAAACGGTGGCCTAGGGGGATGGGGGCGTTGTGTCCAGTCAAATCTGCTTGTACAGTCAAATGTACAGTATATAAACAGCAGCAATGATGTACACAAAACCTCTCCTCTCTCAATGAACTACTGTACTGCAGACAGAATGAGGAAAAGATAAAGACTAAAGAAAAATTAATTTTACTATACAGTATATACAGTACAGTATATTATACAGTACATGACAGTACTGTACTGTATATACTGTAGTATTAAATAATATTCTTATAAATGTGCATTACTCATGTTTCCCCATGTTTTACAAAGGTTTTCCAAATGGTTATCCAATTTCAAGCTGCCAAAATAACTTAATAAAGACTGCATTACTGTATGTATTATTCCTGATTATTTTTATATTTGTATTTTTTGGTTCCTGATAAAATAAAATAAATATTTATTCACTTTCCTGCGAATCATAATCATTGACAGCCACTCCTACAGTGCACCAATGAATTATTTTATTTATTTATTTATAAAATATTTTTCAAAGCATTACCGTTCAAACAACAGGCCTCTAAGGGTTGGGGGAGGGGGATGGTGTGATTAGAAGCAGGCGTGCTGAGTGTTTGTAGCTCGGCTATGGGCGGATTAAGAACACAATGGCAATATGCAGCAGATCAATAATCCAGTGGAGAGAGGGGGATGGTACTGTAGGCTAGGGTGACTCAGCCGATTGACGCTTGGCTAGGGAGGGATTAAAAACTCTGGAGGTGTGTGGCTGAAATACTGTAGTTAACAGCAGTGTCATTTCAAAAGGCTGTTCATCATAATAATTTGACGAATAAACCCCCAAAGACAACCCCCAAATACAGTACATAAAAAGCAAGTCACTTTAACTCTCTGTGCCCCATGCACCAAAAATGTTTTGTGGCAGGCAGAAGAATTTAATAAAGGCTGCAGAATGTATTATTGTGTGTTGATGGTTAGAATTGCTGTGCACTTTAAATGTTTCAATATTGTAAATAAATGTTTTTGTACTGACTCCACCAATAAAAGACCATGTTGAATTGCCTCACATTGTTTCCATTTGCTCCTTTGCCAGTGTAACAAATGTACTGTAGAGGCTTGCTGTACTGTTTTTTAACTGACTGGTCGCGCAATTGGCATAGGAACTACAGCAATTGGCGTGGGAACTAGGTCAATTGGCGTGGGAACTTCTGTTCTAGGGCGCCTAGAAATAAAATTAATTTTGCACCTAGATGTTAGGAACCTCCTCACTTGACCCCAACAGGGTCCCAGCAGTAATGGCGGCGAGAAAGGGTCACGCCGGCGAGGAGGGTCCTACCATTGAGCACAAATGGCGGAGAAAGCTTTGAACCGGCTAAGTCACAATGAGCAGAAACCTGGAACCCAGAACTCCGGTTCTGTTCGACCTAGAGGGCTCATATTCGGTCACCATGTAGTCCTAGTTGCGGCAGGATTGCATGGCAAATTGCGACCCTCTCGTGGCAACAGAACGGAGTCAGGGCGATGTTAAATTTCAGGTTTCTGCCATTGACTTGCATGGTGAAAAAAAGCCACTTTGGTAATGTACTTTTAAACTGTCATTTTGTATCTCTGGTTCCGGGGGTCTTGGAAGGCTGATATTTTGCCACTATGGCAAGGGTCCTCCCGCATGAGGACCAGGTAAATTTCAACCGGCTCAGACCAACAGAACGGGTTATTTTACATTATATTCGCACAATTGGCGTGGGAACTACTTAGGGCCGCGGTCAAGTTAACGGGCAATTGGCGTGGGAACTTCTGTTTTAGGGCACCTAGGAATAAAATTATTTTTGCCCATAGATGTTAGGCACTGTATACCACTGTACAGTATACTGTGGAAGACACATAATGAAACTATACTGAATATGTAGAATAAATGCATAGTTTTATTTATTCAGGGTTTATTAGACAGTATAATGTACGGCCGGAAAACATTAGCATACAGTACAATATTATCCATCGAAATCCCCCCATTAGCCATTTTCTTTTCTGAGGAAAAAAAAAGAAAAGTTTTAATGTACAGTACAGTAATGGTCAGCCCCCTAAAGAAGTACCCAGCCAGCCCCACCAAAATAATACGGCAACAAGACAGTACTCACCATAGAATTAAAATTCATTTTCCCCCAGATGTTAGGAACCCCCTCACTTCACCCCAACAGGGTCCGAGCATGTACAGTGCAGTACTTTACTTTAAAATAAATTAAATATGAAATTTTACTATTACTGCGCACGCACGCACAGACTGTGTACTGCAGGTTGAACCGCGAAGGTATTAGACTTCAGAGACAACAGCTCGCAAACGCCCCCATGCATTTTTACACGGCATTGCAGTATTGCAGACAGCGGGAATAAAATGCTTAAATCACAACCGCGAAAATAACGCTATACACCCCGGGAGAAAATGACACAAAACTGCACATCACCGGGATCTTCTGAAATTCGCGGAGCTAGCCATGTAAGAATAAAGTTGGTCGCCAGTGTATAGTATTATCTCATCAAGTCTGTCCCTTCAATAGGATCTATACAATATAGGTATGTAACCTGATTATTAGAGAAATCTTTAATCAGTTGTGAACTCCTTGGAAGTCATGATATGTTAATACATTTAATAGTCAATTATACTTACCCAATTTGACTTATACATATCAGCCACAATAGTATGGGGATTTTTAATAATGTATCTGTGTTTTTAATTATCTATGTCGAATTAATAACATTTTATTATTTTTGATATCCTCGGTGATTCTGGGAAACTTGTCAGAGTTGCAGTATATCACTGCGGGACCATTTATGTCCACTAGTATAATATGTATGACAACTGAGTGCTATATATAAGGGGATTCTTTTTGATCAATCTTTTAACATTCCAGAAGTTACCTACTTTGATGTATTCTGATTAAGATTGTCATTGTAGTATCGAGATTGTGTGTGTCTTTTTTGACTTGTGCATGTATTTTGCAGGCATCTGTAGTTATTAAGATCTTTGGTAGTGCCAGTTGTCATGGGAGACCAGTACTTTTAACACTTTTTACCATTCGGGATCAATTTACTAGGTAGAACAAGGTAATGGAATAAAATCAGGTTTATTCGGGTGAAACCGCAGACATACAGATAATACACAAAATACAAATAAAACACACTTAACTGGGACTCTGGTGTGAATATATAGCCTCGACTAGGTGCAGGACACCTGCTTCGGGAAGGCTTACCCTGTCCGACTCTCGTCCAGGAACACACGGTATTCTTTTTGGGAGAGCCGCAGTGCTTTCCCCGCTTCGTTCTCCACTCAGAACCTGGTTGAGTCTCTAAAACTTGGTCTCAGGTAAGCAGGCTTCTCAGACTAAAAATGAAGCTGGTTGCTCGGCTATTCACTACACAGCAACTTTGAAAAGCCCACCAGTGCCTCACCGACCCAAGCTCAAGATCGTCTTGTTCTCTAATCAACCAGTTCACTTACATAGACCTCATTGTTCTATTTCTAACATGGAGAAGGGGCTACCAGACAATCAGAGAACAAATCATAACTCAGCCAGCCAATCAAAATGGGGACTGTCTGGCTTCTGGCGTCAGAGGAGGTGGTGTGTTGAGCTGGCTCAAAAAGCCGACCGAGTGGGAAATATGAATTGGACAATGGGAATCGTACCTACGAGCAGCGGCTTCCCTCAGCCAGTTAATTGCCTCCCGCTGGGTAGGCTCCACCAGATTTGACAGACCAAGTGTCTTAAATGCGGGAAGCCCTTGTTCTCTGGACCTAGTACTCCGCCCTTCCCCGCTCACCAAATGTTTTCAACACATCTGGAATTCCCTTCTTCTGTTTGATCCCGGCTCTCTATGCAGACATCCCGGCACCTATTTAGATTGCCTGAACTGTCTGTGTAGAGATGTATACAAACTTATAAAACATAATAAACTTCTTTATTAAACATATGAACCTTAGGGGAATATCACATGTGTGGGGGGAAATGGGAAAAGGATCATTTGGGTTGAAAACCAGTATTCTGGGGGACACTGTGTAGCCCCGGTGTAATTCACTTTGCGTACCCACAGAGCCTGCCTGCTCATTGGGTAGAATTACGGGACTACCGGTAACTTTGTCCCCCGAACTCCTATGCAGATTCTAAATACATTTTAACCCAAATATCCCCTTTGAAACTTCCACTCTAAAAATCCCAGGCTTATTACACAACATCATTCATTATCAAAATTATCATACAACAGGACAGGTTTTATGGTATACATAAAGTGTCCCTGGCTTGTGGTGCTTCTAAGCTACCAGGGACCCACGTTTTCAGGGGTAACCATGCAGGCTTCATCTTTATTATGAAGACTGGCTACCCCCTATCATCACACCAGTTACTTTGTACCTTTTCCACCAGGCATCCCTGAAATGGTAGAGTGCAATAAAGTCGGTTGTAACCAACGAAAGGTGGCCCCCACATACTCTTATACTGCATAGTGGAGAATGAGTATCACAGAATTTAAAGAACTCTGATGTGAAATAATAGTACTCAGAATCGGGGTCACGTATTAAGTTGATTCTCTACCAAGAGCAGTTGATAAGATCAGTCAGAAACTGCTGTGGGTTAAAGTTTCTAAATGTTCTAGTGAGGAGAACTTTAGGGCTTGATTGTGGTGGTCTGATTTTCCTTACACAGTACTGTATTGCATGACCACTGAAAATGTCAAGTAGAATGCCAGGGGATTGGATTCTGTTTGGACTAGAAGATAGGATCTAGTCTAACAAGGAATGGTTGTGAGATTTTAGGTTTGTGCGTGTGGGTTGAGAAATTAGTTGGGTTAGTGACTTGAGTTGCATCTGGATTTTGTTATTTTTAGGGTCAAGACAGTTGTAATCTCCTACACTAACGGTTCACACTTCCCGTTTAGGAAATTGAGCCAAGAAACTGAGTGATATCAGTCAGGGACTGTAGTGGGGCTTTATTTAGATGCCAGCAACCAAAATGGAGTTAGAAAAGGGGAGGCAAATTTTGCCAAGTAGGATTTCAAAAGACAGTGGGGTTGGGGGGGAATTTAGCAGCATACATTGTAAGGTGTCTTGAATATAAAGTAGCACCCCTCCTCCTCTCTTTAACCTATCTTTCCTAAAAATGGACTATCCCTGAATGGCGATAATTGCATCAAGGGTTTGGGGAGTTAGCCATGTTTCTTTTAGAATTATGGCTTTGGGTTCATGCATAAGGCACCATGCCCTTAGTTCATCCAGTTTGATCAACAGACTATGGATATTTAAAGGGGTGGCAGATAGCCCTTTTTGTAATTTGAAAGGAATATTCTCGAGGCTATGAGACAGAGATGAAGGGGGTGGGGCTGAGTTAAGTTCAATATCACCTGTTAAAAAGAGTAACAGTAAAAATATCAATTTTCGTAGTTGTTTGCAAGTTGTATATTTGTGATGTTTGCCATTAGAGTCAGTAGTGTTTGGTACTGTATACTGGTTTTCAGAGTTCTCCACAAACATTCATTAGATAATGTAAGGTTTTTGATTAATACAGGTTGTATGATGATATTGTTTGGGATTCAGGAGGGAGGAGTTTGTAGTGGATAAAGAAAGTAACATTTCAATGAGAGCACAGTAATTAGCAGAATTGAGGTACTGTAAGTAGTAGGTTCCTTATCACAAAGGTAGGTAACTTTGCATGAAGCAGTGGTTAAAGTAGTGTGTGCATTGAGTAGACAGATGTGTGACTTTTACTTGCCACTAAACGTGTGCTGCATTTAGACGTGTTAAGGGCTGTTGAGGGATTGCAGAGGGCATTGGGAGACGGGAGAAGTACAGTAGTTGTGTGCAGACAAGTGTTGGGAGAGACTGCAGTAAATAAAGTTTTCAGGGGGGTCAATTGTGCAATCTAACAAGCATGAGATAATAGTGTGGTCATATAAGCTCTCATTTTTTTTGCCCTGTGAAGATGAATTTGCAGAAAGATCCTGTGAAGGTAGGAGGTAACCAGGCTCTCAAATACAGGTTAAGCCCATTTTGGTTTCCCCTGATCTGTGTATAATGGTCCAAGAGAGTTAGTTCTTGAGCCCAGTAATACTGTATCATTCTGTTATGATGTCTGTAATAAAAGTATTTTGTATGTTTTTCCCTTTCCGGGCATGCCAGCAAGCAGGGATTGCTAGGGTATGAGTTTCAAGGTTTTTGTGTGCAGGATCCGTTAACAGAATATGCCTAGGAGGTTGGGGTTCGGAGTTGTCGGTTCCCCCATAAATCATGCCTGATCCTCGGATACATGTAGGCATATTGTCCCGGCAATACTTCCCCTTGAAAATGCAAGCGCGACACACCACTAGGGTACCCTGCTTCAGCATAATCCAGAAAGGAGAATGAGGCAAAGGGATAAATAGGTATCCCTGTAGCTGACGGAATCCCTAGGTTAAATGGGTACCTCAGCTAGTGCCAAGGTGACCCAGAACCAGTGTAGGGTTTGTGGGTGCCCCAACCATATATAAGGTTGAGGGGGGACTCTGAGAGTCCAGTGTTAGTCTAAAAGATAGAGTGTGAGGAATAAGTCAGCTAGGAATAAAAGTATAACATCTTTTTTATTCTGTCCCCTATACCCAGAGACTCAGAAGTATATTAAAACCTATACCTTTTATTAAAATATACTTTAATAATGTACTGTAATGTAATGTGCTTTTACATTCAGAACCGATGTCCAAACAGGCAGCCTGAGCTAACCCATAGGCGTCAGTAAGTCTGCTGGACATCAGAGTTCAAAGCAGTCAGAGAATGCCAGAGGCGTGAATATAATTTGGGCAGCGGGGAAAGGCAGGGTACCAGGTACCAAGAACAATGGCAGTCATCCGTGTTGCCACTTGCTCTGCCATACCTTGTGGAGCCTGATGGAGGTGGCAAATTGTGCATGTCCCTTTGAAATATCAGATTTCCCGCTGACCCAGGTTTTCTAGCCGACTTGGCTCTGATTGGCTGCTGCGAATTTTCCCACATGATGATTGGTTGCTGAGTTTTTTGAATGAAGCTCAAAATAGTATAAAGAACCGGGGCGCCAATCAGTTTCGAGTTCTCCAGTAGTAAGAACACAGTCAGCTTTTTAAAGTTGCTCTTGCACGAATAGTAGAGCAAACGGTTTCAATTTCATGCCTGAAATGCCTGCCTTCCAGAGACTAAGCCCAGCTATTTGCTCCCAAGTTCTTAAAATCGAACGTAGAGGACGCGGCTGGGATTTTATGCCGATTTGAGTTCCAGAGGATTTGGAATAACTCGCGATCAAGAAAGTCAAAGTACTCAGAAGAGAAGGGAGCGGTGGCGTGTGGAACTTCACGCCCATTTGAGTTCCAGGGAATTCCAGGCTAAGTCCTTGTCAGGGTAAAACCCATCTACTGAGATCCCTGTACCTATAAAAGTCTAGTTTTTTTTTACCCCGTCCCAAAGTAAGTGTGTCTTTTTGTCTGTATTTTGTGTATCATTGTGTGTAAGCGAATTTGTGTGAATACACTTCAATTTATTTCATTACCTTGTTTTGCTCAATGAATTATCCTGGTAAAGAGGTGTAAATTTCCTGGTCTCCCGTGACAGATCCACTGTCCAGTCCACTTCTAGTCCATCTACAGTCTAACTACATATTCACTTAAAGTTTGTCACTTTAAGATGCAACACTCTTAAAGCAGTAGTCCAAGCTGCATTTTTACCCCTTTAATACTGTATGTGCCTTAATACAATCCACACAATGGTAACTAATTAGCTAAGGTGCCGATCGATCCGTTCTCCTGTGATCGATCGGTGAAAATCCTCCTCGGGGATTCACAAAATGGCTGTCAGTGCAGCAGAGGACCAAAGATGTAATTTTATGTGGGGAAGATCATGTAACCAGGCAGTCACAAGATACAATTGGTACACTACTATTGGTACACTGCCAGTTTCACAAGAGGAAGGGGATGTGACTTTGTAAATGGTTGTATAGAAACAAAAAATGCTTTTTATATTAAAAAACATTTAAAATGTCATTCAGAGTTGTTTAAAAAAATGTTACAATTATTTTCTCATAGTACAGAACTAATTTATTTTAAAAAAAACACATGAAGTATGTTGCTTGAGCTGCAGCTTTAAGATGTAATGCTTAAACCCTGCAATGCAATCTCTTAACTTCTTTCTAATTTATACATCTAACAGTCAGATGACCTTCCCCCAATAAATCTGCCATTTACAAGCTGGAAAATTAACAGGACACAATTAACAAATTAAGTTTCCAAATCTAAACAACTACAGTACAAATATAGGTGGGGTTGGAATGATTCCTGTAAACAAGGGTAGCTATATCCATCTTGTAGGAGCCCATTGGATATACTAAACACGTTGTTAAGGTATCCCCTGCACTAATATTCAGTAATTAGCTTACCTTTCTTTTCTAAAGGCACTGAAAGGTTTAGAAATGGGGTGGGAAGTGAATCCTGAAGGGGTGCTCCCAAATTCCTGTTCTATGTACAGTCACAAGCTGAAGTGCAGGCTAATAAAACATAATACAGAAAAAAAGTGACTTTTTCTTCTTCTGTAAGATCCCCAAGTTGTTATTATAATGCAGCCCAGTTTTGTGTGGTGATATGTACTATTATACTAACACAGAGCCTCTGGGATGAAGGTGGAGTGGGGAGGTTCACTTACATCTGATGTATCTCGGTGAGCCTTGATTACGTGAAGCACCTCTCATTCGCCCTCCGTTCTGTCCTCCCGCTCCGTGCAGCCTGCTGTATCCCCACACTGGCTACTCACATAACAAAAAGGACAGCTGGTTTTTAATCCACAGTCATACTCACAAAGAAATTGTAAATCTGTTTAGTAGCGTGCATGAATCCCAGGTTTGTAATGTAGAAATTAGATAGTCGGGTTGAGCACTACAAAGGATTCGGGTTGCAGGCAGGTTTAAAATGAATAATTTATTTATTTAGCATGATGCCTAGGGACACATAACTGATAATCCTCTAACGCGGTTCGTGCCTGGCCGGCACTTTATCAAAAACGCATTAAAGGATTATTATCTGCTATGTGCCTCTAATTATTGTCTGCAGCCCTAATTCTTTGCAGTGCTCAACCTGACTTTTCTCATTTCTGGTTGAAGGGTTATGTTACCATAACTAAAAAAAATAAAAAAAATATGAAATAGTCATATCACATACTTACAAACATTTGAACTTCTAGAACAACACCTACTAACAATAACTAGTGGGGGAGTAAAGGTGTGGCTATTTATACTACCTCACACCCTAAAATTAGCTAATAGAAGTTGCAGCATCTGATGACAATTGAACACCTCCTATTAATGAGACTTTTAACCTCATAATATCCAACTATGAGGGGACAACAATGAAAATCGAATATTTTAGCTCCAACATTAATGTAATTCATTAAAAATAACATCCTTATAAGTAGAGTTGAAAGGCTCCTTGAGCTTCAAATGTTGGTGTTTCAGTTTTCATCTTGTCATTTTATTTGTTAGTTTGTTTTTTTAACTTATTTTTTTAAAGTTTTTTATAAAAATGTCCAAATCTATTTGAAATATGACATGTTTATTTTATACATAGATACAGTACATCATTTATTTCATAACATGGGGGGAGATCCCAGGACTGTAAAAAGAATACGATGACAACAATGATTGTTAAAAAAAAGCATAATTTATATTGCTGATAATTTATGAAACAAATATTCAAATAAATACATAGATAAACAATGAGCTAGTTTACACAAAAAAATGCAAAACCCAACTACATGACTCAGAAACGTAATGGTTCACAGCAAAAATAAACATAAACAGGGAGGTAAATGTGCAAGGGAAAGGGATACACTCTACGAGGGAACAGGGGAAATGGGGGAGGGGGGAGGGGAAGGAAAACAGGAATAAAGGGGGCAATGTTTCCAGAATATGAGCCAAACACACAATTGTGATTCCAGATACGAGAAGAGAATGGTCTATGATACGTATCCCACAGTGGGATACAGAGCACAAGGCACTGCTACAGACACTGAAATACTACTGCTGGCATCTACATAGGCTTTACTATATTAGGCAGAAATGTGATAGAAATAATCTAATTGCATCTAACACAAAAATAAATTTAACAGAAAGCCAATCTGAACACTGCAATATGGTCTAAACAGTGAAAAATCAAGCCAACTGGTTATTCAGACTTGGCGTCTGATGTTTCCTTCTGTCTAGAGATATTCTTTGTCTATAGCCATATTGACTATGTGATTTTGTCATTATACTGTTTAGACCATATTGCAGTGTTCAGATTGGCTTTCTGTTAAAACAAAATTGTGTCTAGATGCAATTAGAATATTTCTAAAATATTACATAAAAACAATAGGTATGTGCATGTAACATTCTCAACTAACTTTATTCCAAAAATTAGAGTGCTAGCTCTTTCCTAGTGCTAGTTAGCAACTTAATTGAATGGGCTCTGTGATGTGGGTTGCGGTTTGACCTTTAATCGTTCTGGGTTACAAGCCGACATACAATGTATCCGTGCTGGCTTTAATCGGTAACCGCAAATGCACTTCACCAATTCACATTAAGTGGATAACAAAACGGCTGGATGCATTGTTGCGCTCAGGCACTTCAGCTAGACCGCAGACCACTTATCCAATTGACTTTGTGGTTTCACCGTCTGCGGTTTAGGAAGTGATACAGCACTTTAATGCAGCCGCTACCCGCAGGCACGCTTATGCTATTAACGCTTGGCACAGCGCTAGGAGCTCCCCGTGTGTCGCGAATACAGTTTGTACATTTCCCATTAATTCATATAACTGCAGCTAGTTTCTGAGCTGCAAAACAGGGATATTACAGATGTTGAAGAGGGGAAACATGGCATTGTGGTGTCCAACAATTAACCCCTTCATCCCCAACAAGGTTTAGGGCTTAACCAACCGGGTATAATACCTTTATTGGTGGCCTGGTTAAGCCCTTCACTGCCACACATAGGCTATCCCATATTAGGCAGAAATGTCTTGGATATCTTCTAATTGCATCTAGACACAATTTTTTTTAAACAGAAAGCCAATCTGAATACTGCAATATGGTCTAAACAGTATAATGACAAAATCCCATAGACAATATGGCTATAGACTAAGAATATCTCTAGACAGAGTGAAACATTAGACGCCAAGTCTGAATTACCAGTTGGCTTGATTTTTCACTGTTTAGACCAGGGGTCTGCAAACCTGTCCTCAAGAGCCGCAAACAGGCCAGCTTTTATGGATATCCCTGTTTCAGCACAGGTGGCTCAATCAGTGCCACATTGCTTGACTGGGCCACTGAAGGAGCCACCTGTGCTGAAACAGGGATATCCATAAAATCTGGCCTGTGTGCGGCTCTTGAGGACAGGTTTGCAGACCCCTGGTTTAGACCATATTGCAGTGTTCAGATTGACTTTCTGGTAAATGTATTTTTGTGTTAGATGAAATTAGAATATTTCTATGACATTTCTGCCTAATATAGTAAAGCCTATGTAGATGCCAACAGTAGTGTTTCAGTGTCGGTAGCAGTGCCTTGTGCTCTATATCCCACTGTGGGATACTATCCAAAGACCATTCTCTACTCTAATCTGGAAACAACAATTGTGTGTTTGGCTCATATTCTGGAATCACAATTGTGTGTTTGGCTCATATGGGAGCACTTGTGTTTTACAGGGAAAAGGGAAGTACCTACTGTAGTTTGGTCTAATTCTAGGGAACGGGCCAGAAGAAAAAGCTAGGAGCCCTGAATCATTGCCCCCCTTATTCCCCTTGTCACGGGAGACTCCTGTGGTGGGTAGGATCTCGGTGGCCGGAACAGCACAAGCGTAGTAGGGGTCACAAGCAGGAGTCCGAGGCAGGCGGCAGGTAGCGAAGTCAGGTAACAAGCAGGGGTCCGAGGCAGGCGGCAGGTAGCGAAGTCAGGTAACAAGCAGAGGTCGGCAACGAGGAGACTGGAACAGGACAGGCGGGGCAGGACAGGTCCGGGAGCTGGGACTGAGAACGGGGAGCAGGGACTGAGACCGGGGAGCAGGGACTGAGACCGGGGAGCAAGGAACAAACAGGGACAAGCCAGATTATTAGCAAGGGCCTTTACTGTGAACAGACTACAAATACAGGTACAGGAACAGATCAGGATCAAAGACAGAGGCATGTGATAGGAGTCTGACTTGAAGCAAAGGCAATTGAACCAACCAGGAAGCAGAAGCTATAAAGGACAGAGACAGGAGCAACAAGAAGACAGACAGGCAGACAGAGGAACCCAGAGGAAACAGAAGACAGCAGCACACCCAGTGGACAAAGAAGAACTATGGCTAAGCAGGAGGTCTAAGCGATCCTGACACCCCTGTTTTTCTTTCCTTCCCCCCATTCCCCCCTTTGCCCTGGTTCCTCATGTATATACTTGAATATTTGTTTCATAAGATATCAGCTATATAAATTACGCTGTTTTTTGACAATCGTTATCATCGTATTCTTGTTAGAGTGCTGGGAACTCCCCCCATGTTATGTATTGTAACTTTGGAGGAAAATAGGATTCCTCTTTGTTCCCGTGCACCATTTCTATTTTCATCACTTGATTTGTTTCAATTTTAGGTGCTTCTAAAAACTGTATACATTCTGTATATCATTTATTTAATTATTTGCTTGCCAATTTTTGTTCCAGAACTAGATGGGCTTGTCTTTAACATCATGTATACAGTAGTTGACATTATCACACTGCACTATAAAGCAATTATGAATTTAAATGCACATTAATCTATTGATTATAGTAATTAGACCTGTAGATATAAAAACATTAAACATTTTCCCAAATTATTAACTGCCAATACTGTACATATTCTCCATCTTTAATGTCCTCCAACAATCTCTAGAAATCATTGCAGGCACTCTAATGTTGAGAGGAGCAATCTTATGGTTTTTACTGTAAGTTACCGTACTAAGCAATAAGGACCAGCACTAAACAGATATAGAAAGCAACTATCTGGCTATTGTAGCTACTGTACACTTTTTTAAAACTTTTTCATTTGAAAGTATTTATAAATGATAGATATGGCTAAAACTTGTATTTGTTGCTTTTCTTTGGGAGTTAAGTCCAACCTTTCTGTTTGTCCTGCTGCAGCAGTTTAGCTGCATCTTTCCTCAGCATATAGCATATAAGCATATAGTTTATTCAACTAAATATTCTTCACTCATCTGCACATTGCCCATACTGAAGTTATTCTGGACCCAGGCTCATATGAAGCATGTGAGTAAGTCCATGTAATTTAACTCGTCCCCTTTTAAAGCACACAAAGTCCTTCTATTTTCTTCAACTTTATTGAGGGAGTTAACAGAAGTATAAAAGTTCTTACAGTATATGTGGATTTTGCTAGCAGATGTCCCTTGTGAGGAGAATTGCCTTATGAGAGGAAGGTGTTCTGCTTAAAGATGCTTGAATGATAGGTAGACAGCTCATACTTTTAGACAGGGCTTGTCATTAGTTTTATCCAGGGTATAATTGTGGTCAATCTTAGGAACTGACACCCCCTTTTTTATTAATGCCACTGCATGATAAGATTATTTCATATGTGGATGATTTTTCTAGCAGCAGCATTATTGTGTCAATCTATTCTTAAGCATACTTATGTGTGAGTATATGTGTATTCACATGTAATTAAGGGTTGGATTGTTATGAAATTGATCAGTTCTAGCAGTTTTTAGGGCTCGAAGCATGTGCAATGCATTTAGCCTTCCCGATTGGTCATGGGCTTGCTGGGGTTAATTTGGTAGGCTATATATATCCACTAGCTTCCACTAGCTCCACACCCCTGAAGAAGTGATGTCACAGTCACGAAACGCGTAGGGTGGAGCTTAGCTATGTGGGTTCAGTGTGTCAGCAGTTTGGAGGAGGTCTGGAAGAAGGAGGATTGGCGCTCGAGTGACGTCATCACAGGAGGACTCTGCACATGGAGGCGCAACCACGGATCAGCAGAGCCATCCTCACTCCATCACGCTGAGGGTTGTCCCCCGCTCCATTCTCCCCATTCCTCCCATTCAGGCTGCGGACGGCACTTTGTATCCCACGCTCTCTTCTCCCATTAAATGTGAGTGCATATTTTGGGGTTTTATTGTTTTTTAATAAATTGTTATACTTGTACCACCCATGGTTCTCCATATCATTACATTACAAGGGCTTACAACATTGGAGAGCCGTGGAGAAGGATCCATCCGTGACGAGAGGATCCCTGGTTTATAGACACCTTTTAAAGATTGCTGACTCCCTTACTTCTGTAAGCAGTTGGCTTCGGGTTGGGTCTTATTAGCTAAGGAGTGCTACACCATTTGTGTGCTATGTTTTCTGTCTTTTCTCTGAGACCGGGAACAACCCAGATCTGGGGATTACAACTAGACGGACAAGCAAGACCCAAAGATACCAATCATTGTATGCTGATTACTACAATATTGTAAGTAGTTAGCAGGGGGTGAGGGTGGCCCACGGCTTTTTTGTGCTGCGCAATGTTGTTTTTGTTTTCTCTGTTTTTATTTAGCATGGATTCAGTTCATACCACATAGCGAGATTGCCGGGATCATTAAGAGACTGTTGTGATTATTTCATTCTAAAGGACATACCATCACCATTGGACTGGTATTGTATGCCAGGGCCTGCGCCTGGGACTTTTTTGCTCTTATCAACTGTATTCTATATAGATCCTAGTGGAAGGATTTATTTACCATTGTTCCATCCCAGCATTGCTCACCTTGTAGGAGGTTGGGATTCTATAGAATAGTGTTTATTATTTGATTCACTGTTTATGATTGTACACATTTATTTTACTATTTAGAGTGTTTAGTGGTTCTAATATTGTTCACCATTCACATTATTATTATTATTTTTTATTGAGCCGTCACATTAGGCACAGTCTAGTCACAAAGTTGTTATAATAGTTGAGCACTTTTTTACATGTTTGTTTCTAGCTCTTTGATACTATAAGCTACCCATCTATCTGAACAAGCTCCTCACCCTTACCACATGCAGCACTTATCATCTGAGATCTGACTCCAAAAGACTGTTCATGGTCCCAAAGCTCAACAAAGTATCTGTCCGCTCCCCCTTCTCTTACCGTGCACCAAAAACTGGAACAACCTACCAGAGACTCTCACATCCAACACCAGTTTAAGTTCTTTCAAATCTAAGGCTGTCTCACATTTTAATCTGGTCTGTAACTGTTACATACGCCTATAATATATGTTTTCTTTAACTGAGCATACAATGTCTTGTATATAATGTATACCCTGTTCACTTATGTCACTGTATTTAAAACCATATATTATTTGTCTTAACTCTATGCCCAGGACATACTTGAAAACTAGAGGTAACTCTCAATGTATTACTTCCTGGTAAAATATTTTATAAATAAAATAAATAAATAAATTTACTCTCTTTCAGTAATAAAAGTTTTTTGATATTACCACCTCTTCGTCCCTTTTCCACACTGCCAATAATTTGATAGCGTAGTTGGCTGATGAGTTTAGAACAGAGATGACCCTGAGGTACACAAGGCCGAGGTGAGGGCAGGGAGGAGGCACCACTGCATGAGGTCAATCAAGGAGGGGCATGGAGACACGCTCCCAAATCGTTTGGTGAATATGTCCGATAGTGTCTTATCCCCTGACCAATTAAGGGTTTTGAAAATGGGACTTTCCTATGTTCCCATTGCCCCCATCTACCAATGGCTCTAGATGTAGATATTTCTAGATTCTATAGATCTCTGTGCCTCAAGGGGTTCTTTGCCTCTTCTCCTCCTACCAACACTGGTCAGACTATGGACATTGATGGGAACACTTTATTTTACACACTTACCTTGGATTTTAGAAATAGGAGTACCTTTAGCCCACCCTCACATAATCATGTGATTGAAACGCACATTTCCCTTGTTCAAAGGGATATATAACTCATGACGCAGATGATGTCATGGACTCTGCCCACAAGATCCGAGCATCACAGTAATAGCTGCAGCAGTTGCTGTGGTTCCATGAGGACACACAGGATGATGCCGATGGCAGCAGATAACTCTCCCACACACCAAGTGCCTTTTTGAGGATTGGATCAGCTGCTTCATTTCCTCACCTGGCGTAATAAGTGGACATGTTTAAATCCCTGTTTATTCATTACTATGCACACTGTGATGACTACAGACTACCACACAAAACTGCAAAGGATTCATATTACTAACATTCTTGTTGGCTTTGCATTTGTCCTTGTATCCTAATCACTGTCTCTTGTTCAGCCTTACGCTTATTCAATTCACTGTGCAATTGTTTGCCTTGCTTTAAGTGATTAGACAGTTTCTATTGAGCACAGGATCTCACAGTATTATCAGTCTGCACATATATGCCTAGTCACTTTTTATGTTCTGTTGCTGCTCCCATCTCTATAGGATAGATTCACTACTGTAATTGTCCTAGAGTCTCAATGATAATTACAGATTCTTGGACTAGTGTTGGTCTGCTCATACAGTCTATATGTCTAGCTTTTTTTAGCATTAGTGATGTTCATGTCCCTATATGATAGACTTACAGCTAATAGACAGACCAACTATTGTGGTTCAACCAGTTTATTATTCATCCAGTGAGAGGTAGTAGGTTAAAGGTGTGAAAACTAGTGAAGTACCATAGGCTGTTTTCAGCCTGTGGGAACGGGCATGATTAAGGGGCATTTGGCTCCGAAACGTCACCCCCCCTACATTTTATCGCCTTAAACTTTACATGTATTGTAAGTTGTTCCCCTTTCTTTTGTTGTTTTATAGTGTTTTATAGTGTTTCATATAATAGCTGCTATTACATTCAATACATTGATTTTCTTGTTTACAAATGTTGTCTTTATTCCGTTATTACGTGCTGGGGACCCCGGTATATTTTACTGGTTAATCTATTTCCACTTCTATATTTATAGTATCTGAATTCCTTGTGTTTGTGTGTGTGTGTGTTTAGGTGTGTGTCAGTCAGTGTGTGTGTGTGTGTGTGTGTGTGTGTGTGTGTGTGTGTGTGTGTGTGTGTGTGTGTGTGTGTGTGTGTGTGTGTGTGTGTGTGTGTGTGTGTGTGTGTGTGTGTGTGACAGAGAGAGAGAGGAGGGAGAGAGAGGGGAGAGGAGATCAGTGGGGGCAGGAGAGGAAATCAGAGGATGCAAGGGAGGGGGAGAGGGGATCAGTGTGTGCAGTAGAGGGGGGGAGGGGGGATCAGTGGGGGCAGGAGAGGGGATCAGTGGATGCAGTAGATGGGAAGAGGGGATCAGTGCATGCAGGAGAAGGGGAGAGGGGATCAGTGGGTGAAGTAGAGGGGGAGAGGGGATCAGTGGGTGCAGTAGAGGGGGAGTGGGGATCAGTGGGTGCATTAGAGAGGGAGAGGGGATCAGTGGGTGCAGGAGAGGGGGAGAGAGGATCAGTGTGTGTAGTAGATGGGTAGAGGGGAGCAGTGGGTGCAGTAGAGGGGGAGAGGAGGAGAGGGGATCAGTGGGTGCAGTAGAGGGGGAGAATGGATCAGTGGGTGCAGTAGAAGGGAAGAGAGGATCAGTGCATGCAGGAGAGGGGTAGAGAGGATCAGTGGGTGCAGTAGAGGGGAGCCGAGATTAGTGGGTACAGTAGAGGGGGAGAGGGGGAGAGGGGATCAGTGGGTGCAGTAGAGGGGGGAGAGGGGATCAATAGGTGCAGTAGAGGGGGAAAGGGGATCAATGGGTTCAGTAGAGGCGAGAAGGTATCAGTGGTTGCAGGAGAGGGGATCAATGGTTGAAGGATGGACAGAGGGTTTATGGGGTGAAGGAGGGAGCCAGTGTCTCACGAAGGGGCAGGAAGGTTGATCGGCGGCGGCGGCGGCGGCGGCTCATGGGGGGGGGGGAGGACATTAAGTCTTGGGTGCATGCCATCGGGGTTTGGTGCTCTATTTACTCAAATTTTATTAAGGCATCTATGCACTTATTCCTCAGTTAACAAATTGTTTGTTAATATATAGGTTGTGGCTCTTTCCTTTTGCACTATTATTGCAATTGATTCCTCCCTGGTGAATACAGAGGCAAATAATTTTATTTAATACCTCTGATTTTTCCTTATCTCCAATAATTTGCTCGCCCATTTCACATTAAAAAGGGTCCTGTGTTCTCTTTTCTAATATTTTTTGTTATTAAGTTACTTAAATAACTTTTTAGGGTTGATCTTACTTGCTATTGCAATCCTTTTTTCATTTTTAATTGTTGCTAATTAGATTGCCCCTTTGCAACTTTTGTTATATTCCTTATAATTCTGATATGATAACTCCATCCCTTCTGACTTTAAGGGGCCTATTCCCTAAACTTCGATAACTGACTGCTCAAGAATTTTGGGCACTTCTCGAATGAGTTGGCAAGTGCAGCTATTCAGAAAGCTTAGATAACTTGCCAAACTCGCTCCAGAAGTGTTTCTTCCCGATCAGTCACGCTCGTGCACTTTACAATTGCTAAGGTAATGAAGGGGTTAACCCACCCGCTACCAACCCGATAGGCATAAACACCCAACCTGGGCCAAATACCACCTTCACCCACCCCTACTACCCCAATAAACATTATAACACAATACAAACACCAATGCTAGCCAAAACACCCATTGATTGCCAGTGAGCAAAGATATCCCCAATGGTAATGAATGGGCACCAAACTACCCATCCCCTCTACCCCAAACAAACCCCCACCCCAAACACATACAGTAAAGTAATGGGCAAAATCCCTTTTATCCAGATCTGGATAACAGCTAATTTGCCCATTAAAAAGTAAACATTATCCAGCCAGCATAAAGTAAAGTTAAGTTCTACATATCCCTGCCAGGATGAAGGCCGTCCTTATTCTCATCACAATCCTCCTCATCCTCCTCATCCTCCTCATCCTCCTCATCCTCCTCATCCTCCTCACCCTCCTCATCCTCCTCATCCTCCTCATCCTCCTCATCCTCCATGGGCAGCAACATTAAAAAAATGAACTACTGGCCACTAACCCTTTAATTACCTTAGAGGTTAGTAACTGCTATAGTAATTAAGGGGTTGACCCATCCACTCTGATACCCACCAAGGAGGCCTAACCACCCTCCTTTGGGCAACTATCCCCACCGCCTTACCACTGTCACCACACATACAAATGGGCAAAGGATGGCTAATAGCACATTTGCCCATTTGTTTTTAAAACTAAATAAATACACAATTAAATAACATTGGCATAACAGAACAATACATTACACTTGCCAATAACCCCATTGATTGTTACTGTGGTAAACCATGCCAACAATATTGCACAATGGCAATGAATGGGCAGGCAAAAAAAAAATCCCACAAAATAAAACACATTACATTTAAATAAAAACAAGCATTGGACAATAAATCCACTGATTGTGACTGTGGTAAACCATGCCCACAATATGCCATGGGTTGACCCGATGGCAATGAATGGGCAAGCTATAAAAAAAATAAGAAAATACAAAACATAACAATTAAATACAAACAAGCATTTGTCAAAAGTGCATTATTTGTCACGGAGCTTATCTATACCCTGAAAGGGGCATAGATAAACACATTAGCAGTCAATGGACAACATAAAAAATCACAATTAAATAAAAGCCATTCAATGTGTTTCTTACCTTTCCTGAATTAACCTCGTCCTACTCCGGCATATCTCTTTACCCTCGACGCAATGTTCAACAGCCTGATGAGCCAAAGTCCATTGTCCTCTGTTAATTGAAGAGACGTCTCCGGTGAGGTGTTTCTTTCAATAGTGCCCAAAGTCATGCAATGGCTGCAAAGTCAAATAAGATATTATCTTGCATTAAACAGGGAATGGATGGAATGGAAGTAAGTATTATTATGCCCCTCTATAAAGCATTATTAAGATCACATCTTGAATATGGAGTACAGTTTTGGGCACCACTCCATAAAAAATATATTTCGTAACTAGAAAAAGTGCAGAGAAGAGTCACCAAATTAATAAAGGGGATGGTAAGATCTTACTTATGTGGAGAGGCTAGCTAATTTAGATTTTTTTAAATTAGAAAAGAGGCGTCTAAGAGAGCATATGATAACTACTGTACTGTACTGCTTCGGCAGCTTTTATTCTAACAAATCGCCGTTTTTTCCCTGGCTTTTTCCTGGAATGCGACACTCTTCACCTGGTGCATGCCACGTTCATTTTGCGTTCCCAGCCACGGGTCATGCGCGGCTGACGCGCGGTTTATGCTTTATTGAGAATGGTTCGGATTTAATAGGTTGCAATTCTTCACGTGTCCGCCAGATAGCAGATATTCATGAATTGTAATGCACATGCGCTTCAGTAATGTGTCGACTTGCAGGTGTTTCATTTAAAAAAGATACCACTGTGTGCTATTGTAACTTGGCCTTGAGACTGAAGGAAGAGGTTTCAAAAATGTATCAATTTAGGCTTTTCATATTAAAGAAAGACAAAGACCAGTTTCGGTTACAGTATTCTCCAGAGACCCGCCCGCCATGAGTGTTCAAGTGCAGCCCGCTTTCCAAAAACCCGACAGAAGTTACGCGTATTTAATATGGGCCGCGATTAATGCAACAGAGGATAAGATGGCAACAGTTGTTCAAATTTATCAGTATTTTGTCAAAACTATGACTTTTACAAATTTTTACCAGCTCCTCATACGTGGAAGCGTGCAATAAGGAAAAGGTTATGTAGCGATCCCTGTTTTTATCGTATTGAGCCACAATTTGTTGGAGGGTATTGATGTGTATCACCAGCTTTTTCCTGTATCTATGATCATGATGACGGCAAAAGGTGAAGGGTCATGTTTAAACCAACTAAGAAACGACAGTCGCTGCCAAGCAATGCACCAGCACCGGCTTCCAATGACGGTCCCGCCGTCAGTGACAACCCTGAGCCTGAGACGGATTTCGCGTGCAGTTTCGATCAAGCTTGCATGTACCTAAGCAATTTCCAGCCTCATCACCTGACTACAGGTGGACTAGTCCCGCTGCAAACTATCGACGTGGATGATCAAGAACGCTGGACTGGCAGTGGACCGGTGCCGGCGCTAGCTGAATGGGAAATTCTATGGTGAGTATTGTTGCCGTATTATTTTCTGTGTTTTTTTTATTTCGACAATACAGTATCAATATTCAAAAGTCAAGCGATTCTCCTGTAAGCAATATTATTGGCTGAGCGGCTTCTACAGTACTGTACTGCAGATACTGAACTATTGGTGGAATGCTAGGCGCATGCGCATTGGAACCTTCTTGAAACGCATACAGTATGCGTGTCATTACATGGACGGTAGGCGCATGCGCATGTGAACAGGAGACGCCCTCCAAGAAAATTATTGGTGGGACTGGCTGGGAACTTCTTTAGGGGGCTGACCATTACAGTAAAACTTTTCTTTTTGTTTTTCCTCAGAAAAGAAAATGGCTAATGGAGGGATTTCGATGGATAATATCGCTTTGTGTAACAATGCCTGCTGAATCGGATTTTAAAACCCACGTACCGGAGTCTACAGTTTAGTGGCCGTTGTTATTGATTAGGATAGAATACTGTACCTGAAACAGTATGCTGATGTTTTCCGGCCGTACGGTATATTGTACAATACTTTTTTATATTCAGTACAGTATACTGTGTAATAAACCCGAAAAAAAAACACTATGCATTTATTCTACATGTATCACATACATTATGGGGCCTATGCAGAGAGCAGCGAGAAGCGCAATCTCTCCAGGTTTTCGCCAAATATGCCTACAGCAATTCAGTAAATTGCGAGAAACTGGCGAGATGAGGAAAAATCGTCAGTTTGTTTTTTTGTGTTTTAAAAACTCGCCGCGCAGACTTCCGGTGGTGACGTCACCACACATGCAAGCCTAATCCGGAGCTCCCTATTACCCTCCATTAAAAGGTGCTAGAACGAGCACGAAAACCACTCGAATCGCCAACAAAACGAGAGGGCAGCAAGAGCTAAGGCCAAGGATGGCTAAGCAACAAAAAAAGGGACCGATGCAGAGCATCTCCGCTTATTTTACCCCGACGAAGCGCCCGGGAGATCAGGAGGAGCTGAGCCAAGATGGCGCCGACCCCAGTGTGGCAAGCACTCCCGCCCGCGAGCAACCCCTCCCGGAGAACATAACTGCCAGCCACCTTATTACCAAGGACTTCTTGGAGGACTATATGTCCCAAATGTTCTCCAAACTCAGGAAAGATGTCAGCCATGACTTTAATAGTGCTATTAATAAAATGAAACAGGACATATCCGAAATCTCCCAAAGAACAGAATCTCTGGAGAGCAGGGTTGAGGAAGTAGAAGCGGTGCAGTCCTCGGCCGAGGACGAGATCAACCGCCTCAACCAGGAGATTAATCGATTGAAAGATGGGTTAGAGGACCAGGAAAACCGGGACCGGCGTCAGAACTTAAGGTTCCGGAACATCCCTGAGTCGGTTCCCGCAGAAGCCCTCACATCTTATTTGCAAGAACTCTTTCAGCACCTGGTCCCAGACTTAAAAAAGGAAGATATGGAGCTAGACCGAGCCCATAGAGCCCTCGGTCCAAGACGAGAAGACCCATAGAGACGCAGAGACGTTATCGCTCGCTTTCATTCATACACCACCAAGGAGAAAATAATAACAAAAAGCAGAGGTATGAACCAAATACCGTTCCAAGGTGAGCAGATTCAAATATTCAATGACCTCTCCAGAATAACTATCCTCCGACGACAAGAACTGAAGCCGCTGACCCAGCACCTACAAAGTCACAATGTGCGCTATAGATGGGGCTTCCCCTTTAAACTTAGCGTTCTTGCTAAGGGCAAGCTCCATTCTATCTCCCACATTGATGATGCACCTGGCTTCCTGAGACTCCTGGACCTACCAGCCATCCAGAGACGAGGTCGTGACGAGGATGAAGCAGATGCCAACCTACCCCGACACCAGCGCGGTTCCAGATCTTCAGAACGTCTAGCCCAGCAGAAGTCATCCAAGACGCCGTCGGGACCCTAAAGAGAAAGAGACAACAGCACAAGAAAAGCCGTGCCGCTACCCAGCCCAGCTGAGATGACATAGCCAAAACGATCTGAACAACAGCAATACCCTCCTCCTTACCTGCTCCCCTCAGGCCTCTCCCAATACAGCTCCTTGACACCTGAAGAAAGGATCCCATCCCCCTCTTACCCCCTCACCCCCCATACCCCCCATACAGCTGTACAATACACACTAGAGCCGAAGTTCTCTCTCCCCCCCACCCTATCCCACCCCCCCTCGCAACCCCCCTCACCCCATCAACGCCAACACCCTAACCCCCCCCCCTTTTTCCACTAGAGCCCTACTCAGAAACAAATCCTCGCCCTAGAGTTTACCATAAGCTTACCCTGGCCCCACCCCCCATCCCTCCTCCCCCCCATCCGCTACGAGACATAAAGACAGGCAACCCCCCCCCCTCTGCTCTCCTCCTACCTGAGCAGGAGACTCGAGGAGCGGGGCAGCCAGAGGTGCAAGACGGAGCCCAATCGGGGAGCCAGCGGCAGACTGGTAAAGTAAAGTAAAAAATAAATAAATATATCAACATCAATAAATAAACATAAGGGGGCGCAGCCAAATAAGCCGCGATAGCTCTCCGAAGCCCTAGATCTTAAAGGGCACCCCCCAGAACCCCCCCCCATTTTTTCACCTCAATGCCCCCCCCCCTCCCCGTTCTCCCCCCCCTCCCCACCCCTCGCAAACTGATAATCCCTTCTTTCTCCCCTACCATCTCAAGAGATAAGAGCGCAGCCGCTTTAATCCACTCGGTAATATACCCATAATTAAGTCTATCCCTCACCAATCCCTATAACCCCCTTCCCCCCCCCCTCCCACCTGCCTCCCCCCCCCTTTATGCATTTGGCTAACGCCGCACCTGACAAGATATCCCTACACAGCCCCCCAATGCTGAGGAAAGAGCCCAAGAAATGCCGTACAGGTTCCACAACGTAAAAGAGATAGACCTAGATAAAAGTATGGCATAAGGCGAAACCAACAAACCTCCCCCCACCCACCCCCACCCTTCCCACCTCCCCACCCCCACATTCCCCCGCCACATATGAACCAAGGCACCAGAGACAAAAATGATAACATGTAAAACCGGATAGGAAATATCCTATAAAGGTGCCCCCTCTCTCTTTCACTATTACTAGGATGTTAAACAAATGTACTGCAATGTTGAAAATGTTGAAAATGTTCCATAAATGTGTATCACCCCGTGTACGTCTCCTCTCTCCCCCCCCTCCCACCCCCCCATCCCCTGGTCCTATACCCTTCCTACTCCCCCCCTCCCCCCTGATAATCAGTAACCTACTGAGCTAAGTGAACACTTAAGCCCAACCCGACCATGTTCACAAAGAGCCTCAGAGAAAGGAGATCAAAGAGCCATCTCTCACCCTAATTAAAAAAGGACTAGCCTAGACATGTGTAAACCCCTTATCACCTCTAGAAATAGAGAAACTACTCCCGACACACACCTACTAATAGTGGTTCCCTTCCCCCACAGTAAGGAGGGTCTAGGGTCTAACACCATGCTCCCCGACAGGCCCATGTTTCCGGAAGTCCCTTCAGGGGCATCTCGCCCCACTACCTTTTTCACGCAAGTGTCAAAGGCTATTCTTCTTAGGCCTCCCCAAGGCCCACCCAGTTCTTCCTTCCCTTATGTGTTTCCCTCCCCTCCTACTCCTGTCCACAGCGTGGCCCCCCCCCTCCGCGACCCCCTCTACCAAGGGCCCAGGCCTGTGTGCCGCCCCCCGGTTCCGAGCTCCTGACATGGGAAGAATAGGAGCCACAGGGCCAAGTGCCCTGAAAACACCATAAGAAAAACAATGGCCTCCATCAAACTAATTTCAATTAACGCCAAAGGCCTTAACTCAGCAAAAAAAAGGAAACTAGTCCTTACAGATCTTAAGAGATCTAAAGGCGATATAGTCCTAATGCAAGAAACCCACTTTAACACCCAGACGCCCCCTAACACATTTAAAAGTGTATTTCCCCAGGCATACTACGCCTCCTCCCCTAGCAAATAAAGAGGAGTAGCTATCCTCATCAGGACTGGAGTCCCATTTGTTCTGACAAAATCATACCTCAACCCCGAAGGGCGCTCGCTTACACTCCAAGGCACTTTAGCAGGATCCCCGATCACAATTGTTAATGTGTATGCCCCCAACGATAATCAAATTCTCTTTCTAACCAACTTACTAGAATCCTTAGACCAACAATCCCTATCCTCTCTGATTATTGGGGGAGATTTTAATATGGTAGCCTCATATATAAACGACAAATCAGGCCCCGGCCAAATAAGCCCAGACCACACTCCCTCCTCGAGCAGCGCCCAAGCCCAAAAAACAGCCAAGAAATTCAGTGATATCATGGAGAATTACTCACTGATTGATATATGGAGGGCTCAGCACCAGGGCCAAAGGGACTATACTTTTTTCTCCACCCCTCATCAGTCCTATTCGAGGATCGATTATTTTCTGGGCACCAGTAATATCTTCCAGGCTTCCTCCCAGTCCAACATCGGACCAATCACCTGGTCCGATCATGCACCGATTGACCTCGTCTTAACCCTACCCTTTGTTAAACACGTCCAATATAAATGGAAGCTAAATGACTGCCTGCTTAACTGCCCCGACACTGAGACATTAATACGCCAAAAACTGATAGCATTCTTTAAGTTTAATAAAGGCTACGCCTCAACCCCAGCTATGCTATGGGAGGCTCATAAAGCTACTATCAGAGGAGACTTAATCTCCATGGCCTCACACAAAAAGAAACAAAAACTTAAACTCCAAAAAGAGCTCACAGAAAAGATTTCTCAGCTAGAAGCCCAACACAAAAACTCGACGTCTACAAGGATGCTAAAGCAACTAACCCTAGCCAGAGCTGCCCTCAAACACACACAGCTGGAGGAAGTCGAAAAAGCCCTTCGATGGTCAAAACAAAAATACTTTGACAAAGGCAACAAAGCCGACAAGCTCCTGGCCTCGAAGCTACGAGGCGCCAGAGCAAAATCCCAGATAGCAAAAATTCAGACAGATAAAGGACAGGTCACATATCTAGAGAAGGAGATATCACAAGAATTTGCGAAATTTTATTCAGACCTGTACAATCTTCACCCCCCAGACCAGGACCCAGTTAATATCAATAAAATAACCCAATACCTAGAGCAGTGCAGCCTCCCCACACTCACCTCCGAAGAAATAGAGAGCTTGAACAAATCTATAACCCAAGAGGAACTTTCCAAGCTATAAAATCCCTTAAGACAGCAAAAACACCGGGTCCAGACGGCTTCTCTAATATCTATTATAAAATGTTTATACCAATTTTATCCCCCTACCTCCTCCAAATGTATAACTCATTCCTACAGGGAGAGCCGATACCCTCTACTATTACAGCAGCAAATTTAGCGATTATTCACAAAGAGGGAAGAGACCCACTTCTTTGTTGGAATTATAGGCCCATATCCCTGCTAAATACCGATCTCAAAATCTACAGCAAGATCTTGGCAAACAGGCTAAACCCAATTCTCCCTACACTGATACATGTAGATCAAGTAGGTTTTGTGTCCGGAAGACAGGCCTCCGACAACACCCGCAAAATAGTGGATATAATAGACCATGTGCATCTCTCTGGGACCAGAGCAATGATTCTGAGCCTCGACGCTGAAAAAGCGTTCGACAGGATCAAGTGGTCCTTCCTAGACCAGACCATGCTGAGGTTTGGATTCTCAGGACCTTTCCTGGAAGGGGTGAGAGCTCTTTATCACAACCCAACAGCATATGTCAAGCTGGCAGGTGGTTTCTCAGACCCAATAAAGATTAGAAACGGGACCAGACAAGGCTGCCCACTCTCTCCCCTACTATTTGCCCTAACTATAGAGCCCTTAGCAGCTACAATCAGAAACGAACCCAATATAAAAGGTATTCAAATCGGAGATAGAGAACACAAAATTTCGCTGTTTGCAGATGATGTAATTTTGACTCTCGCTGCCCCCCATATGTCCCTTCCTAACCTCCAACGACACCTAACACAATTCGGCCAAATATCTGACTATAAAGTAAACATGGACAAATCTGAGGCCCTAAATTTATCTCTCCCCCCCCAAGATTGGAAACTCATCCAAGCCAACTATAAATACAGCTGGAGTTCCAGCCATATTAAATACCTAGGTGTCAAAATCTCTAATTCCTACAATACTCTATATCAATGCAACTACCCCCCATTATTCAACCAGATTAAAAAAGACCTAGAAATCTGGGAAAAACACCAAATCTCATGGTTTGGAAGAATGACGGCAGTAAAAATGAACGTTCTTCCAAGACTGTTGTATAATTTCCAAACCCTCCCAATCCCCGTCCCACAAACATCGCTTAAAAACATGCAGTCTCTAATCCTCCAATTCATTTGGAATGATAAAAGGCCCAGAGTCCCTCGGTCAGTGATGCTCTCGTCTAGAGAGAGAGGAGGCGTGGGGGTCCCCGACATAGCAAAATATTATCTCGCAGCACAGCTGAAGCAGGCTGTAGTTTGGAATTGCGACCCGGCCTTAGCTTCATGGTTAGAGATAGAGTCTCACTACGCCTGCCCCCTCTCCTTCCACTGGCAGCAGCGGGGCCAAACCACCAAGGTTTGCCCTGGGAGCAATGAGATGCACGTGGGAAGTATGGCTTAAATGCAAAGGGAAGTATGGTCTGGTAGCATCCCCCTCACAGCTCACCCCCATCTTCGGGAACCCCAAATTCCCTCCAGGGTGTTCCCCAAGTCAATTTGACCAATTTCAGAGTCATAATATTAGGATGGTGGCTGATCTGCTGCAGAAAGATGAGATTGCTACTTTTCAGGTGATTAGGGATAAATTTGAGATCCAGGGCCTCCACCTGTTTAAATACCTGCAAGTACGACACTTTCTTTTATCCCTCTCCCCAACCTCTAAATTCCCCAAACTAACCAGATTCGAAACCCTATGCACCAAAAGAACTTACCAAAAAGGCCTGATCTCTCAAATATATAAAGGATTAGAGTCACCCTCAACTCCACCCAACCATCTATATATGCAAAGATGGTCTGAGGAATTAGGCCTTTCAATAGACGCGGAAGACTGGGAGGAGATCTGGGAGCAGGCCCCTAAAACATCAATCTGCACAACAATAAAAGAAAACATATACAAAATTCTATTTCAGTGGTACCTGACCCCCGCTAGGCTGAGCCAGATCTACCCCAGCGCAGTTGACCTGTGCTGGCGTGGATGTGGTCAAAAGGGGGAGATGGCCCACATTTGGTGGTCATGTCCGGAGATACAGAGATTCTGGACCATGATCCAGAGGCTCATACACGAAGTTACGGGACTAACCCTACCCTTGGACCCATTGACCCTGGTGCTGAACAAACCAATCGAAGATCTCCCCCCACCAATGTCCAGACTAGTAACGGCCATATTGATGGCGGCCAGGTGTTCCACAGCAGCCGCCTGGACGCAGACCAAAGCCCCCTCTAGAACTACTGTCACTAGAAGAATCAATGAAGTTATGACGATGGAGAAATTGTCCGCCTTGCTCCAAAAGAAAATACCTCAATTCCTGAATACCTGGGACCCCTGGCTAACAAAATAAGCTCAACCGAACCAAGTCGCGGAGGTAGGAGCGCGCCACCCCCCCCCCCCCCCAACCCCTCCCTTTCTCCCCCCCCCCGCCAGATCCCGGGGGAGGAGGGGATGTTACAGAGACCCCTGGACGTCTCCCCCCCCTCCCCTGGGTTCCCCCCCCTTCCCCCCTATACCCCTGTATGTCTTCTTCCTTCCCCCCCCCTCTCCCCCTCCCCTTATATCCCCCCACCCATGAAAATGGAAAATGTTATATGGACACTCACAGATTGTATAAAGCACCACTGTCATGGGATCATGACTCCCTTGTATGTACTGCATTACCTGATTGTGCCCAATAAAAAAATTGATACAAAAAAAAAATTCGCCGCGCGGGTGGCGAGAAGCAATATCTCGCCAGTTTTAAAACCTGCCGTATGCAGGTAGCCCCGATCAGCATCTCGCTGCTGATCACGCCATTTAAATGGAGAGATGTTCTCCAAATAGCTCCGTCAAAAAAAGTTGCCAAGAAGCTGGAGCTGAGCGGCGATAGGGGCCATAAAAAAAAAATCAGCCCTTTTCCTACCTGGGATTGATGCCGTGGGGCTCCAGAGCTGATACCCATTAATACCAGCACCGGAGCCCCCCGGCATGCATCCGAGGCAGGAAAAATGCATGTACACCCCACTTCATTACCTTAGCGGGTAACCGCTAAGGCAATGAAGGGGTTAACCCACCATGCCAGCTTTATTGTGGGTAGCGGGGGTGGGTGAAGGGGGTATTTGGCCCTTGGTGTGAGTTTAGGGCTTGCGGGGGGGTTGCAGGTGCACTTAACCCCTTCACGCCCATAGCAGTTAATACCGCTACGGTCGTGAGGGGGTTAAGCCCTCCCGCTACCACCCCGCAAGCCCTAAACAACCACCGTTGGGGCTAATACCCCCTTCACCCACACCCACTACCCACAATGAAGAATAATCACACACAGCAGCCCTACACTAAATAAATAAATCTAAATGAATAAATAAATAAATGAATATAAATATAAATATATATATATATATAACAACAACCCCTATAACCCCTAACATACACATATATGCACATCAATGATACTATAGGCCGGCGGGGGCCATCGGGTGTTACCCGCAGGCCTGCAGTTCCAATTCTGTGCCCCCCCCCCAAATTAATGAATAAACACATACATACTTTTAAAGAAATAACCCCCCCCCCTAATACATACAGTGTAGTTATGGCCACAATTACTACTATCCACAAAGGGATAATAGTGAATGTGCCCATTTTAAATACATAAACACCAATAAATACAATTAATACATATAGCACTTACCCATTACCGGTTGCCACGATGAAGGCCATCCTCATCTTCATCCTGCCCATCCCCCCTCCGCTGCTGCAAAACAGACACAAGAATGAAAACATCCAAAGTAATGTCCCCTAACCCCTTAATCACCATAGCGGTTATTAACCGCTACAGTCATTAAGGGGTTAACCCACCCTCACCCACCACTCGGGATGCCTACATACCCTCCCACAGTAACCCCCCCCCAACCCGTGAGGCCTAACCACCCTCACCCAATACCCACAAGGGAGGCCTACCCACATACCGTTGGTGAACACCCCCACTCCCCCCCAACACCTACAGTACAATAATGTGCAGAATAACTATTATCCAGATAGGGATAATAGATTATTTGCCCATTAGTAAAAACATTATCTAGCATATTCAAATAAATTAAGTACTACTGTCCTTATCAATAAGAAGTCTCAGTCCCCAGCAACATCCTTGTCTTGCCCACAAAAAACATAGCCAATACATTGCAATTACATTCAGATATCAATTAACCCCTTAAATAACATATCGGATAATAACCGCAAAGGTAATTAAGGGGTTAAGCCACACTGGCCCGATAACCAGCCTTCTCCCATTAATTAGTACATTGGCTTCATCATGCAAATATATATATATATATATATATATATATATATATATACAGAGAGAGAGAGAGAGATATACATATATACACACACATGATGAACCAATATACAAATAAATGTAGAAGGGTTATCAAAAACATGCTGTACTCAAAATAACAGTTCTCCATACAGACACACTACATTACAATTAGTTTCCTTTCATAATCCTAACTGATATTACAATCAAAAAGATCAAATGCCAATCAAAAACCTGTATCACAATCTACACATTGCATTTACAATGCATATATGATGCATACAATCTATGCACCATATACATTCTGCAAATGAATGTTAACAATAACTTAGCAAGCAAAATACAGATAACTCCAAACAAATATACAGTACTATTGTAACCAATCCGGTAAACATAAATCAATTACCATGCATTAATGACATCCCTAAACAATTTACATTCCATCCCTAACAATTAAACAATTAAGTAATTCAAACCTGCAACTGAGCAATGTAGCCTGTGAAAATATATAAGTACCAACAAGCGTAAAAAATTGACAACCAAGGCTCACCCTGACCTGTAATACAACATAAAATAGCAACGATTACATCTATCTAATTGTAAAAGACTTTAAACACACATTTAAGCATAGATGCATAGTCAAAATAATTAAAAACACATCAAATCAAGCTTTAGAAACACTATCATTTCTTACCCTGTATGTATATATCTCTCTAGACATACATACATACATACATACATACATACATACATACATACATACATACATACATACATACAGTGGCAAGAAATTTTATACCACAGATAATTAAATAAACATGTAAAGAAAAGAATTTAAAAAAGTAACAAGTTCAATTAAATACATTTTTTAGTTCACTTACCATTACTTGCCCCCACCGACTCCCGTTCAACTGGTTACTCACGATCAAAACAACCAGGCACAGGAACCCATAAAATAACAAACCATAAAAAAATAAACATTAAACTAAAAATCCAAATCAATCCACGGGTCTTCTAATTGTAATCCATCTTCATCTGTATTCTTCTTTCTTCTATCTTCTTCCGGTGTCTTCTTCCCGTCTTCGGCCACGCCCTGGCCTTCTTCTTCTGTAGGAGGTCCTTCCTCCTCGGCGTCTTGCTTCAAAATGAGACGACATAGGCTTTTAAAGGGCTATGACGTCACATTTTTGTCATATGGTTCGCACGGCCCTAATTGGGCCGTGAAAACCATGTGTTTTGGCCGATAAAAAAAAATTGATGATGTCACTTAAAGGCAGTGAAAGCACAGCCAATCAGAATGGCTTTGTTTAAATTGCCTTTAGGATGACATCATTAAAACAAACATGGCCAGCCTCACATGGTACGGTAGCCAATCAGATCGTGGGAAGTGTATCCCTACTCTGATTGGCTCTAGTATACCATGTGAGATAGGCTTGGGGGAGAAAGGATGTGACGTCATTGAAAGACTGTCACATGGTACTAGAGCCAATCAGAGCGTGGGAACTCCATCCCTACTCTGATTGGCTGTAGTACCCTGTGACAGCCTTTCAATGACGTCACATCCTTTCTCCCCCAAGCCTCTGTCACATGCTAAACTAGAGCAAATCAGAGTAGGGATGGAGTTCCCACGCTCTGATTGGCTCTAGTATACCATGTGACAGAGGCTTGGGGGAGAAAGGATGTGATGTCATCGAAAGCCCGTCACAGGGTACTAGAGCCAATCAGAATAGGGATGGAGTTCCCACGCTCTGATTGGCTACCGTAACATGTGAGGCCGACCATGTTTGTTTTAATGACGTCATCTTAAAGGCAATTTGAGCAAAGCCATTCTGATTGGCTGTGCTTTCATTGCCTTTAAGTGACGTCATCATTTTTATTTTTATCGGACAAAACAAATGGTTTTCACGGCCCAATCAGGGCCGTGGGAACAATATGATGAAAATGTGATGTCATAGGCCTTTAAAAGCCTATGTCGTCTCATTTTGAAGCCAGACGCCGAGGAGGAAGGACCTCCTACAAAAGAAGAAGGTCAGGGCGTGGCCGAAGATGGGAAGAAGACCCCGCCCGGAAGAAGATAGAAGAAAGAGGAATACAGATGAAGATGGATTACAATTACAAGACCCGTGGATTGATTTGGATTTTTATTGTAAAGTTTTTTTTTGTTATGGTTTATTATTTTATGGGTTCCTGTGCCTTGTGGATTGGTTCGTGAGTAAGGTGCGCAACGGGAGTCGGTGGGGCCAAGTAATGGTGAGTGAACTAAAGAAATGTATTTGATTTAACTTGTAAATTTTTGTCAAAGCTTTTTTAACACGTGTATTATTTATTTGTAGCGTATATCATTTCTTCCCACTGTATGTATGTCTGTATATATGTCTAGACAGATATTTACATACAGGGTAAGAAATGTTGTGGTTTTAAAAGCTTGATTTGCTTTATTTACAATTACTTTGTCTATGCTACTATGCTTTCCTGTGTGTTTAAAGTATGTTACAATTAGATAGATGTAATTGTTGAAATTGTATTGTGTGCTTGTGTTCAGGGTTAGCCTTGGTTTTAAAGTTTTTATTCTGGTTAGAACTTATATGTTTTCACATGCTAATTTGTTCTGCTCCAGCCGTGAATTAGTTAATTGTTTCATTGTTCCGGATGGCCTGTCAATTGCTTAGGGATGTAAAGAATGCTTGCTAATTGTTTTTTGTTTACTTCATTGGTTACAATAGTTTTATTGTTTGGAGGTATTTTTATTTAGCTAGCAAAGATATTGTTAACATTCATTTGCAGAATGTATATGATGCATAGATTTGATGCATCATTTATACAATGTAAATGCAATGTATTGATTGTAATGTGAGATTTTTCATTGGCATTTGATGTTTTAGATTGTAAGATCACTTAGGATTATTAAAGGAAATTCATTGTTATGTAGTGTGTCTGTATGGATAAGTGTTATTTTTAGTATAGTATGGTTTTGATAACCCTTCGACATTGATTTGTATATTGGTTCATCATGTGTGTGTATATACTGTATATATATATATATATATATCTCTCTCTGAGTATATATATATATATATATATAGATATATATATATATATATATACTGTAGATATTTTTGCATGATGAAGCCACTGTACTAATAAATGGGTGAAGGGTGGGTATCGGGCCTGTGTGGCTTAACCCCTTAATTACCTTTGCTGTTATTCTCTGATAAGGTGTTTAAGGTGTTAATTGATATCTGAATGTACTTGCAATGTAGCGGCTTTGTATTTGCGATGTATTTTGTGGGCAAGACAAGGATGTCACTGGTGATGGAGACTTCTTATTGATGAGGTCAGTAGCACTTTATTTATTTGAATATGCTAGTTAATGTTTTGAATAATGGGCAAATAATCTACTATCCATATCTGGATAATAGTTATTTTGCACATTATTGTACTATAGGTGTGTGGGGGGGGGGGGGGTGTATGTATTGAATGTATAGGCCAGGTTAATTTTTTTTACATTCAGGGTTTGTTCCGTGGTTCTGCGTGGGACCTCTGGAGACCACCTGCGGGTCTCCTCGGGTATCTCACGGGTATCAGGCTGGTGGTTCCACGGGTGACACATGCGGGGATGAAGCGGTGGCCTCACATCTGTGGGGGCACCGCGGACCCATAATCTGTGGGGATGAAGCGGTGGCCTCACATCTGTGGGGGCACCACCGACCCATAGGTGCGGGGATGATGATGTGTGGTCCCACTTCTGTGGGGGCACCGCGGACCTGTAGTGAGCACTTGTGAGTTCCCCAGACCCCCATGGGAACCACCCGAGGCCCCGCAGACACCTGTGGGTCTGACCCGGGGCTCCCAGACATCTGCGGGCCTACTGTGGGGACCCAATTGTGGCCCACGTTGACCCAAGGAGACCACCTGGGGGCCAAGGTGCTGGCGGGACCCACCAGCAGGCCTCCAGAACCTGTTTGAAAAGGGCTGCTGGTACCCTGTAGGTCTGTCAGGAGCCCCGCCAGCCCACCGGGGACTCACGTGGGGCTGCGTTATGAACCCTGTTTGTAAAAGGATAAATCTTGTATTTATGGGGGGCCACAGGGGTGGGTAATGTATTTAATAAATGTAATGATGTTTATTGTGGGTCACTGTATTGTTTTTATTGTGGGTACTGGGGGTGGGGGGGGGGGCCTTCACAAATGGTATGTGGGTAGGCCTCCCTTGTGGGTAGTGGGTGAGGGTGGTTGGCCCTCACGGGTTTGGGGGGTTAGTGTGGGAGGGTATGTAGGCGGCACGATTGTTGGGTTACATTGGGTTAACCTCTTAATGACTTCCACGGTTAATAACCGCTATGGTGATTAAGGGGTTTCGGGACATTACATAGACTACAGTGATTCTTGTGCATGATCATCAGAACTGTTGGGGCTTGTCCAGGATGCACATGAGGATGAAGACGGCCTTCATCATGGGTGCCTGTAAAAGTTATCTGTTACATGTTTTGCCTTAATGTATTGCAATGCTTATGTATGTTACATGGGCAAAAGCGTTATTGTCCATATGTAGATAATAGTTATTATTCCCATTACAGCTCTGTATGTTGTGTATTGCAATGTTTATTCGGGGCAATTGTCCCCAATGAACTTACTAATGTGCCTTTACCCCTTCATTGCCTTAGCGGATAGCCGCAATGGTAATGAAGCCGCATACATCTTTACTCTAATAATAGTGTGCGGGAGCAGGGGGTCCCCCGAGCTCATCAGCGTTCCTGTTTGGCTCTTAGACCCCCTGATTTCCGAGTTACAGGCCCCGGTTTGGGGCATCGGTGTCAGTGCGGACGCCATCTTTATAGAGCCCACCGTGTGTCTTCAACGCTATAAAGATGGCGTTGTCTGTGCCACCCGAAGCCCCATGCCGGGGCCTGTAACTCGGGAACCAGGGGCTCTCAGAGGCACAAATCAATGCGGTTCAGCTCTGGTGACCCCCTCCTCCCGCAAACTATTACAACAAATACAGTAATGCTGCTTAATGACCATAGCGGATAGACCGTACGGAATGTAATTACTGTTTATTGATAAGTGTGTGTTACTACTATTCTACATGTGCAGGGGGTCTCCTGAACTGAACCACAGTGGGTTCAGGTCAGAGGATCCCCTAATTGAGGAGATACAGGCACCTTTATGGGGTGCCGGTATCCCATGCAGAATGTAAAGAAGCCGATCACGTGACGCTGGAGGTTTAAACTGCACGGGCACCCCTTTCCGGGAACTATATCTCGTGAAGTAGGGTGTCCTCCGACCTCAAACCAATGCGGGTCAGCTCGTGAGACCCCCTGCTCATGTAGACAATTTTTACAATGTGTAAAATAAATGTACGCTCGCGTGAAACAGTGGAGATAGGCAATGTCCATGCAAAAGTTACGTGCCACTGTATTTGCTATCAGCTTGCGTACGGGAACTTTTGTTTCCATAGCAGCGCAATTTAAATAACACGCACGGTAAGCAGATTTATGGAAGGTCAGAAAAAACATGGACTGAGGGACTAACTAAATAGCGTGGCTGGATTCATTTTGTATCCGCCATGATACATTTTTCCATGGCGGCGCTAAAGCTACAACGTTACTGCATAAGGCCACCTTTTTTCTATGCATAACATCCATTCCCATACATTTGCGCGCTGGATCCTCCTTCGTGAGTTGGTTCATTATACATGTATAACTTTATGTATGTGTGTATGTATGCACACACACACACATCTTTACGTGTCTGCATATGTGTACCTACATATATATTTCTTCTACAAGTGTATGTTAACTCTCTCTCTGCATCGCAACATGAAAATGTTGAGAATTTTTTTTTTTTTCATTTTGACGTAGCATCTTGTTCATTTTTCCACCTTTTTGAAATTCTATTGCACTGCTGTTACATTGGCTGCCAGCTTGGACGATACGACAGCCATATGTTAGTACATGCTTTCATACTTTGCTCACATGTGATTAGGTTTCCGACATTTACATATAATGTTCTGCGACTGTACTCCTATGTGCAGTAACGTTGGATTTAGATTGCCCAGCACCGGTTGTGTACTCATCAGCTGTACATTGGAAAGGAATGTGAGTGTTTGTTTAGCTGTGCATACGATCAATAATAACATAACGAGAACAGGTAGACACTTCGAGGACACCAGTTTTTAATTTTGATGTTTGTAAATAGGCACATAAAATTAGTTACATTTCATAGAACATGTCAGTAGACTGATGTTGAACAGGACTTTCACAAACGTGCAAACATGCACTTTCACCGCATTCTTCATCATAAATGATGCGTCTATTCTTCACCCTTATGTGCATTGGCTCTGTGAACAGAGAGACACAGATTTTTAAGTGAACGCTATTACTCAGCAATATGACAACGAAAAAATCGCTCTATCACGCCCAAACTGACTCGCACTCAAAAAGGGCACCTACACAAGCACATTATTGTTTTAAAATTTACAGGCCTCTACTAATCCATGTGTGATAACTATTGACCTCACACACATAAATTTGTTTTAATTTCCCATTCAATGTGACTTCACTGTCACTGATCTTCACAGTAACACTGGAATGTTTTAATCACTTTACCCCACAGCTTGAATAAAATGATGCGGTCGTAGACAAACACTGCTTTAACTGTGCACAGAAAGTTGATACAATAAATATGGTCAGCATCTCATGTTGTGTTATTGCTAATGACATTGTCATTGCTACAGTTAACGCTAATTACATAAATGAACACATGGCAACATGTTTTTGGAACATGTCATTGACATTACAGCTGCATAGAAACAATAACGACATGTGCATATAACAACATTTTACATCTACATAAGACCTGTTGTTTGTTTGCAAACAATTGCGCAGATACTGTATCAACAGTAAATCATTCATTCCCACTACATTACACGTTTGTTCACTGTAGTTTCCTACATATCTCAGTTACATCTATCGAAATGGTGTTATTAACTGATTATTACATTAATTAACTTTCCTGTTTTATATGAACCTTAACTGCAAGGATTCCCACATACATCTTTAATATTACCTTTACAATGATACAGAATTGTTTTCAGGTGTGTTCACATTATCCATCAAAACCTTCTCGGTGACAACTTTTTGTGGTGCCATAGCTGCGGTTTCTTCTTCATTAACTACTACCAGACCGCTGCATCTTATTACAGCAGATGTTGAATCACTGTGGAGGGCCTTATATAGGTTAGGAGTACGTATATTATTCCCCCATGCAGAATGCTGTGGCTGCAGCAGGTATCCATTCGTAACCAGAGCAGTTGACCCTTCTCCATTGCTTTTTTCTTCATGTACACAATTCGGTACTTCAGACATATTCACATCATTGTTAGACGTAACAAAAGTTCCTCTTTGAATCCCAACGTGACAACATGAAGTTAATTTCCAGGAGCAGTACGTTTGTCCTTCAGGAGCACTTGTTCGCATGAAACAAGCATGTAAACAGAGATTCCTCCTGATAGCATTTCTCCAGGTTGTTGAATTCTGTGCTAATTTGTAATAATCGTATTCTTCTTCAGCGTATGCATAGATTTGTTTAACTGTTGCTTGCTTGTCAACCTGTTGCGAAATTGCTGCTATAATGAATTGTTTGTAAGTCTCATTTGGCCGCTTCAGCTGTTTACCTGGTGTGTCCATGTTTGCAAATGAAGAGTGTATTTAGATTGTTTTATTTTTTTGTAAGGGGCTTTAACTTCATGCTGAAATTTACACTTTTTATCTGTGCATTCTCGTGTTTAAGGCTGTTAAACAAAGGAAATACTGTATGCTAAACAACCTCCCCAAAACAGATGTTACATGCCACCTTGGAAGGAAATTCAGAAGAGCAAATTAAGTTGCAAAATATATTTATTAAGCATATCCTGAAGCATTAAGAGTAAACATTACTTATTCTCTAATTACTTGTGTAACACAACAAGAAACAGTTGAAATTTACAAAAATTGTGCCTGAGACAGTGGTTCTACATGCAATATGGCTGTAACATATAGGTCTTACGTATTGTTGCATGCATGTGCAATGGATAAAAAGTTGCACAAGCGGGTGACATTATACACACACATTATGGACTTATGTTAATAACATAGTAATCTCATTAACCAGTTTTATACACAGACATAACTGCCTGTCTGGGATCAAACAAAAAATGTGTGTAAAATGAACATGTCAAAAGTCAATAAATAATGATCATACCATAACAATAATTAGTGTTGTTGTTGAAACAACATACATGGCAAACTATTTTTACTGCACTACTTTGGAGCGCGTTATTCGACCTTGTGCTTTATTGTGAGCATAAACTTTTTTTGCCTATGTTTTTTAGGTTGATTTGGAGAGACGCTCACCACGCACTCTTTGGTCTTTGCAGTCTGATATTCTGTTTGACTAACAAAACTTGTACTTGGTTTTATCACTTCATCTAGGGCTGACACAGAAAATGATGGTCAATCGCATCCTAACATACGAGATGTGTCTGTACTTTGTTCTGCTATACTTAGTACCAATGGCAGTGCACTGTGCACTTCCAACGGTACAGATTGAACTTGGGGTACATTATTTATGTTGCCATCAGTAACCCAAGTGTCAGTGTGTTCTGCTGCAATTGCACCTTCTATTTCAGATTTTTTTCCACAGTTGTCATCCAAAACATCACCACCTTCCAAGGTGGCAACATAACTAGATGGCAAAAAAGATGTCAGAACAGTGGAAGTGTGGAGGTCATTTTGTTTCAGTAAACAGTGTACTATGGCCTCCATATATGAATTATGTTTTCGTAATTCTGAAACAGTACTGTTTAAAATTTCTTTAACCTCTCTGATTTGAGTAACCATCTTCTCTTGCACACACATTAATTGCATATGTTTATCTGCGTTGCTTTTAAGCAAACACTCCTCAGCTTGCTGTATGGAAAGCAGTTGGTCATGGTGTCCTCTGTCACTGTCCACTATTTCCTCATGGAGATGGCTTCCAACTTCAATCTGGTTGGCACATGACACCTGCGACACATTCCTGACGCTCCTGCTCCCTTCACTCTGTATGTCTATATAATAAATGAATATTCTTATTAGTCATACACAGAGTGCACAGATTAAATCAAACTCCTATGCCAATGAATGAACAGTGGAAAGAAAGAAAGCTCCCTAATAGCCGCACATAAGAACACGTATGCCTATATGAAAAATTACTATTTATTAATAAATTGATTAAAATATATTTATTGCTGCAATACTAACGTGAACCAAATGTAAGACAATTATTAATTGAAAACCGGAAAAGGTTACAGTGTCCTCAAGTTCTAACTGACAGTGTAAGCAGGGAACAACTATTGTCAATGAGGATGTCCCACTGCTATATAATTATAATAATAGTGGTTGTTGTTTCAATACAATTCTATGTCCTTTGTCTTAGGAGTAGTGAACAAACTACCATAGATTTGTATTTGAACAACTAGCACTGTTAGTATAATTATATAGCTGTGGGACATGCTCATTGACAATAGTTGTTCGCAGCTTACACTGTCAGTTTGAACGAGATCACACAGTAACCTTCTCCGTTTGTTCATAAATTATTTTATTAACTTATGCTCACGTTGGTATTGCTGCAATAAATGTTTTTTAATCAATGTATTCATAAACAGTACTTTTTAATATAGACATATGTGTTTTTGTGTGTGGCTATCAGGGAGCTTTGTTTGTTTCCTGTGTTCATTATTAACCCTATCCCTGCCAGCACCACCTCCGCACCCTTTATTGCTGTTATTGTTCCGTTATCACACAGGTCACTACACATTTGTTTTCCCTCCTTCAACATTTGTGTAGTACAAGGTACACAACTTGACATTTTTAGGCCATTATACCTTCCTATGGCAATTACATATATGCAGCTGAGGAAATTGGTAACGCGTTGAAGTTAACAATATGGTAACCAATGTGGTAATGATTGCCACATTGTACGGTCATATGGACCATTTCACATGCACAACGTTTACATTTCAGCCTATGTATGGTAAATGTTAACCATTGACACAAACACGACAGTAATATTAATGACTATGCACATGCAGGGATGTACACTTTCCTCGACGTTGGACTTGACTTACTCTATTTTAAACTGACAAGGATTGTAAGGGACAATAAAGGGAGATAACTGTTTGCAACACTTGAGAATATAAATTATCATTACCAATGTCACCTTGAAAATCTGCAACTGATTGGTCCGGAGAGGGCAATTGGGTGAGCATACTGTCAGCTGCTGTAGATGGTAGTTCATTGTCATACATAGATGATGGAGAAACTGTGAAGTATGCAATGTATACATGTATTACATAACGTGTATGAAGCACTACTGTCATAACACACACCTTCTGCTATGTTGTACGTCTCATTTAGTTACAAGGTGACATATATTATTTTATTGTGTCAGTCGCACGTTTCATGCTCCATAACAACCATTATGAAACACAAGTAATAATGTTTTGCTATTGTTTGCTATGTCTACTCATATACTCTGACACATTGTTATGTAAACATGAGTGTCAATGTTGCTGTCAGTTTAGAAAATGTTCTGACAGCAAGGTCAACAAATAATGTTTACATTATATTGACACAGAATTGCCATTTGCAGTGTAATGCTAACAGTGCACATGTCTAATGGCAGATCAGTAGCTCAGTTGCATGTATTGTAGATGATAGGAAATAATTAAAAATTGGTCACCTTGGTGAAATTCTTCGTCATAAACACCTATGTCAAAGTCACCTGCCAACCCTTCAATTTGGATTGCAGGCAACTTAGCACTGAGCTGCTCCTCCAATGCTGTGAGTCTCAAATGAGACGCGGGGGGGCCTCCACCTGTTCCTGAGGCATGCAATTTAATTTTCTGTAATTTAACTTTTAATTTTCTTTTAATGTCGTCAAATCTTTTCCGACAATTGTCGTGGGTTCGAACTTGAATTCCACAACCTGATACAGATTCACGGATGTTTCTCCACAATTGCCTCTTCACCAGTGCCCGAGTTTTAACTGGAAATATACATCAGGAAACCAGTTATAAAGATTAGTTGTTGCAATATCACTACCTTTCCTACAGGAATCGTCACTGTAAGAGGCAAGATTGTCCCATTTGCCATAGTTTACGTTTATTTAGACAAAACATTTATGTGATCAGCTTTAAACTACAAAGGTGTTCTATACTTTAATGTAAACAGAAGTTGGAAAGATTTTTTTGTTTCATGGCAGCACTGCAATGTACAAGGACAGCATTGCAAATGAACTGCAATGCCATCCTTTGACATTACATTATGTTTGTCAGTCAGAAACATTCCATGAGAGAATGTGTAGACGGTGGCATTTATTACACGTTTTACACTTACCAACTAAATGACCAAACAGGCGATCATAGCTTTCCAAAATGGATGTGACTAGCACACGATTTTCTTCATCACTAAATTTTATATTCCTTTTCTTGTCATTATGCGCTGTTTCTGTGATACTATGTGCTACTTGCTGCTCTGTATTGTCTCCCTCTTCCACATCCATGGAGGTCATCATCATGTCATGATCAACATGATCAGATGCCACACTTGCACCACCACACACACTTGCAGGAGCTGTTAACATTGGGGTTGCAGCTACAATTTCCGCCCAACTCACAGTTGCACAAGATTTTTGCCTTGCACCACGACACACAGTTAGAATATGAGTGCCCCGAGCACCCCGAGCACCCCGGGTAGCCCTCACACCACCACGCACACGGCCACTTACACCACCACGTACAGCACCACGCACACTAGCACGCACACTACCACACACACTTGCACTCTCACGAATACTCACACTGCCACCAACATTCACCCCAACCACACCATCACCATGACTCATACAAGAAGACACACTGGACACACCTGTGACAGCAGCAGGCACACTAGGAGCACAACTTACAACACCAGTCATTACTGCACTCTGTACAGCACTTTCATTCGACCTAACAGCACCAGTCACCCCACTCAGTCCTGCAGCAGGGCTCCCCAACGATGAACATGTTCCAAGTACACGAACATGTGTCTGTGCTGCAACTTTAGAAACAACATTACTGACAGCATATGAACCCCTTCTCCTAATATTACTACCTTGCACACCGGACATACTTATATGCAGCTGATTATTGTGTAATCGGAAGAGAAGTTTTAAAACTGTACGCAACAGAATTTCACTGAATTGTTGCTATGAAAATAGTGACAGTAGCAGACGGCAGATATATGGACCGTATGTGCAGCATTAAATTCTTCAAGAACTTATTGAGACACACGCGAGACGTTTCTGTGTTATGGCAATCTGCATAACCAGTCTCTGAGACGCACTGACTGAAAACTCGCGCGCGCAACACAGCACAACACTCATGCAAATTGTAGCCAATTCAAAGTTGCTCCGTTCGTGATGGCGATATTAACACAGAGTAATACTCGCCATCACAGCACATTGCGAGTTTATTTCCACATTGCCCTTTCTGCATATGCTACAAAAAACACGCCACAAATTTGAGATTTACACAATGTGGAGATATTCATTGCCGATCCTCTCTGCATAGGCCCCCATGTGTCTTCTACAGTATACAGTGCTAGTACATACAGTACAGTTTGTGTCTTCTATTTTTTTTTAATACTCTTATACTGAGCATGCCAACAGTATACAGTGCAGTATGCCTCGACATTCTAGAAACACAGTATTTTGTTACAGTAGCAAAGGAGCAAATGGAACAATGTAAAACAAATCGACATGTTCTTTTATTGGTGGAGTAAGTACAAAAACATTTATTTACAAATACTGTACAATGTAGAAACATTTTAAGTGCACAGCAATTCAAAACATCAACAGGTGTATGGTTTACTGCTACATTTGTGAAAACATTTATGTCAGTCAGTATGGTTTACAGTCACATGTTTTAAAAACAAATTCTTTATTCAAAGAATAAGCAAAACGCAACATCTCCTTTATTAACGAACAACAAGTCAAAACATATACTGTACAGTGGGATAGTGTGCAAAACAGTCTGCACCAGTACAGTCCTTGAGGGCAGCAAACAGGGCGGGTTTACAGGGTAACCTTTGAAAACCGTGCCTGTTTGCGGCCCCCAGGGACTGGAATTGTGCATGTCCTGTGTGTGTGGACAGCAAGTTAAAACATTTCTGTATAAATGCAAGTAAAAAACACACAACATCTCCTTTATTTAAGTACAGCAGGTCAAAATATGTAGAGTACAATACAGTTCAGCACAACAGTATGGTCTTACCTGTGATTACAAAAAAAACTTTATTCATAAAATACAGTATACAAACGAAACATCTCCTTTATTAAAGAAACATATACAGTACAGAGGGATGGTGTGCAAAACTGTCAGTCAGACCTGCACCACTACAGTCCTCGACTGTAGTGGTGCAGGTCTGATGGACAACCTTGAAAACCTTGCCTGTTTGTGGCCCCCAGGGACTGGAATTGTGCAGGTCATGTGTGTGTGGACAGCAAGTTAAAACATTTCTGTATAAATACAAGTAAAAAAACACACAACAACATCTCCTTTATTTAAGTACAGCAGGTCAAATCATGTAGAGTACAATACAGTTCAGCACAACAGTATGGTCTTACAGAAAGTCCTCTGCATTGTCCGTCAATGGCCAATTCCTTGCATGGCGCAAAACGCCATTAATGCAGTCCCGAACGCCTTTCATTACATGATCTGTAATTGGATAAAAGCGCCGCATTTCATCCCGAATGTTCCGTCTTAAATTGGCAGAAAGCGCATTTTTTACGCGATTTCCGTCGTAGTTCACTTTGAAGGCCCAGTCGCAGTACAACGAGTAGGGAACATGGTGCTTAAAAAGTAACAAGGCATACTTGTGGGGTGCACCAGTACTCTTCACCCTATACTTCTCCCTGAGCGCTGGTGGCAGATCGCACAGGGTGATGTCGGGCACCGTATCGATGCGAGCGACTGTAGGTCTTTTGGGAGCGGGTGTGCTTGAGGTGACGGGCGATGGTAGGTCGTCTGGGAGGAAGCTTTCCTCCGGTCTTGGTCACCGTGTTGTCTCCTGGCGTGGTCTTGACGGGGTTGTCATGTCCTCCTCAACGGCATACATGTACACTACATCTTCTGGTGGAGGGGGTGCACTTGGTGATGGAAGGGGGTCGAAGGTCCCATTCATCACATCCATGTCACCCCCCTGCTCCAGCGTCGAGGAAACAGGGGCATTAACACCGAGCAAATAATGTATGCCCGCTATGTCAGCCTCTATCTTTTCCATCCATCGATCCATCCGTTGATCCATATGTTGCATCCGTTTATCCATTTGTAGCATCCGTTGCTCCACATTTAGCATTGTCTCCAGAAGCAGATCTATCTTTGCTAGCACAATAGAGTTCCCGGGGAGATCCACACTTATCCCATTCAGCATCTGGTCTAACGAGCTGCTTCTTGTGCATGGTGTGTGAACATCTGGGTGGATGGGTTCAACGGAGGATGAGATGGGGGTTCCATGGAGAGAAGCGGCAGCGACGTCAAAGAAGAGTGGAGGAGGTGACCTGTGGATATCCAGTAGAGGAGAAGCAGCAGCGTCGTCGAAGAGGGATGGAGAAAGTGACCTTTTGATTACCGGGAGAGAAGCAGAGTCGTCTAAGAGCAAAGGAGAAAGGGACCTGTGGATTTCAGAGGCAGCGTCGTCGGATAGAACTGGAGAAGATGGCCTGTGGGTTTCCGGGAGGGCGGCGGCAGCGTCGAGGACGAGGGGTGGAGAAGACGGGCTGAAGATTTCCGGGACAGCGGCGGCAGAGTCGTCGAAGCGTATGTGAGGAAGTGGTCTGCGGGTTCGATGAGTTGGCTGCCAATCGTTTTGCGTTGAGAGTACATCACCGTATATCTTCTTGACATAATAAGGCTGACGTCTATGAAAACCCTTAGCCTTTGGGGTCAGCAGAAGGTTTTCTTTATTGGCCTTCGCCTGTCGGTTTTGCCTTGGCGTGGAAACACAACGGTGGGGGTGCCTGTACTCGGCACACCCCGAAAAGACCACTCTCTATGATGACGAATATGATCGGCAAGAGAAAGAGCGGGAGCAGCAGATCCCCAAATATTTCTGTCAGCAAATGCAACAGCAAGAAAAGCCTAGCGTACACATTGAAGCCGCTGAAGTATCAAAGAAAGGAGACCCCAGTATTCCTGATGGGACGGAGTCATCCAAAACAAAAAGGCGGAAAAAGAAAAAGAAAAGCGGTTCTTCACTTACCGTGGAAGGAACAGACACGTCCGCAGATCCGGTGGAGAAAAAGGGTGACCGAGTTGCCCTGCAGCCTAGAGAAAATGGAAAATTCGTCCCGCAGACAACCGAATATCCAGAGGGCCCAAGGCAGAAGTCGTGTACCCCAAAGAACTGTCTGTCCGGTGCCAACAGTGAGGAACCCTCAACCAACTATCAAAGGGAAGCGGAGCCGGAACCAGTGAGTGTCGATCCCTTGACCAGCCCTGAAGATGCCCTGAAAAATGCCAGGCATGACTGTGATATACTCCGTCAACAATTGAAACAAAAGAAAGATGATTACGCAGAGCTACAGAAAAATAACGTGAAGCTATAGAAAGATATGCTCACAATTTACTCTTTGGCCAGGACAGAATTGGACGATGTCAAGACTGAGCTAGATATTGCAAGCGCAACTATTTCCACCATGGATGAAAAGCAGAGCCAATCTGATAAAATGATGGCTAAGCTGTAGCGGAATTATGAGGAGGCACTGAAGCAGATGACAGTCTTTCAGCAAGAAGTTCACACTCTTCGCGTAGAGCTGAATGCCTCACAAAAGCAGGTCAACAGTGTCCGGACAGAGGTGGACGTATCTCAGAAAGAGGTTCATACACTCCGCAGGCCTCACATAGTCTCACTGAGGAGCTGGACATTTCTAAAGTATCGATTGTCAATCTTAAGACAGATCTCAAAGTTTCTCAGTAGGAGCTTCAGACCCTCAACCTAGAGAAGGAAGTCTCACGCCAGGAGACTGTCATTCTCAAAGCAGATGTGCGTAAATGGAAGGAGGATTGCAAGGAGGCCCTGAATAGTACAGAGACTGAAAAAGGAGAACATTTAAGATTAAAAAGAGAAAACTTAAAACTGAAAGAAGAAAATTCTCATTTGACAGACTACGTCAAGGAAAAGAATGAAAAGCTGCACGAGCTTAAGAAATAAATAGACTTTTGGAAGATGAAAAGTTTGAAGCAGAGCACCGACTGCAGAACCAACTACAAGGTCTGCGTACGCACCTCCAGAAGGCCGAGAAGAAGCAGCAAACTCTGCAGGAAGACAATCTGCAGGGTTCTAAAGAAGTACAAGTTCTGCAGGAACATCTGATTACCCAGTATATCCCCGCAAAGCAGCATTAGAAACTGAAGGCTACCCTGAGCATCACCAAAGCATCACTAGAGGCCAAGCTTAGAGCCCAGGTGACACGGCACAAAAGGGAACTCAAGAAGGTCCAGAAACTGAGACAAGTAACTGTGGCCCAAGCAAAGAAATTCACAGTGCTTCACAATACAATGAAAATGTGGAAGCAAGCTCAGAGAAAGCAAAGTGTGCAGATTAATTCCCTGAGAAGAGACTTGCAAGACGCACTCACAAAACAGGGATCTCTCGCAGATGAGATTACAGTTCTACAAGGACAAGTATTGACCCTGACTAAGCGTCAGTATCCCACAGCCACAAAAACCCATGAAGACAAGGGTACAGCGAGAGCTGGGAATACCGCTCGTCTGAAAAACAAGGTTGCAAAATTTGAACCACCTAAGCAAGCTCTAGCAAAACCTTCAGCCACCAAACAGGCAACTAAAGAAGGTATAGGTGCTGAATCAAAACCAGAAGAATCCTTAGCTAATGAAGCTGAAAAGATGGGACATTCTCTGGAAGTGGATGTATAATTGCAACTTAGTCCCAAAGAAGCCGAAGTGGCGACTACATTGAATGGGATAAGTGCAGGAAGACAGCTTCAAGAACTGAGGGCTCAAGTGGCTGTTCTTGGGCGCTCTTGTGATACCAGGAAATGGACATTTGGTGCTAAAGTGGAGCACATTGGAAGGATGGCGAGAGAGAACGACTCTGCGACTGTCGCCATAGAGTCTGCCTACAAAAAGAGGAGTGCCCGATACAGGGGAAAGCTCAAGACCACGTGGTCAGTAGAAAGACTGCACTTGGAATAAGTTCTCCTCCAGCGACTGAGGACTGCTGATCTCAGGCACCTTCTGGAGGAGACACTACTAAACTGGAGGAACGGCTCAAATCCCAGCAGGACTGAGGGTTCACCTCCATCCACTCTCATTCCAGTCACAGAGATATCTCGAATGAGAGTGGAAGGATGGGCTTTGGCAATGGCAAGCCCGAGTTTCCCACAAACAGGGGAGGTATGTAACAGGGGACTTACCCTGTTCAGAAAACTTGCCTCTAATCCAGCAGTGTACTAGTTAATTGACCAGCACCTTGCTGAATAGAGGTGTTAGAAAAAGCCTGCCTCTGAGACAGGAAGTGAGACTCCTTAGCTCACATGTGAGCTGAACAAGGAAACAGAGCAGAGGTTCCTGAGTCTCCCAGGTGAGACTGACCGAGAGAACACAGATGTCTGGAGCTGACAAATAAGACTTCTAAACCTAGATGCTGATTATCCGGAGAAAAGTCAGCAACCCAGCAAACAGATAAGACTTTATTTTCCAATGACTGTTGTCTATATATATATATATATATATATATATATATATATATATATATATATATATATATATATATATCTATATGACTTGGGCTGATGAATAGCTTGGGTAGCCACCCAGTTAAAAAGGGCTGGAATATAAGGATACATATATGCCAAAGTGGAGCAGGTTTTGTTTGGCTCACTATTTCTCTTATGTTGCTTTTTTCTGTGTTTAAAGCGACAGGCACAATAAAAGCCTTATTTAATTTCACCTTAACAAGTCTCCCTTGCATACCTCTGCGCACGTCCTCCTACACTTGGCTTATGGTTTTACTCCCACTTAACATTCGGGATGCACATTGATACCCTGACAACCAAGACCTATGCCAAACTAGGGGTACTTTACAGTAACAAATCCTCCCTAAGCCTGCTGGTCAGAAAGTATATTGCACAGCAGATGCTAATGCCAATTATTGACTATGGAGACATAGTATATGGCTCGGCACCTCAAACCCACCTTAGCAAACTTGACACTCTCTACAATTCAATGTGTCGTTTTGTTCTCCAATGCAACTACAACACACATCACTGCGAAATGCTCAAAGAACTAGATTGGTCATCACTCGAGTCTAGGCGCAAAGTTCACCTTTACTGTCTTGCCTTTAAATTCTTTATGGGCAAGCTACCCAGCTATCTGAACAAGCTTCTCACCCCTACCACATGCAGCACTTATCACCTGAGATCAGACTCCAATACACTGTTCATGGTCCCAAAGCTCAACAAAGTATCCGGCCGTTCCTCCTTATCTTACTGTGCACCCCAAAACTGGAACAACCTACCAGAGACTCTCACATCCACCACAAGTTTAAGTTCTTTCAAATCTAAAGCTGTCTCACATTTTAATCTGGCCTGTAACTGTTTCACACGCCCATAATATATATTTTCTTTAACTGTGCATGCAATGTCTTGTATATAATGTATACCCTGTTCATTTATGTAACTGTATTTGTAACCATGTATTATTTGTCTTAACTCTGTGCCCAGGACATACTTGAAATCGAGAGGTAACTCTCAATGTATTACTTCCTGGTAAAATATTTCATAAATAAATGAATAAATATAGAAAGTAGAAACAACACAGTGTCATCAGTTAAGTTTGGAGGAAAGGGGATTTCACCCGCAACAAAGGAAAGTGTTCTTTACAGTAAGGGCTGTTAAAATGTGAAATTCAATACCCATGGATACAGTGACAGCAAATACAATACATATCTTCAAAAAAAGGTTGGATATCTTTTTAGAAAGGAAAGGTATACAATATGAATTCAAGTATTTGTGTAATGCCTGTATGCCCGCAGACCTGGCCAGTCCCCAGTACTGAGGTGGGTAAGGGTTAGAGAGTTCGGTAACGGCCAATCGAGTACAGACTTCAATTTCTCGGGGTCCATGGTAAATCCTTTTTCAGAAATTATATAGCCCAGGAAGGCTGTGGAAGATTGATGGAACAGACATTTCTCCATCTTCGTGTAGAGGCGATTAGCACGAAGCCAAGAGAGAACCAACCTGGTATGGCGAATGTGCTCCTCCACGCTTTTGGAGAAAATGAGGATGTCATCCAAATATATAATGACGAAAGTACCCAACACGTCCCGGAAGATATCATTCATGAATTCTTGGAAAACAGCAGGGGCATTGCAAAGGCCGAATGGCATCACAAGGTAATCGTAATGTCCCGAACGCGTGTTAAATGCGGTTTTCCATTCGTCCCCTTCTCTTATACGAATGAGATTGTAGGCTCCTCTTAAATCGAGTTTGGAGAAAATGGAGGCTCCTTGTAAACGGTCGAAATGTTCTGAAATCAGAGGAAGGGGGTACCGTTTTTTTACCGTAATTTTGTTTAGTCCACGAAAGTCGATACAGGGTCTAAAATAGCCATCCTTCTACTTCACGAAGAAGAAGGATGCCCCGGCGGGGGAGGTAGAATTACGGATGAACCCTTTCTTAAGATTCTCCTGGATGTATTCTGTCATCGCTTCCGTCTCGGGCACTGATAAGGGATACGATTTAGATTTGGGGAGAATAGTTCCAGTAATTAAATCAATGGGACAGTCATAAAGGCGATGAGGAGGTGACACTTCTGCCTGAGTCTTATTGAAGAAATCTAAATATTCATGGTATACCTTCGGCAAAGCAGAGTGAGAAGAAGAGGAGGTGTCGAGGCCAACTAGCATGGCAACAGGAGGAGGAACCGTCTTCTCTGGGGAGTCAGACCATTGGATCGGGAAAACATTGGTCCAATCAATACGCGGGTTGTGAAGCTGTAGCCACGGCAATCCCAGAATAACCTGGACAGTAGGGGAATGGAAAACATCGAAGACCATTACCTCGGTATGACCATTCGTGGTGGTCAGGGTAAGTGGAATGGATTCCCAAATGATGAATGCTGGTTGAAGCGATCGACCGTCAATGGCCTCGAGACCGATGGGTGACTTTTTCTTGACTAGCGGAATTTGGTTGTTGTAAGCGAAGGCATGATCAAGAAAGTTGCCACCAGACCCGGAGTCGATGAACGCTTCAACTTCTATTTGGAGATCAGGACCCACAAGGGTTATGGGAAGGAAAATCTTCTTCGGTAGTTCCTTAAGGAGAGAGGGGCAAGGAGAGATTGTACCCAGTAGAAGCCCCTCTACCTTTACTGGGCATTCCCGTTTCCCGGTTTCAAGCAGCATTGTCGAAGTTGGTGTTCTGGGGAGCCGCAGTAATAGCAGAGACCCTTCTCTCGACGTCGTGCTTTCTCAGCGGCCCGAAGCTGTTGGCTACCAATTTGCATCGGTTCGGGAGCATCCAACGCAGGAAAGGGCAGTGGAGGATACCTAAGAGAAACAGGCAAGGATGAGAGAGAACGAGATCGGTGACGCTCGTGGCGTCGTACTTGAGTGCGCTGATCCATCCGGATACTGAGAGTGATGAGTTCCTCGAGGGATGAAGGCCGGGCGTGAGCTGCAAGGTCATCCTTGAGAGATTCAAACAAACCATGCCAGTATGCATCAGCGAGAGCTTCATCATTCCACAGGGTCTCTGCGGCGATGGTGCGGAACTCCACCATGTATCTTGCCGCTGACCTATGAGCCTGGGAGAGATGAAATAAAGTGAAAGCAGCAGTCTCCCTACGCGCCGGTGTATCAAAAACTTGTTGGAACTCATGCCGGAATTTGAGATAATCTTGGGTTAGGTCTGATCGGTGTTCCCAGAAGGGAGAAGCCCAAGCGAGGGCATCGCCAGTGAGTAGGGCATAGACGTAGGCCACCTTGGAATGACCAGTAGGGAAGTGGGATGGGGACATTTCGAATTGGACCTCACACTGATTCAGGAATCCTCAACACGTGAGGGGGTCCCCGTCATACCGATTGGGGGGTGGCATACGTGGTCCCGGATTACTTGGGGGCATTGGGACCGGAGTAGGTGGTGTCACAGGAGATTCCCGGAGAGATAAGGTAGAAAGTTTCTCAGTGACATCAGTGAGTTGATTGCTTAGAAATTGCCAGTGTTCCATGCAAACACCTTGGCCCACCTCAGGGGGGTCTGCATTTGTTGGGTTCTGCATAATGTAACGCCAGTACTGAGGTGGGTAAGGGTATAACATGAACCCACAGCAGTGAGGGTGTGCCTGGAGTGTGGTAGTTGCATTGCCGGCCTGGTGAGTAAGGGTTAACGTAATACTTGCTGAGTCCAGGGCGCCCGAGGTCGGAAGGTATTGTCCAAGAGCCAGAGTCCAGGGATTGGAGAGAGTAGCATAGTGATGTCCGCAAGTCAGAGTTCAAGGGCAGGAGAAGGCAGCGTAGTCAAAGTCCAAAGCAGAGTTCAAGTTCAAACCAAGGGAATCCAAACAGGGGCAGGGACAGGCATCAGAGCTGAAACAGATAAGGGAGCTGGGCATAGACACTGCACACACAGGAGCTACAGGAAAGCTATGCAGAGCAAGGACAGACTGGGGTTATAAAGGAGGGAGGACAAATAGCAGGAAGGGGTGGAGCAGGGGTTTGTCTGTGAGCTTGCAGGGATAGGTGTGAGAGAGCAGGGGAGGAGACAGGGAGGTCATCTAGGGTAATGGCCTGCACGCTCCAGGGGGCGGAGCCAGTAACTGGGAGGATTGGTAAGTAGAGTGGGTGCGCGCGCCCTCTGTAACACAATCGCGCACGCGCGAGTACCAAAGCGTGGAGGAAGTATCGCGGAGGATGTACTCAGCTGGTGAGTATGAGAGGGGGAAGGAGCGGCGGAACCAGGTAGGGAGACGGAGGTACGCCGAGTGGCGTGAGTCCCCTGACGGGAGTCCAGGGACCGAGAACGCGCGCGCACAGTGAGGGGACCACGCATGCGCGTAGATCGCAAACGGGAGCGTGCCTGCGCCGCGAGGGAATGAGGCAGAGGCCGGGAAGGCAAGGAAATGGGAGGGTTAGCCATAGGAACCAAAGTGATGGGGACACGCTGGGAAGAGCGAGTCCCCCGATCCGTTACAATTTGGAGTGAGGAAGGAATTTAATGTTCCCCTTATGAGTCTGCATTGGACTACTGTATGTTTCACTGGGATTTTTTTGTTTGCCTTCCTCTGAATAAAAATACTGTAAATACAAATATAGGATAAAGTAGCTGTCATCTAAATTTAGTATAGGTTTAAATTAATGGACATAAAAATTTTTTCAACCTCAGCTACGATGTAACTATGCCCCTTTTCTAAGTGTTGGCCTCTACAGTATGTAAGCATATAATATGATGGATAAGGGAAGAAAAATATCAAACTCAATAAATTGTTATACTGTGTAACCCCCTTTCCCTATGCCTATGGGAAACTGTGGGCGATTATGCGTGCTGCTGTTACCTGTGAGGATCACAGGAGGCCAAAGCCTCCGCTTCTGGTGAGCCTGGGGTACTATATTTCGCGGTGGAGCACCTCCACCTATGAGGATCCCAGCGTAAGAGGGATGACTCCTCATAGGACACAATAATTACTATACAATCTGATATAATATAACTGCTTTACTGTAGTACAGTATAACAAACGATAACAATAATCACATCAATACAGTACAATGCATAACATCAATGGTGTCCCCTGAAGTACTGAAGGTACCGTGGCCCCAATATTCCTGGTGTCTTGTCCCAGCAAGTCCCACCTAAATGTGAGGTAGAGCTACCCTTGTGTGAACTGTTGGTGCACATGTATACCTTCCTGGGCACTTATGTACCCACGTGCAGCTGGTGGAGCAAGGAACAGTCAGGTCTAATGCAGCGGTGCCTCCGACACCATTTCCTCACTCCTCAGGGTCCAGATCCCACTCAAGTTGTGATCTCCAGCAGAAGGGTCTAACCTGAATGTCTCAGGTCCTGTTGCCTGGTCCTAGGCCGCAGGATACCGCGTGGTCATCCAGTCACCAAAGCCTCAGCACTTTCACTATACTAAAGGTGAAGAGTCCCTGGGGCCTTCCCTGCAGCACTCCACTGGGTGGCAAAGGGCCTAGCTGGGGCCTAAGGGGCAAGGTCTAGGCCTAGTCAAGGAGACACGGCTCCCTGGACCCTACTGTGACAGTGAAGGGGTACCCAGGCCAGTAAATAAATAAGGGGTACCCAGGCCCGTCTGAGTGCCCCTGAGCCATATTGGGGAATTGTGATTGTCAGCTCTTAAAACCAGTAATGGCAGTAACAACAGGATTTTAATTAAAATGTCTGTGTGTCTCCCACCAGGTATAGGGTGGCAAGAATAATGGTATTTCTACTATGAAAGGTATTTCAATAGCAGTGTTTTCCTGTAACTGCAAAAAAGGAAACACAGCAAGTCGCAGCACAGTGCATAGCATTTGGCAAACTTCTGCAAGGAAGGTCCTAGAGCACTGAGATTTGCTGTGAGCGCTGGGAGAGTAAAATCATGAAAAAGGTTATAACGCAATTTTTATAAAGTTTCATAAAAATTGATGAATGAAAGACCCCGTATTTTAATGGTTCCAACATTATAAGCATAGGGGGATTTTCCTTCAGACGGCCGGAACAGAGAAACACTCAAGTTGTAATTGAGGTACTTTAGAAATGTTTGGCAGGAAATTCCTGTGAGGTGAGTAATGCATATGTAGCTAGGACTTCTAAGCCACCCTGCTGGTTTGGTGCCCCAATGTCTGGAAAAGCCGTAGTTGGAAGCATTAGCTGACTAAAAGTGTGAAGTGGGGAGGGGTAGTTCAAGTATCACCCATCTTAGCAAATGGCCCAGATGTCTGTCCAGCTCAGACAAAATGTCACCAGGAAAGGGGGCTTGGTCTGGTATGCTAAGCGGCAAAGGTGCAAGGTCCGCACATGCCCTTAGTAAACCATGCAGAGGTTACAGATAGGGATTTTTACTGCATAATAATCCCTGCAGCCGATCGGGAGTCAGATTCATCTAAGCTGGATTTTAAACTCTGCAACTGTAGCACACTTTCCCCCACCCCCTGGGAGATAAGGTGACTACGGTGTGTGTTACCTGTGGCTCACTGGAGGTCTGAGCCTCTGCCGCTGGGAGCCTGGGGTGTGCCTGATTCGATAGATAACAGCGCCTCCACATGCGCGGGATCCTATCTGTGAGGGATAACCCCGTGCACGAACATATATGAGCAATACACACTGATATAGTAAAACAGTAACTCTTTACTATTAGCATATAAACCTGCATAACCATGAACAACACTTATACTGTATCATAAACATCAATACTGAATGCTAATGAGGTTCAGGTACCCGCCAAACCTCGCAGGGCTGTAACATCCCACCGTGTTCTCAACACCACATCCTTAGAGTTCCGTACCCAGCCCAATTTGTGAGACAACACTGCCCACTAGACTAGGTGTGAGGTTGGTTCACTTATTATTGTTAGGTACCTGCCGGGTGCTCCAGCACCCGGGTGCGCCGATTGACAACAAACAGGATTCGCTGATCCAGCGATGAAGTCCGCCTTCGCAATGAGTCCGTCTCCGCATGAGGTGGTATCCAGCTGGTGTGTCCCACACTGTAGAGAGTCTCTATGCCTTTCGGTGTGGTCTGGTCCCAGACCACAGGCTGCAACTGCTGTGTAACGTTCACTGATGTTTCTTTCACAAATGCAGCTAATGGGGCAGTGTCCCTGTCTAAGGGCCTGTCCCTGTAGCAGCCACAAACTATACAGGGGAGTCGGGGCTTAGCTTGGGCCTAAGGGGGTCTCTGGCCTAGTGCAGGGCCACTGGCTCCCTGCACATGCACACCCTTCTGCTATCCCAGCTCCTACTGACTAGCGTGGTCCAGACGCGCCAAATGTATCCACTTCGTGCCTGGAAGCTCACAGCCCTATTGACTATTGGGTCTCACATGTTCCTGCAACACGTGTGAATGATGGGTCTTTTAGTCCCTGCGGAGCCTGCTCACAATGGCCCACGCTGTCCCTATCTCCTGTGCATGTGCGACTCTTCCTCTACTGGCCACCGTTCCCTCAGACACACTGTGCATGCGCGCGCTTCTCAACATGGCGGCGCCCTCGGCACTCACTCTAGAATAACCGCCTGCAGCAACCCCCGCTGTAGTGGAGATAAGCGAGGGGACCGGGGGACCGGGGAAGACACTGCTATACTCTCCCCCTGGTGAAAATACCAACTGCCTCACTCTGGAAAAGCATAACACAACAATAACCACACAGAGTAATATAATAAATATTCAGTCTGATATATACAACCTTAACATTGCAATGACTTTGCATGAGATTGTACATCTGGGAAAACATGAAAATGACTGCATGTATTTTTCTCCGAGACCACTGCTGAGCCTCATAGTGGGGTGCCCCAATGTGATCACAGATTACCCGATTGGTACTAGAAGGAGGAGGAATTTTGGCCACCCAGACGATCCATATCCAGAGCCGCCTGCAGCGTCACGTCATCAGCACGACCGGGCAGACACGAATGTGCCGAGACGCCAGAGGAGCTGTAATCTGCACAGAGAAGTTCTCTGGCTGATCCCGAGTATCGGCTAAGAAGACAGGGGACATTTCCAGTTGGTGTGAGGGTCCCCACACGTTACGGAAGGCGGTGAGAGACATCGCGATCGTATCTGTGGTTCACTTTTATGTGATACATGCCTTTTTTACTGGCACCATTGTGAGTGCGTTTTTCATATACATTTTTTATAAAGTTCATTTATTTTATTGATCTGTGCTATGTAGTTCTTATCTCTCTATATACCGATGGAGCACTTATCCATCTCAGTGACATCGGAGGGAAGGGACTCAATTGCATTCTGTGGGGATTATTCCCTTAAACGCCCATTGAACACCGTTTTCCTGTGAGTAGGCTGGACATAGAGCCAAGATTACCATCTTTAGACTCCCAGTGTTCCTACGTCTACACTTATATTGTGTGTGTCGTTGTTTTCTTCTCTCCCATATGTTCCCCCTGGATTTCCTGAGAATCATACTAAGTCCATGGGGCCTGAGGTTGAGCTCTTCAGGTGAGCCATGGGTGTGGTCAGGTAGACAGCGTCTTTCATTTAATACACCGGAAGCACCATCGACAGTGTCATTCCACTGATTCACACATTTTTTGACAGAAGAAACGGTCTCTGACTAGTCCGAAAGTCTTCTCCACACCGAGATGCCCATTCTCCACACCGAGATGCCCATGCTCATCGTATAAGGCTTTTAGGACCATATATTTTAGGTTCCTTGGGAGAACCAGTTGTTGTTGTTATCTATCCGGGTGGTTGTGGTACTGTACCACCCGATAGAGTAGGCCATTGTATATCTTGAATTTATCATACTCTCTCATAAGAATAGCAACCATGTCACTAGGAGCGTGTTTCAGGATTGCCGGCTTGTTTTTCTGGGCAGCCTGACCAATGAGGCCAGCAATGGGGTCCCGGATCTGGTATTGGACCATATCCTTCCATACTATAATATTATTGTGGGTGATGTTCATCCCTTCGGGAGCACAATAAGCGGCAGAGATGGCTTTGGATTGACACCCTAACTCTTAACTCTGAAAAAGCCACTGTATCTCCTATGATCGCAGCTGTGTTGCACATGGCTCTCATCCCGGGCCCTGGAATCTCTTCCAAGCCGTCATCATCGAGAGTGGGACTCAACCCATGTATTCGAGAGAGAGCGTCTGCCCTGATATTCAGGGGTCCTGGCTTATACTTCAGTGTGAACTGGTAGTTGGAGAGGGCTGATAGCCATCTGTGGCCAGTAGCATCCAGTTTGGCAGACGTCATTATATACATCAGCGGATTGTTATCTGTTCGTACTTCGTACTTCGAAGTTTCTCCACGATGGCCCACTTGAGAGCTAAAAATTCCAATTTCTGCTCACTGGGCGTCAGGCTGCAACTAACGTAAGCCACTGGCCATAGGCTGTTGAAGCTGGCATCTACATGAAGAATATAGGGCTGCTCGGGTTCGGCGTATGCCAAAACGGGTGCCTTTATTAAATTTCTCTTGAAACCGGTGAACGTCGTTTCACAGGCGGGGTTTCACTTGTCACCGAAGGGATCCCGAGCGGAGGCGACTTTCCGGCCGGTATCCTCGGGGTATATTTTAAGAAGGTTGTTGAGGACTTTTGCTTGGCTGGATTACCCCTCCACAAAACGTCAATAGTATCCACAGAACCCAAGAAAGGAGCGCTCCATGACGTTCTCTGGTCTGGGAAAGTTCACCATGGCCTCGACTTTGGCAGGTCGGTCGCTATTCTTCCGCGAATACTATGTGTACCACATAGATCACTGAAGTGCAGCAGAATCAACATTTGTCCAAGGACAGCTTCAATCCTTCTTGGCCCAGCCGATCCAGCACTTTTAGCAGCCATTCCTCATGTTCTTCCAACATTTTGCCAAAAACTATGATGTCATCCAGATATACTAAACATTCCCTTGGATTCATGTCTCCGATGGTCTTTTCCATCAGCCACTGGAACATTGCAGAAGCACCACAATTGCCTTGTGGGATGCAGGTGAATTGATAGAATCCCAGGGGACATACAAAGGCCGTCATCTCTTGATCTTCAGCGCTCATGGGTACCTGATAATACCCAGATCTCAAGTCCAGTATGCTGAACCACTGATTTCCTCAAAGCGCATTGAGGAGTTCCTCAATCTGTGGAAGAATGTACTGGTCAGGTACAGTGCGCTTGTTCAATGTCTGATAGTCCTCACCTACAGTAAGCGGACCAACCCATTTTTCTTCCGAACCACCACAATCGGGGACGCGTAGGGGCTACGGAATTCTGTTACTATGCCCGCCATCTTCATTTCTTGTAGCACATTTCTTACGTCTTCAACAACCCTTGGAGCTATGCGTCGGAACCTTTCTTGGAAGCGAGTTGCATTACTTAGCCGTATGGTGTGTGGGGCACTTCTGCTAAAACCAACGTCCAACTCGCTAGTAGAGAATACTTCCCTTCATGCTTCTAATTTGTCCGTCAGTCGTCCCTTCCTCTCGGCGGTCAGGGTTGCATTCCCAAAATTGAAGGCCAGCCCGACCAGCGATTCTGGTACCGCAGCAGTGTTGGTTTGTACGAATGCTGTCTCGACAGGAGTAACGGGATATATTCTTCCCAATTGCTTCAAAAAAATCAAGGGCATGTGGTAAGGGGAGATGTTCTGAATGAACACGTTAACCCTCCTTGGTACACAAACAGACATATAGTCCAATTGTCGGTGCAGCAGAAACAATTCACAGGTAGAGAATGTCATTAAATTTCTTCTTAATGTCCTTTAGTGTGAGCAATTCATAGTATTTATTGGAGTAAATACCTGTGGGGAGAAGGGGAAGGGAGTTAACCTCTGCTCAGCCTGTTTGCATGTGGCTGAAGAACATATATAGGAAATGGTGCTGCGCTGAGAAATGAACTAATTGTTAATAATAGAGAGAAATAACCCAGACATAGTGTAACATTGTGATCAGTTAAAATAACCTTTATTAATCTCTAGGGTAAACTAAAGTGGTGCACACATAAGGACAGTACAACATATAAAATCTTGCCTTGTATACTATAGATAGCATCAAAAAAGAGAAAAAAGGTAGCGCACTGCAAAATAATGAGGGACTGGAGGCAAAAAGTAGAAAAATATAAAAATGCTTTAATAAAGATGCATGATAGCCTAAGCTAAGGTGAACAAAAAAGAAAAGGTATCCCTAACGCGTTTCACACCATAGGGGCGCTTTATGAAAGGGTATTATCCGTTAGCAAGGGCTTACCTTATGTAGCTGCTCGAACACGGAAGTAAATTCACGCCAAAACCATCATGACGTCAGATGGTAAGAGACTGTGGTGGAGGAGCTATGGATGCTCTAAAAGGTAAAAATACTTCCATGTTCGAGTGCAAAATAAGGAAGTCATGAGTATACATATATTACAGATAACTATCAGATGTTCTAAAGGGACAAAACATCATATATTAAACAAGAAAAAGAAAAAATTATCAAACAATAAAATAAAAGATCCTAAACAAGAATTATACAAAACAGAAAATAAATAAAAAACGGAACCTCTAGTTACCATGGTGACCAATGATGAACAAGTGAAAAAAAATTTAAACAACAACTGTATAATAGTTGTGGTATAAATTTTTTTTCACTTGTTCATCATTGGTCACCATGGTAACTAGAGGTTCCGTTTTTTATTTATTTTCTGTTTTGTATAATTCTTGTTTAGGATCTTTTATTTTATTGTTTGATCATTTTTTCTTTTTCTTGTATTAATATATGATGTTTTGTCCCTTTAGAACATCTGATAGCTATCTGTAATATATGCATACTCATGACTTCCTTGTTTTGCACTCGAACATGGAAGTATTTTTACCCTTTAGAGCTTCCATTGCTCCTCCACCACAGTCTCTTACCATCTGACGCCATGATGGTTTTGGCACGAATTTACTTCCGTGTTCGAGCAGCTACATAAGGTAAGCACTTGCTAACGGATAATACCCTTTCATAAAGCGCCCCTATGGCGTGAAACGCGTTAGGGATACCTTTTCTTTTTTGTTCACCTTAGCTTAGGCTATCATGCATCTTTATTAAAGAATTTTTATATTTTTCTACTTTTTGCCCCCAGTCCCTCATTATTTTGCAGTGCGCTATCTTTTTTCTCTTTTTTGATGCTGTCTTGCTTGCTGGATCGACGCACGCCATTCTTGGGTATTGTGGACCTCTAAGGAGATTTCATGTGAGTTTACTCATTCTCCTTACCCTATACATCATGTTACTGTGTTTATTTTGAGGTTTTCATACGGCTCTATACCTATAGACCTGGGGGTTCCTTTAGCCTGATCTATGGGGTTGGTCTACCATATGTGGGCTCACTTCCGTATATCTTAGCTAGATACCCCTTTATCCAATACAGGTCTATTTTCATTAGGTTATACTATGAGCCATGTCTTCCTCAAATGCACAGTCATTGGGGGTTTATATATAATTTATGTCCCACCCAGATGCTATATTGCAGCCATCTATTCAGGATTTTTGTAGCACCCATCGGGAGATTCATTTCTCTGTATTCTGGACCTTGTATACTATAGGGTCACATGAATAAGGTGCTAAAATAAGCATACCAAATTGCAATCCTGAGTAATACCGTGAGTATTTGAGAGTATTATTTAGCTAGACCACCCATTGTGTAGTGAATCTGCATACTGGAATAGTAATTATATAGTCTGGTTAGACAAACTGCCTACTGGGATAGTATATGTATGGTCTAGTTAGATAATCTATCTCCAGTGTGAACCAAACTATGTACTATGGTATACCTATATACAGCACATCAAATGTGAGCTGTGTCGCCAGCACTGATTTATACAATATAGGTATATAGGAATGGTAACTATCAGCACAGCTACAATGATATAGCTATGCATACCCCAGCAGTTAGTTAAACATACCACCAGTTGCCAATAGCAGTAATTAATGTAAGTATGCAGTGGGCTGTCTGCCTGAAAAGACACCTAAGCAAAGCAGGATATATAAAAATCCTCAAAGTGTAAGAGGATAGGGTGCTGGGTCTGTGTCTGAATGAATGAGTTCTTATAGTATAATCAGCTGTATACACAGACACTCCCAGCATAAAGTGATCAGCAGGCTTCTCTTAGCATCGTCCAAAACGGGCTCCCTGATCACAGCGTAGTATGGTAAATAAGGCTATCAGTCTATGTGGTGTTTTGTAACCACTAACCTCAAAATCGCAACCTTAACTTAAAGTCTAAGGGCCTTATTCAGTAAAGGTTGATAACAATGATCTCCATGGCATTTAAATCGCCGTTTTTTTTAGCGTTGCTATCACGGTATTCAGCAAGCCTTCATTACCGTTCATAGCAAAATTCCCAAAACGAGCGATTTGCTGCCCGCGATAGCCACGACCCTCTGAAAAGGCCTGACCCGGCGATACATTCCTGCTGAAGAGAGAGCTGCTCTGTGAGAGCCGCCTCTGCCAGCGAAAATCTTAAATCTTGCCCGAAAAATATATTTTTTAATATACATTTCTTTCATAGTGTAGTTGTGCAGGGGGTGTTCGGAGCTGAACCGCATTGGTTTTATGTCCAGGGACCCCCTGCTTCCAGAGATACAGGCCTCTTTATGGGGTGCCGATATCTCCTATGCCTCGAAATGTCCGGTCACGTGACGCAGGTCATTTCAATGCAGAGGGATACAGGCACCCCATAATGGGGCCTTTATCTTGGGAAGCAGGGGATCCCCAGACATAAAACCAATGCGGTTCAGCTCCGGAGACCCCCTGCAC